>NW_024081972.1:0-344883 GCF_003009895.1 Hyaena hyaena | reverse complement strand
GTGTTATGTGGAAACTAATTTGACAATAAACTATTTGTAAAAAAAAAAAATTAAGGAACTGGAAGTCCAAATATTTTAAAATAAAACACCTTCAGATAAAAAAAAATTAAAATTAAAATTAAAAATAAAATAAAATAAAATAAAATTGTGTCTAAGGAAAGCACATTATTTTAAAATGTAAATGTTTCTGGAGAAAAACATTAACATTCTATGTGGTTTTAATGTACCTTGTTGTTTATGTTGCTGTTTTCATTGTTTTCCTTACTAGAAAAGAAAAGGCATTCTAAGGACAGGGAATGGGAAAGTACTCCCACCTCCACAACCAAGACCCCCAGTTTCCTTTCCTTCAAAAGGACTGAGATAAGGCAGTGTGTTTTAAAGTCTGAGTTCTTCCTAATTCTAAAATATAGTAAGTAAGTAAATAAATAAATCATCACGAGTGATTCAGGTTCTGGTCCAGGTGAGCTGATTTTAAAAGAAGAAAATGGGGATGAGATTGTGTAATTGGGAATACTAAAGTAAATTAGAGGAAAATAAGAGTTTTCAGCAAGCAAATTGATCTAGGATGACTGGGCTCATCAAGGGCTGGGTTACAGAGTGGCACACCATTGTACAATCCCACCAACAGTGTATGAGGGTTTCTGTTGCTCAACATTCTTGCCAAAACTTGGTAGTATTAGCATTCTTTTTCATTACAGCGAGCATAATTGACTTGTAGTTTTATCTCATAGTTTCAATTTGTATTTCTCTAATGGCTACTTACATTGAGTATCTTCTTTTCGTGTGCTTATTTACCAACCATATATCTTCTTTGGTGAAGTATCTATTCAAATCATTTGCACATAATTCCTTGGATTGTCTTCTTATTGAGTCTAAGATTTATTGATACATCCTAGATTTAATTCCTTTTCAGATAGATGCTTTGTTGTTGTTGCTGCTGCCATTGTTGTTGTTTTTTGGTGTAACTTATTTTTTCACTTAACACTGTTTATTATATTTGTGAAGAAAACACTGAAATGTGATTAGGGACAATGATATGTAAAGTTTAAGATAAAATATTAAGTCTGAGTAGATTTTAAGAAGTTAAAGATTCATATTGTTAGCTCTAGAGTTATCACACACAAAAAAATAAAAAGACAAAGAAAGATGGAACAAAGAGAAAGAAAATAATAAGGTGTAGACTTAAACCCAACTATGTCAATAATTATATTAAATATTATTGAAAGAAAAATCATACTTTAATAATTATAGGTAGAGATTAGAGATTATTGAACTGAGTAAAAGTGAAATGATAAAACAAATTCATAAATAAAAAAGTTGGTATGGTTATATCAGTATTTGACAAAGTAGATTTCAGGACAAAAATATGACTAATGATAAATATAATTTCATAAAGGGAAATCAGGATGACCTAAGATCCTAAATGTATTTGCATCTAATAACAGAGTTTTAAAGTAGTCGATGAGAAAAATGAAAGAAACTAACAGGGGAAAACACATTAAAAATTATAATGATTTTTAATCTCCCTCTCTCAGTCATTAATAAAATTACCTGAAAAAATACCAGTAGTGAATACAGAAGTTCTAAACACTGTTAAACAATTTGAACTAATTGACATTTATGGGACAAAATACCCAACAATTGGAGAATATATAGATTATTTAAGTGTGCATGGAGCATTCCCTGAAAGAACCCATATAATGAACCATAAAACAAATCTCTATAAATGATAAAAAACTGAAACATGACAAGTTATTTTCTCCAGCTAAAAGTGTATAAAATTATAAATAGTTGCAAATAAAATAGTATAAAAGATCTTAATTTTTTTTAAACAATGGATATAGGGAGAAAAAATTTCAAACTAGTTGATAATATAAAACAGTAATAACAAAATTATAACAGAAACTAGAATAGAGCTGAAAGGGAAATTTATAGTCCTAATGATGTGTTTGGGAAAACAGGACAGTGTAAAATCCATGATCTCTATTTTCTCCATAGGAAACATAAAAAGAAGACCAAATGAAGTCCAAGTTGAATGCAAGGAATAATAAAGATGATCATAAAGCAGTAAAATAAAAACAGACAAAAGTGTATAGAAATCTTCTATATTACTTAGTCTTTAAATATTAAAAATTAAACTGACATCTAGTATTTTCAAGTAAAAATAGAACACTCAAAATTATATTATCAAGTTGGGAGAGGTGATATCTCTTCAGATCCAATAAATATTAAAAGTATAAAAGGTTCATTATAAACAACTTTATATCAATAATAAAGTAACTTAAATGGATATATTTCTTAAGAAACCCAAATAATTAAAACTAACTTCATGGGAAATAGGACATTTGAATAACCCTATATTTATCAAAAACATTGAATTTATAATAACCTCACTAAGAAAACCTCAGGCTCAGATAGCATCAGTAGTGAATTCTAGCAAATATATTCCTTTGGAAACATCACCTCTTCTCCCTTGTGACACGGGATAGGGCTAAATGAGTCAGCATGTGAATTCTCCCATAATGGAAAGGAAGAACAAGTGGGTCTTTATGTGGGATACTGCCAAAGAAACTCACTTGTCTTTCACAACATTCAGAGTATTAAATCAGTAGCTCCATGACTCGGGGAGAAAGCAGATTGCAAAACCAGCATACAAATAAACTTCCCAGAGGGCATTAAAGGGAGGTTTTTCTTACTGACTGCTATCTGGGCTTCATCAGGAAGTCTACCTACAAGCTTTAGGGAAAAATCTCACCTGTGGATCCACCCAACCGGGCCTTGGGCACCTCTAGCATACTATGTGCCAAACTCCCAAAACTCCTAGGTAGTCTCCTTGTGTCCACTCCTATGAGTTGTTATCAGAGCAAGATTTGGTAGAAGAGTAGGATGCATATGCAGAAATCAGTGCAGAGTCTGTGGGCAAGGAAGAATCCACAAACTTGAGATAGAGTGTAACCTTCAGGAAACCAAGGGAGGGACTATCAGTAGCCAGCCCAGTGTGTTCTAGGATCAGGAGAAGACCTTTCTTCTATGAAAGAGAGCAAGGAGCTTGGGAGAATTGAATCCATATAAGGTCTGAGAAAGCCTCAGAATCTATAGCAGGGCCAACAAAAGTTACTTCTATCCTGAAAGTAGTTAGCAAAGCCTGGAAGAGGTGACTACTGCTTCAAGTGCAAACAAAACAAAATAAAAAGTTAAATCAGCCACATAAATATTCAAGAAACATGAAAAATCAAGGAAACTTGACATTACCAACAGAACACAATAATCTTCCAGTAATTCAATTCAAATACATGGAGAATCCAAAATTGCTGTTATGGGCCATTCATTGAACTACAAGAAAACACAGAAAGACAATTAAAGGAAACCAGAAAAATAATACATAATCAAAATTAGGAATTTAACAAAAATAAAGAAATAGTAAAGAACAAAACTTCTAGAGCTGAAGTATTCAGTAAATGAAGTGAAAAATGCCATAGGGAACCTCAATCAGAAGAAAGAATCAGTGAGATTGAAAATAGGAAACAACCCAGTAGAAAAAAAAAAAAAAAAAAGAACAAAGAGTTAAGAAAGCCTTTCTGAATTAGAAGACACTGTTAAAAAAAATCTGAATAATTATAGTTCTAGAAAGAGAAGAGAGGGAGAAGGGAAAATAAAGCATATTAAAAGAAAATAATGGCTGAGAACTTCCCAAACTTGAAGAAGAGATTTGAACATCCAATTTCATGAAGTTAATAGACCACCCGATTATGTGAATTCTAAATGATCTTCTCCAAGACATATTACAACAAAACTGTCAAAAATTAAAGACCAAGAGAGAATGCTAGGCAAAAGAGAAAAGAATATTGTAAGCTACAAAGGAAATCCCATTAACAGATTTCTCAGAAGAAACTTTATAGGCCTGGAGAAACTAGGATGATGTATTCAAAGTGCTGAAAGAAAGAAAATACCAACCAAGAATATTCTATCTGGCTAAGTTATCCTTTAGATATAAAGGAGAAAGAAAGACTTTCCTACAGAAAACAAAAGCTTAGGGAAATTACTGCTACATCTGCCTTACAAGAAATACTGAAATGAGATATTCAAGCTGAAATGGAAGGATGCTGTTTAGTAACAGGAAAATAAGAAAATAAACAATGTACTGATAAAGGAAAATAGAATAGTCAAACTCAGAAAACTGTAATACTTTAATATGACAGTGTGTTAAACAATTAACTCTACCATAAAGATTAAAGGACAAGAGCACCAAAAATAACTACAGCTACTCTAGTTTGCTAATGAATTTATAATATATAAAGAGATAAAATATGACACTAAAAACATTTTATAAAGGAAGAGTAAAAGGGTAGAGTGTTTTTTAATCAGTTGTTAACAGTGTAAAATAGACTCCTTTATCTCTAAGGTGTTATAAATAACTTTGATACCAACCACAAAGTAAAAACCTACAGTAGATTCATAATAGAAAAAGCTAAGAGAATTAGAGCAGACAATCATAGTATATCACCAATTAGTATATCATAGTATATCTTCCAATTCATATAGTAAGACAACAAGAGAGGAAAAAAGGAACACTACAACTATTAAAACAGCCAGAAAACAATAAGTTGGTATTAGTAAGTCCTTACCCATCAATAATTTCACCAAAAAAAAAAAAAAAAAAAAAAGGATTGATTTTCCACACCAAAGATACAGGGTGGCAGGTTCAAAACAAAACAAAGAACCAACTATATGCTGCTTACAAGAGACTCACTTTAGCTGTAAGGACACACATAGACTCAAAGTAAAGGGATGGGTAAAGGTATTCCTTGCAAGTGGAAACCAAAAGATGGCAAAGGTAGTTGTACTTCTATCAGACAAAATATAGCATAAACAAAAAAATGTTAATAAGAAAGTCATTATATAATGGTAAAAGAATCAACTCATCAGAAAAGTAGAACAATCATAAATATATACTCAACCAAAATCAGAGCACTTAAATATATTAAGCAAATACTAACAGATCTGGAGAAATAGACAACAATCCAATAATAGTAGGGAACATCAACATAATACATTCAGCAGTGAATACATCATCTAGACAGAAAATCAAGTATGAAATATTTTATTTGAACCATACTCAAGACAAAATTGACTCAATAAATGTATAATACTTTCCATTACAATAGCAAAAGAATGCACATTTCTTATCAAGTACGCATGGAACATTCTTCAGGATAGATTACATGTTAGGCCACAAGGCAAGTCTCAGCAAATTTAAGAAGATTAATCATACCAAATATCTTTTCCAAATACAATAGTTTGAATATGGAAATCAACAACAGAGAGTTTTTTTAAAAATTATGAATATATGGAGTTTAAATAATATGCTCCTGAGCAACCAATGAATCAAAGAAGAAATTAGAAGAAATTATGATCTCAAACAAATAAAAATAGAAACACAACATATCAAAACTAATAGGATGTGTCAAAAGCAGCTCTAAGAGATAAGTGTATAGCAAGAAATAACTATATTAGTAAAAAACTAGATCTCAAATAAACAACCTAACTTTGCACTTCAAGGAACTAGAAAAAGAAGAATAAATGAAGCCCCAAATTAGCAGAAAGGAGGAAATAACAAAATTCATGGAAGAAGTCTAAACCAGAGAAACAATAGAAAAGATCATGAAACTAAGAGTTGGTCATTTGAAAAGGTTTTTTAAAGTGGCAAACCTTTACAAATGAAGGGTGAGACAGTACAACTGGTACGGAAACACACAGGATGAGAAGGGGCTACTGTGAACAACTGTATGTCAACAAAATGGATACCCAGAAGTAGGTAAATTCTTAGAAACATACAAATGATCAAGAGTGAATGATGAAAAAAGAGAAAATCTGCCAAGTGATAATGAGTATGGAGATTGAATCAGTAATCGAGAAGCTCCCAAAAAAGAAAAGTCCAGGACCAGTTTTAGTAGTGAATTCTAAACATTTAAAAATAAATTTATGCCAATCATTCTTTTTTAAAAAAAATTACTTATTTTAAGCGAAGGAGAGAATGAGCCTGAGTGGGGAGAGGCAGAGAGAGAGGGGGAGAGAGAATCCCAAGAAGGGAGCCCGACATAGGGCTCAATCCCATGACCATCCTATGACTGCGACATCATGACCTGATGTCAGTCAGGTCAAGAGTCAGTCACCCAACTGACTGAGCCACCCGGGTACCCCAATACCAATTTTTCTTTTTCAAAAAGTTTGAAAAAGTACGAACACTCCGAAACTCATTTTACAAGGCCAGAATTTCCTCATATCCAAAGTCAGGTAAAGACACTACAGGAAAACTTCTTGAACAGTATCCCTGAGGAATATTCATGTAAAAATTATCAATAAAATATTAGCAAAGAATTCAACAGCACATTTAAAGATATATGAACACCATGATCAAGTGGGCTTTATCCCTGGGATATAAGGATGGTTCAATAAACACAAATAAATTAGTGTGATATGCCATATTAGTAGAATAAAAGAAAAACCATATGATCCTCTCAATAGATGCAGAAAAAGCATCGGACAAAATGCAAAAAAAATTATGATAAAAACTTTGAACATTGAGTATAGAGGAATAAAGACTGGATACAAGTCCATAGTTATACTAGTTGTTGAAAGTTTGAGAGGTTTCCCATATGATCAGGACCAAGACAAGAGTGTCATCTCTCACTACTGTTACTCAGCATAATACTGGAAATCCTAGCTAGAGCAAGCAGGCTATGTAAAGAGATAAAAATCATTCAGATCAGAGAGGAAGAAGTAAAGTTGTCTTTTTGCAGATATGATCTCATATATAAAAAATCCTAGAGTACACACACACACACACACAATTATTAAGACTAATCAACAAATTCAAGTAAATTTGCAGGATATACAATCAACAAACTGAAATTGGTCGTGTTCTCATACACTAACAATGAATATCTAAAAAAGAAAGAAAATGATCCCCTTCATACTAGCACGAAAAACAATAAGATACTTAGGAATACATTTAACCAATGTGAAATATCTATACACTGAAAACTAGAAGATTTTATTGAAAGAAATTGAAGAATACACAAACAAATGGAAGGTATCTGGTATTCATGGTTGGGAAGAATAAATAATGTCAAAATGTCTATGCTATCCAGAGTCATCTATAGATTCAATTCATTCCCTATCAAAATTCCAACGATAGTTTTCACAGAAGTTTTTAAAAAAAGCAATCCTAGAATTTTACAGAGCCTGAAAAGACCCTTACAAAGGTGACTTAAATAGGTAGAATAACACAGACATATCTCAGATACCTAGCGAGTTCAGTTGTAGAGCACTGCAATTAGATGGGTCAAATGAATTTTGTTGATTTCCCAGTGCATGTAGAAGGTATGTTTATAATATACTGTAGCCTATGAAGTGTGCCATAGCATTATATCTTTTAAAAAGCAATTATTTTTTAAATACTTTCTTAAAAACACTAACCATCATCATCGGAGTTTTTAGGGAGTCATAATCACTTATCACAGATCACCATAATACAATAATGAAAAAGTTTGAAATATTGTGAGAATTACCGAAATGTTACACAAAGACACAAAGTGAAGTAATGCTGTTGGGAAAATGACATCAATAAATGCTTAACTCAGTATTGCCAAAAACCTTCAATTTGCAGGAAACAAAGTATCCCCAAAGTGCAGTAAAGCCAGGCGCAATAAAATAAGGTATGTCTGTATAAAATATCCATGGTTAGGAAAACAATGTTAGTATTTCCATTCTCCCAAAATTGATCTATAGTTCCAAGATAGTCCTACTCATAATCAGAGTAGGTCTTTTGTAAGAAATTGACACACTACTTTTAAAATGCTTACGAAAATGCAAAGGACCTAGAATAGCCCAAACAATTTTGAAAATAAAGAATTTGGAGAAGGTACACTACAAATTTCATGACTTATTATAAAGCTACCAAAATACAGGATGGTGTTGACACAGGGAATCCAGAAATACATGTGGGTATATATCGTTAAGGAAATTTAATGATGAAACAAACTTGCAGCAAATAGTACTAGATTACTGAATTTCCAAGCGAGAAGAAAAAAGACATATGAAAGTTCACTTCTCCAACACATGTTACAAAAGCTGTTTGAAATGCACTGCATTAAATATTAAAAATTATAAAATATCTTGGAAAGTATAAACAAAAATATTTGCCACATATTTTATGAACATCTTTGTTAAAAATTATCTTGAATCCACTCCAAGTGCTGAGAGACATGGAGTATTATTTTTAGCCTATACCTCTAGAGGCATCTGGGTGGTTCAGTTGGTTGAGTGTCTGAGTCTTGTCCGCTAAGGTCATGATCTCACAGTTTGTGAGATCGAGTCCTGTGTCAGGCTCTGTACTGACAGCGCAGAGCCTGCTTGAGATTCTCTTTGCCTCTCTCTCTGCCCCTCCCACATTCATCATCACTCTCTTTCTCTCTCAAAATAAACATTAAAAAATTTGTACATCTAGAAACTGGAAAACATTACTCAAATCACATTGCTTTTATGCAGTGGAGTTTAGATTTAAGCCCATGTGGTTTTATGCTGGGTCTTATGCAATTAAACATTATACTTTGTTACCCTTTATACTTTATGCCTTACGGCAGGCTTTCATGGACAACATACTTGTTTAACATATTTTAATTTTACTCTTTACAGATAAGACAACTAAAGCTAAATCAGGCAAATTGATTAGCTCAAAGTCAGTCACCTGGTAAATGATAGAGCCTGATATCAATCAGTGTCTTTGTACTTCATAGCCTCCATTCTTTCCATTTGAGACACTGGAAATTAGAAAAAGCCCTTGTCTCTCTGAACTCAGATATTAATGTATCTGTCAAGGTATGTTCCATAGAGGCAGTGCCCTACCCTGAGAAAATTAGACATAACTCCAAAGCTTTTTCTTCAGTATAGTGACCAGTATAAACAGACATTCTTGAAGATTGAAAAGCATCCTAACTTTTTCTTTTGGTTACAGTGACAGTGACTCTGTGTGTGTGTGTGTGTGTGTGTGTGTGTGTGTGTGTGTGTGTTGGAATGAAAATAGTGATCATGGATTCACAAACCCTGTGAAGAGTTATTGCTGCTTGTATCATAACCCAGGGATCACTGTGAGGCTTTTAAGTCCTGCATTACCAGTCTGGATCTTTCCTCGTGTATTAAAATTCCCTTTTTAGTACTGTGGCTATTGTTTGTCAATCACAAGTCCCAGTATGTCCTCAGTTTTCTTACGGGGTTGTGAAAATAAAATTCTGACCATCATACCATCCTCTGTAAGTGTAGTCAAAGCAAATGCACTGGGGTTTATGTCACTTTGGGCAAGAAATACCAGAAATCTCCTTAATAGTTTAGTATGCGTTTGGTGCTCTCTCTTTCTGGGTCATAGGCTATTTTATAGGATCAGAAACTGGTGATCATTCCTTCAAGTGTCCTGTCAACCACTCCATCCCAGTTACTAGTTAGTCCTATAGGTTACAGCCAATACACTTGTAGATTTTAAAGCTCCTCCCATCTCCTGGGCATCGTCACCTTCTATTCTAGCTAAGTTTCTCAAATTAGGTTTAATATGAGATCCAAAGAGAATGAGGCTTAGTAGTAAACTTGGATGTCACAGCATTGCAACCAGGTCACGCATGCATACAGTTCCGACAGGTTCCTTTTTCATTTCCAGAAGAAAGCTGTTGTCTTATAAACCACTGAGTTTCAACAGTTGCATTTTCCTCTACATTTGAGTCCATTTTTGTAATGTTTTTGAATCCATATAAGAAAATCGGATCAAGCTCTCAGATTTCTATGCTGGTCTCTGTGCATGGGTACATCGAAGCTTCCATGGATACTCAATTTATTCCTGACAGGAGATTTATTCAGTGTCATCAACTAAAACCGAACATATTTTGCCAGCCTTACCCAATTACATCAGTAATACTCCACTCCAAGCACTGAACAAATCTATTTTCTGATTTTTGCAGAAAGGCATATGTCACTTAGAGACAAAAATTCATAAAACACTCAACTTTCTGAATCCAATTCAGTGTCTTTCTAAATTGCATTTGGGCAGTCTCTTGGGGAATGCATACGTGTAAAAACAGACTTTGGAAATAGGCAGGGATTTTTTACGGGCCCTTTCTATCATTATGTTCTCTCCATAATTATTTTGTTCAATGTTTTTTTTTCTCCCATTTCTATTCCTCACATAAAGGTTCCTAATTTAGAATTCTATGTGAATATGTATACATAGTTGTTCACTCTCAGAAGTGCAGTCTGTAAAAGTAGAGCAAGTCATAGATTGTTAGGTAGATGGGGCCCTGGAGACAAGTTGACCAATCTCTGCTATTTCTGTGATGAGAAACAAAGGTCTAGACAATTAAGTAGACTCATCTAATGGGTATTGCAAAGATAAGAGCTGAGCTGAGAGAATCAAAGTAGCACCCTAATAAAAATAATGACATTAAAGATCATAATATTTGCCAAGGACTGTGATAACCATGTTAAATACTTGATTATTAAGTACTGTAATGTAGTTTTATTATTACGATTGTTATTTTACTTTAAACCTCACAATAATCATATGAAAAAGATACTATAAATGTGCCAAGTACATAAATGGAGAATAAAATCCTGGAACTTAAAAGGGTTATGGGATGTGCCCAAACCACGTGAGTAATGAGCTGAAGCAGGCAGTTGAAGCTCAGGCTGCATTCTTCCGAAGTCTCAGCTCTTAATCACTCTGCCTGTTTCTTCTCTGCTCTAATTTTTCTTCCGTGTGTGTCCTCACAAGCCCTCCAGATATCATTCCTGAGCAGTACCAAAGCGAAGACTGATTGCTTTCCTTACCTCCATTTTTTTTCTCCTATTCTTCTCACTTGCCTGGGTCTGAGGAACCTTCAAAATGGCGTACATTTTCTGAATGAACTGCCTAGTTAGTCAATGCCACACTGTGGGTTGCAGGAATCTCCTGCCCTCCTCCTGCATCTTGCAGGGTAACTGTTTCCTATATGAGCTACTGCAGCCTTAGATCTCTAGAAATCCCTGAAAAGCTAGATCATGATGTAACAATAAATACTAGGGATGAACCAAGACAAGGAGCTTGGTGGCCTCATGGTCAACTTTCCCTCATACCTGGAAAATAACCAATACTGTGGTAAGGAATACCATGAGAATAAATTTTCTTGACTGGGATTGAACTTGAAGACTTCTTTAATATCCTGTGTGCTTCCTTATTTTGGCTAATTTATAGTAACAATGTAAATTAGCCCTCAGGGGCTGTGAGAATGTAAACTTTTCTGTTCCAGAAATTTGTCAGAATGAGACTCACCGCTTTTCATTTTGAGACGGTTGGAGTATGGAAGGTAGTATTAAAGAGAGGCTAGTATTTACTGAATTTATACATTTCATGAATAAAACCTAAATTGGTTTAACTTTTCATATGTTAAAGAATACTTGTGGGGGTAAGATGACATCTCTCTCTCACTTTCTTCATCCTAAAGATAAATATCTTTAAAAATCTATGTATCAAATTAAATGATAACTTTATTTTTCAAGATTTTTCTCCTGACTATATGCAAAGAAATACCATTTTTCCCCTTTCAAATTACAGGAGATAATATCCTCTCTGTCAGCATGAATCATACAAATGCTCTGTGCTGTTCTCTTAGAAGCAATTAATCTTTGACATCCACTTTTCAAAATTCACAGTATTTCAAATGTATAGTTCCTCATGGGTCTCTACAGTGGGTCACTGGGGAGGGGGAGAAGCCCTACTTTTATGTTTGACACCAAAAATTCATTTGCCCAACAAATGTTAACTTCTGTATTGTTGCAATGCTGCTGCATGTGCTAATTTCTGTTCCTGTGAGACTATCAACCCCATAATGCTGAATCAAATAGCTTCAGATAAAATATTCCGACTTGTATCTACCCACCCCCTGCCCAAATTTCTGACTTGTGCCCATCACTGGTTGTAAAGCACCTATCACTTTTGATATGTTGAGTTCATTTGAAGGCTAAATGCATTTGTTATCATGTACACTTTACCCAGGGAAGTCAGAGGGGAGTTTTATTTCAAATATGCATGAAGGCACTATATTCCCAATGATCGTTACATGAACTATGAAAGAACTAAAATATGCAGGACCCACAGACATGGTGTATTAATTTTCCTTGTTTTTGTATTCATGTTAAGTGTTTCCTTGGGGGATTTTAGGTTTTTTTCTGACTAATGTAGGATATCAATCAACTTCACCATAAGGCATTTAAAATTACTGTGGAAAAACTTTATTTTTATGTCTCTGTAAATGAGGTTCTGTCCAAATGCTATTACTGAAGTTGTTTTGATACTAACAAATCTCCCATTAGCCAGAAGCTCCCAATTTTTCTCAGCTTCTACGTAGGAGATCAAGACTGTAAGGGAAATGTGATTTTGCCACTATTGGCCTAATCATGACTGAACCAAGCCTTTCAGTATTTAAATTCTTTTGGTACTTTTCAAAGTAGACAGGAAAAAGCTCCGAAACATAAATTATGATTGGTGTAAAAACAATCTCTTGATTTATCACTTGATATAAAACATCTCTCTTTTGCCCTACCTGCTAAAACAGAACTTAAAATGAAAAATCATTATTTAAATATAAATCTGTAAGGAAGAGAATGGAAATGCACTACCTGAATGTGATTTTTGTGTCTTTTCTTAAAAAAGTCATTTAAAAGCAGAAAGCCTTTGCTCTCCAGATTTTCTAGATACTCTCAGGGTCTCTAGCCTGCTTTCCTCAGTCCCCTGTGCATACTTGTGTCTCAGATATTGTTACATCACATTGTAATAGCACATGCACTTGTACAACTTCCCTGATAGGTTTCCTAGGAGAAGAGAGTTTATTCAACTCTGAGTCTCCAGAGCCCAGCACAGTATTTGGCATGGAGTATAAACTTGGCAAATATTGTGAGGAAGGAAAGAGGTGGAGAGAGATGAGAGGCACGAAAGAGGAAAAGAGAGGAAGGGAAAGGAAACAGGGAAGAGAAGAAAGCAAATTATTTGACTATCTAAAAAATGGGAATTCTAGTTTTTAAGAAGAAAATGAGAAGGAGGCAGACCATAAGAGACTCTTAAATACAGAGAACCAACTGATGGAGGGTGCGGTGAGGGAGAGGGAGAATGGGTGATGGGCATTGAGCAGGGCACTTGTTGGGATGAACACTGAGTGCTGTATGTAAGCGATGAATCATGGAAATCTATTCCTGAAGCCTAGAGCACACTGTATACACTGTTAGCTAACTTGACAAAATTATATTTAAAAAATAAAATAAGATATTTGAAGTTCAAAAAAAAAAAACAACACCCAACACTTCTGTAGTAAACTAATTTGAGAAAGATTATTTAATATGTAAATACATGTTTTCATGATGACAAAATAAAACATCCAGGCTGATTCTACACTAATATCTAGTGAGTACTGTCAGAATTGATGACTTTAGATTTAATTATTAACTTTCAATGGTGAATGAGATGACTGGGTGCATATAAATTAGCAATAAGAACAAAATTCTTAATTTGCTCTTGGGTTGTCTTAAATCAAGGCAAATATGTTCCAAATATTCACTGATACATAAACATTACACTATCTTTCTTCCATTTTTCTATATATTAAAAACTACACAATATTTCATGATCAGTGTAAAGAAACAGAAAATGTGATAGGCAAATAGAAAAAAAATACCCATAAATTCACACTGTAATACAACCACTTGATATTTTAATGAAAAGCCCTCTAGATCTTTGTCTCTTTGCATATATGAAGTTTATTTGAAAGGTTTTTTAAAGGCATTATATACTGAACACTTTTGAGACACAATTTTTAACAATATTTTGCTATCAAACATGTCACTGATTTCTGAGAATGGTGGAATATCTTAATTACACTAAGTCTCCCACAGAAAATTTTATATATAATTATATAATCTAATACAAAATCACAGCACACTGTTTGAAGGCGGAAAATGGAGTGGAGACTACCTTAGTCTATTCGGACTAAAATAGTCAAATAGCCATAACAAAATATCATAGAATGAATGCCTTTAACATGATACATTTAAGGTGGGACAGGCATAGGATGGAAATTACCATTCTGTAAAGGAAAAACAAGAAAGAAGAGGTGAGAGGTCTTCAATAAGTCCAACACTTGGCAAGGTAAATTCCATTGGATCTTAAGGTTCAAGAATAATTCTCTCAGGGGGGTGGTGCCTGGGTGGCTCAGTCATTTAAGCATCTAACTCTTGATTTTGGCTCTGGTCATGATCTCACAGTTTGTGGGTTCAAGCCCCATGTCAGGCTCTGCGCTGACAATGCAGAGCCTGCTTAGGATTCTTTTCTCTCTCCCTCTCCCTCTGCGCCTTCCCTAGTCTCTCTCTCAAAATAAACAAACAAAAAGAGAATAATCCTCTTTGGTCCAATGTTCTGCCTTACAGGCCTACTGGAATGAGAGTATTACCTGGATGGCTTTGTAGGACAGGCCCATTCTTTAAGCCCTCGTGACCCTCTGCCAGGACTCCATGCTTCTGCTAACATGATCCCATCTATCTCCCTGACTTCTACTGAAATTGCTTATTAAGTCCCTGAACTACACCCTAAAACTCTTATGCTATGGTACTCCAGCCACACCTTTGAAATTCTCTTCCAAACATTGTTTCTTATTTGTTTTGCCATATGAGCAGGTTGAGGATTTTCCAAATCCTTAAGATCTGGTTCCCTTTTGCTCAAAATGTTTTTCTTCCATTTCTCTCTCTCTCTCTCCTTGTATTTTTACTATAGGAATTCAAGAGGAATCAAGTCTCTCCTTCAACCACTGTTCTCAGAAACCTCTTCCACCAAATACCCATTTTCATCACTTTTAAGTTCTACTTCTCATAAAACAAAATAATACAGTTTAGCTGACTTCTTTGCCGCTTTATAATAAGGGTTATCTTTCCTTCACTTTCCAATAATGTGTTCCTCATTTCCATCTGAGCTAACACCAGGATTGCCCTTACTGTCCATATATCTAGCATGTACCCCAAAACTCTTTCAGCCTCTACTCTTTATTTAGATCCAAAGCTGTTTCCACAATTTTAGATATTTATTACAGTAACATCCCACTTCTTGGTACCAAACCCTGTCTTAGTTTACTTCGACTGCCATAACAAAATATCACAGATTAGGTTGCTTAAGCAGTAGGATTTATGTCTCACAGTTTTGGAGGCTGGGAAGTCCTGTATCAAGGTGCCAGTAAAGTAATTTCATTCTGAGGCCTCTTCTCTTGGCTTTTAAGTGGATGCTATCTCACATGACCTCTTTTTGTGTGTTCAGAGAGAACAATTTCCAGGCTTTCTCTCTTTTCTTAAAAGGACACTAACCCCATCATGGGGGCACTATCCTATGACACCATCTAAAACTGATTAACTCCCTAGAGATCCACCTCTACATGCCATCACATTGAGAGTTAGGACTTCAACATAAGAATTTGGGGGAAACATAAGTATTTAGTCTGCAATACTACCTTTGAAGACAGGAATTATACCTGGTGAGTATTGCCTATTGGTGCTTTTTTGAGGAAATATCTCAGATTGTAGGTGGCTTGAGGTAGCAGAAATAAGCACCCTAACTGGCCTGAGATGTCAAAGGGCAGAGTTCATTGCTGGTATGGCAGACTAAATCTTAGTTGGGGAGATACTAGAAGGAAAGGAGACACAAGAGGAATATGTAAAAAACCTTCCCAAAATTGGCTGCTGCACAACATAAGAGTCAGAAAGAACACAGGAAGTCAGTTGAAGACACTGAATGTCTCCCAAGCCCCAGGAGACAGAATATGTAGTTTAAGTCCCACTTTATTAATATCCAGAATCTCTACAACTTTGGTAGCTTTGTACAAGTAAGCTTAGCTAAACTGAGATTAATTTTCCAGAATTCTCTTTCCTATGTGGCTCTGAATTAGTGTTAGCCACAAAGAAATTGTATGAGATCTAGAAGGCAGAAGTGAAGGAGAAGCTGTTTTATTCTCTGTAGGCCACAGCATGGCAGGTGTTGTTGCAACTCATACATGTGGTCACTGACTCTGCTGGCCCTCCTTGTAGTGTGAGAGAGAGAGATTGAGTCACACTTCCTTCAGCTACAACCAGATTTCTTTCTCACCTTATCTGAATCCTGGGGCTGGTGTGTTCACACCTGTGATGAAGGGTGCTGGTTTCTCCTAGAGCTCATCACCATCACTGAGATTGGGTGACTTGATAGTCTTCCTAGATTGATATTTGGGTCTGGAATTCCCCACTTGATGTTCATCTCCCCTTACTGTTAGCCATGCTGACTTCAGCCTCAAAGAACACAGATATAACTACCATTTAATCAACTCCCACAGAAGAGTTATGTCTAAAATTTAAAATTTTCTGCCTTATTATAAGGTAAAATAGGGATAATGATACCTATGCTAGCTGATTCATAAAGTAGTCACAAAATTAAATTAAGCTATGATTGTAGTCACCCATCCTATGTTTTTCAAGTGCATCTCCAGCTATACTCTGTCATACACGTTCCCATCACAATGGACTATTCACCCCTACATGCAAATCGGGCTCTCCTTCTTCTCTGCCTTTGACATGCCAAGATATGATATATGGTATCCCAGTGAAGTCAGAGACTATAGCAATAAACTATCTATCATTTAAGGTCGGGCTCAAATACCAAACCTTTCAGGGACATTTGCTTGAATGCTTCTTGGTTATATTCCATCTTTCTTTTCCTATAATTGCCTAGCACCCTTGACAGAACTCCAAATTAATTATCTTGCATAACACTAATCACTGTAAAGAGCCTGCATTGTACCTCACTTTCCTACTGGATTTTGTGCTCAATGAAAACAAAGATTTAATATAATCCCAAGTGTTCAATACAGTGCCTAGCATTGTGTCTTTATCAGTACTGACACTTCAGAAGGGTTTGGCTTGAAATGGGCTTATCACACCTGCAGAATTAATTTGATTGTATGAAACAATCTAAAGAGCAAGGATTCTACTTTGAGGTCTCTATTTTATTTTTGCCCCAAAACAGAAAAACCCAAATATTCATGTTAAAATAAGGAAACTATATGGAAATAGTTAGACCTCAAAGGACCTCATTGTAGACTTTTATACCAACTTGAGTTTCTTCGATTCTCTGATAGACAACTTTTATTGTCGGAACATAAGCTGTCAAAACTGAATTCTTGACAACTTAATACATTTTCCCTTATTGAGATATAGACACTCTCACCGTGCCTTGCCTGGATTTTATTATCACTACCAACTGCATCAACCCTGGAAACAGTTACTCTATATTTCCTCTTATTCAGTAGAATCAAGACTTAAGATGCGCGTGTGTGTATGTAATCTTAAGCACATATTACATCAGTAAAGTCTTCTCTTAGGTGCTTGATGTTAACAGGATTATTCGATATTCTTTGGGTACAAAAATAGTATAATAAGCCTCCTACTATTGGCATCTTCCTCACAAGGAGTTGTGTCTCATAGTGTAATTCAGAAAGCAATGATAGTGCTGCAAACTTGAAGTTAAGACATGCCTCTCCTCAATATATTTTCCTCAAGCTGGATACCTCCAGCTTAATGTACCTTAATGTACACAACAAAAATTTCAGGATACCTTAATTTAGGGTCTTTCCTCCTGAAAGCCTGAAAAAGTGTTTCCTCCTGTTCTCCCTCTACCTGTCCCTCCCCTGCTCCTTAATTTGTCATCCTGAATCTATTGAAATTACTTATTGCTCTTTTTAATGCACAAATATGAAATGCAAAAAAGACCATCTATTTTTCTGCAAATCTAGAAGGGAATTCTCTTCCATTATCTGATATTTTTTGGAGTATAATTAACTATACTTTAAGGTAAAATATTTTTTTCCATTACTTGCCTAGGCTGAGTTTACTCCACCAGTGAGTTTAAATATTCTCAATTTCTGCTCAGAGTAGATTCACCATGATACCACTGTAACTGGAATAATTACTTTGATTTCAGCAAATCCTACAAAAGAGTAGTTAATCCTACCATGCAAGTATCCTATTGACATAACCTTAACCACACCATTACAAGAGACATGATAATATCTCTCCTAGGGGAAGATTCTCTTAGGGAGAGTATGCATAATGGACAGAGAAATGGAGAGACCTGAAAGGAAAGGCAAAGCTTTGAATCAAACAGAACTGAATAAACAATTTGGGGCAGTATCTACTAAAAGCAATTTAAAACAAGAGCTTTAACTGAATTTTATGGATGCAAATTGAATAATGTAGTTAGAAAAATGGATACAGTATTCAAAAAAAGTGCATATTGGCACGGATAAATCAGGCTTGTCACATGTGGTTTCAATTTTTGATCTCTTGCTTACAGAGATGAGGGGCGACTTTTTCTTTTATCCTCATAGCTCACTGTAGGGGAAGCCCGGAAGCCTATATAGTGTGGTCATTAAAGGAAGCTGATATCTTTTAAACCCATATACATTATGAAATTAAAAAGGGCTTAATGTTGGAGAATGATCCGTAGCCTATTATAGAATCTCAACATTTTAGTCCAGGTAGAGAGTCACTGGCTCAGTCCCAGTACCAAGGCCACATCTGCCAGTGAATAGTGTCAGAGCTGGTCCTGCCTGAAGCTTAATGGTGAGTTAAACCAAAAGGAGACCAATTTTCACCAGATAATTTATCACTGACTGGGAGTGGAATGTGGAATTGGTGGGTTTTCTTGCAAGTGGCCGAGAAACTCTATTCATCAAAGAAGTGTTTGTTGGATGTGTGTTTTGTTGTCTTTCCCCCCTCACTTTTAGAAATTTGGTTACTTGGTTAGGAGTTAGATCTAATGGGTCTTCTAAACCCACTTACCTCACACAAACAATTTCATGGATGGGACTGAGAGATTTTAACAGTTTGGGAGGTAATTCTGTTTCACCAGTAGGAGTGGAGTAGTGATTGAGTGCTAAGTGTGATATGCAGGATCAGCAACCACCTGGGATGCGTTAGAAATGCATTCTCAGGACCCACCTTATCCATACTGGATCAGAAACTCTGGGACTAAGGCCCAGCAATCTGGGCTTTAAGCCCTCCAGATGGTTCTGATACACAAGAATTTGAGAACCACTGACTTGTAGTAAACATATACTTCAGCATGTAAATCCACCCTTGTCTCAGTCTTAGTCGTCTTGTTCTCTCATTGTGAGCTGAATAAAAGTCTACATTTGAAGACCAATTTTCCAGTTTCCATGCAACATGGCTGTTACATATAAGACAACTATTCTGAAAGATATTCAAAATAACAACATGTTAAATGTTAGAGAAGGAAATAACTATATTTATTTATTTAGATGGGGCACCTGGGTTGCTCAGTCTGTTAAGCTTCCAACCTCAGCTCAGGTCATGATCTCATCTCACAGTTTGTGGGTTTGAGCCCCACGTCCGGGTCTGTGCTGACAGCTCAGAACATGGAGCCTGCTTCAGAGTCTGTGTCTCTCCTTCTCTCTGTACCACCCACTGCTCATACTCTCTCTGTGTTTCTCAGTAATAAATAAACGTTAAAATAGTTTTTTTAATTTTAGAAAAGGTGTGTTCAGTATTCTCAAAATTAGAAGAATTTCCAAGAGCAATTTTTATCATAGAAAGTAACTTTAAAATTTACCACCATCGTGCATAGAAAAGGTAATTTCATGTAACCATTTCCAATATTTTTCTGGAGAAAACATAACAGGTTAAAAAGAGAGAAAATGGGGAAAATATGAAAACATTTTTGCTGTTTTCATTCATGTGCTACTCCATATAGCCATTTAATAGGACTCAGGCAAGACTCCCAACAAGTATGCAGAATTGTTACTGAGGGGAAACTTGGTATTCAGAGAGCTTACACACAGATTTCAGAGGTTTTTTATTTTGGTATTTTTTATTATGTGAAAAAATCACATAACATTTACAATCTTAAACACATTAAATGTATAGGTAAGTAGAGATAATTATTTCACATTGTTGTGAAACAATATTTTTTTATACACATGAAACTCTATGCCAATTAAACAAGTCCTTTATCCTCCCTTCCCTTATCCCCTGGTAACCACTGTTTGATTTCTATGCATGTGACTGCTTCAGAGATGGAGATGATTTAATCATGACATGAATCTGAATCTTTCTGGTTCCAAGGTCTGTGTTCATTGTCCTTCACAACATATTACTTTTCAAACTAAGTCAGAACATAGTCTTGGCATTTACGTCTTCTTTCTTACCAGTTTGAATATGTATGTATATTCAACTCTATCATGGTTATTCTTTTGACAATTTCTTATGAGAACAGGCTACTTTTTCCTCATTTCTCTCTTGGTGATCCTTAAAATGGCCTCAGTGTTCCTTTTTATCCATGAAAATTCTAACTTCCCTTTTAGTTTCTGCCCTTCTAATCTCTTCACAGTGGCTTCTCCCTGTCTTTGTTCTGAATTCCTCATAGAAATTAATGCTTCACTACACAACCTGTCAATAAGAGTAATGGACCCTCTGTGCTTGTAAGGACCTTAAATTCCAACTAAATCAGCAATTCTTCTGGTGTATGAATCCCCTCAACAACAGAGTGTGTAGGCTTATTCACCCCCAGAAATGTTTGGAGCCATCCTATTTTTGGATGTCTCTATTAGAAATGTCTTTCTTATCTGGAGTTAAAATTTTGCACTTCTATAGCTTCCACCCATCCGTTTTGGTTCTGTTTCCAGATGCCATATGGGGTGAGCCTAATGCCCTTTCCATATAATATCCCAAATATTATTCAATACTTTCACAAATCTTTTCTTCTCTAAGTTAAAGATTTCTCTTTTAATCAATATTCATAATTTTGAAAGGTCTTCTCTCTGTCATGGCTGCTAGCTTAAACATGGTCAATTTCTTTCTCTCTTAAAAATGGACAGCACAGGGACACCTGACTGTGCAGAGACTGCTTGAGATTCTCTGTCTTTTCCCTTCCCCTGCTTGCACTCTCTCAAAATAAATACATAAATTTTAAAAAATGAACACCACAAGCAAACCCGTTCTGTAAGTATGTTCTACTATCTAGTAGAGTTGAAAAATAATACTTTCTTCATACACGCATTTAATAAAGGCTAAGGCATTTATTATTATTAATTATTGGCAGCCACTCATCTGTGATGTCTATCAGGTCAATTTGCTATAAACCCATTGTATTTCAAATTTGAAATGATGACAGATGAGGCCAATCCTGATCATATCTTTTTTGTACTGTTTTTTTTCTCCATTTTACATGTGTATGGGTACATGATCCCAATGAAATAAATGTGGCCTTGTCTGGTATAGAAGTTGAAAACACAACTTTTATAACTCCCTCAAGAGAATAAGGTTGAACATGCTTAACAAGCGTATGTGGAAGTAACTATACCCAACATTTAGTAGTATTTTTAAATTGCCCGAGGTCTACTACGAAGTTCCCAAGTCTCACAAAACTGACACAAGGCCATCAAACATTTTTTTAATCAAAAAATAATAACTTTGGAAATTTCTATCTAGCTCTGAAACCAGGTGGGTTTTAAAAACTTTCCTAATTAACACTTCCAGGAACCATGTCATTAAATGTATTTAAAAGCAGAAAGCTCTTTCTCATGATGAGAACCAGGAGGAGAGATGAAGCCTTGGTGTCTATTTCTGGCTCTGTCACTGACTCACCCTTCACTGCAGTGAAAAGCCAATTAACCTCCCCCAGTTCCTCCATTTGTGAAAAATAAATCACTAAGAGTTTGAGAAAATGGAGGTTGTGGAAATTTTCAATATGTGTAAATAAAAGGTGCTTTATAAATGTAAAATCTAATTCTTTTAGTGATGGAGGTAGATTAAACTTGAACAGAAATTACTGACAACCACCTAAGCTATTTTTAGCAGGAAGCTATTTGCACTTCTATTGAGCATTTACACTGAAAATCTCCAACATTTTGTATTTACATGCTGTCCTGATTCTTAACTCTTTCATAAAATGATGAAATGAGGTAAATTTTGTTACTTAACATTCCTGGTAGATGTTTTCACAGCATAATGCCTGAAACTTGGCGAAATTCAGATCAAGGAATGGCAAGCAGTAAAGTATTCCAATCTCAAATCAAGATCTTCGGAGTTCTGACAATGAACTAGCAATTTAACTTGAGACTGGCCTAATGAGAATATCATGGTCAAAATTTCATTAGGAGGCATGGATAGAACTATTTGTATAGCAGAATCTGGTCAAATTCCCATCTTTCATTTTGTCCTTATTAAAGAGTTAAATTTTCTAATTGAAAGTCATGGGACAATTCCTATGAGTTCTTTAATACCACTCCATTTCATAATTTTGTTGTTTTCAGTATCTTCCAGATTTGATAATATGGACTAACTGATCATGTGTCCTGATCAGTACTCTCCTTCTGAATGCTCCTTCATCCTTTAAAAAGTCAGCCAAAGGGGCGCCTGGGTGGCTTAGTTGGTTGAGCGTCCGACTTTTGCTTAGGTCATGATCTCATGGTTCGTGGGTTCGAGCCCCGCGTCGGGCTCTGTGCTGACAGCCAGCTCAGAGCCTGGAGCCTGTTTCAGTCTGTGACTCCCTCTCTCTCTGACCCTCCCCTGCTCACTCTGTCTCTCTCTCTCTCTCCTAGAAATAAAATAAAAATATTTTTAAAAAAGTCAGCCAAACTCTTTAATCTCTGTATCCCAGGTTAGAATGATTCTACGTATGCATGTGTCTCGTTAAAATATAACTTTGAAACACCAAACAACTAGTTAAAATGTTTATTTACCTCTAAGTTGAAAGAAAATCATGAAATTAAATTCCATGAGTAGATAAAATGAAAAGTGATAAAACTAGAGGATTTATCCAATATCCTTAAAATAGCGGTATTTTTAAAAATGAGTCATTTTAATTCTAAGGTGTTTGTATAAAATCACATAAAAGTTCTAGTAAGTTGAATGATATTGAATTAGCCAACATCTGAAAGGAAACTACTGGAAAATTATGACAGTTTCTTATTTAAAGCAAATTTCTTTACCAATAAAAGATAGAACCAATACAACTGATTAATAAATTTTTCTTGGGTCAGCATACATTTCTAGCTACGTCTCTCTCTCTCTCTCCCTCTCCCCCACCCCCCACGCCATCAAATGGAAAGTTCCAACCCTCTGGAAATAAAATCACAGCACACATTAAATCCAAGGCAGTAGCTAATTAGAAATACACACTACTTATGGTTTTGTCCTGAGTAACCTGAATTAGAATAGTTTAGGTACACAGATCCAAATGTTCTAGGAAAGTTTCCAACCTAGGAAATTCTACTTAAGCCTTGTCTCTTGAAATTTCACATAATGATATACCACCCCCAGAAAGATTTTCTTTATTAAGATAGAATATGAGTAGAATTCACATCGTATTGACTCATTAGTACTATAATTACTAAACACTGTAAGGCTTTTCATTTGAACATTCAGTAGTCATGGTTTCTGAACACTGATACAGCTTTATTTAGATATTTTTCAGGAAGAGTATAAAATGTTGCCTTATACATCATAGAAGCTTTATATAGGTTTCCTGTCATAACTGATCTAAAGTCCTATTTTAACCTTTGCAGGGGGTCAGGAGAATCTATACTCACCTTAGATAAGGGATCCACAGGAGACTACAGTTAAGCCAGATAGAGAGTATGTGTTTTATGTCGGGGAGGGGTGCAGCTTCGGGGAACAGGAGTGATGGGAGCAGACAATGGAAAGGGAAGTGACAGTAAGAAAATAGTTTGGGTCAGTACTCTTCAGTCTATGCTGAGTGTGGAATTAAGTAAAGTGAGAATTGAGATATTCCAATGAGATAGTGAAAAAACTGGGAGAGTGGAAATATGATGGTCTAGATTAAGAAAAAACATGGTTGTGTGTGGGAAGGGGTTGAAATCTAAGAGAGTTAAAGATCCTCATTTTATCTGAGAAGGCTGGTGCAGACTTAAAATCCTTCTCCAAAGCACACTCAAAACAGCCATTACTGATTGATACAAGGGTATATTTCAAGTGAAAAATTGTTTGGTTTCCCTTTTTGGATTTAGACACTTGTGTGGCAGAGTCTCCTGCCTTGGATGGCAGTATCTCAAATGAATCATTTCTCATCAATGGATGTCAAGTAATGACATTTAAGAACTTGAGTGATTATATCTGCATCAACTCCCTTATATGTGAGAAAACAATACTGCTATGGGATCCGTAAAAATCAAGACTGTGGCATTAAGGGAGCAGCATGAACACACTACTTTGTGACAACATTTTATTTCACTGACAAGAACATGCTTGGTTGTGTGTCTTAGGCACTAAAACACCAGCCTCTCTAGTTTCCATGAGAAAGAATCCTTTGGGCTGATGATTTAATACAACACTATTGTATCCCTCCTCAGTAGTGTCAGCTAAAATGATAGGATTTGCTGGAACACAGCATGGGTCACTGTCAACCCCACCAACTACAAAAAATATGCCGAGGTTAATTAGAAACAGGTGCTGTTGTCTTAGTAAGCAGAACCTCTTAATTTGCATGGGCTGGCAGGTTATTCTCATTTGGGGCCATACCTCGTGGTGCTCTTCCAAAATGGTTGTCTTTAGAGTGGTAGGCTATGCACTGGGGCAATAGGTAGATGCCTTTATTCAAAAAATACCTATTTACCATGTGAAAAGCAGAAATGGTAGATATAGGGGACCAAAAAAAAAGAATTAAAGCCCACACAATGCATATAAAGTCTTTGAACAAATTCAATATCAATTAAAGGAAATGCTTGCATTTTTCATTCTTAATATCTCAATACAAATGTGATTAAGATATGTTTTCCCATTGGTTCTTTTATTATTAAAGTACAATGGACATAGTTTCAGGTATACAACATAATGTTATTTGTATACACTGTGAGATGATCACCACAATAAATCTAGTTTTTTTCTCCATCACCATACAAAGTTCCATAACATGCAATACATATTACCTCTAGCCATCATGCAATTTACTCAAAATAGAGTAATGGTGTAAAATAGTTTTCCCATCAACAATTATGGAAGAGACTGTCCTGCTGCCATCAAATAACTATAAGACTAGATGATTCATACATTTGCATGTTTGGGGTCCTAACATATGATGTATCCTGGAAAATTTTCAATGCACACTTTAGAAGAATGTGTGTTCTGCTCTTGGATAAAATATTCTGTACATATCTCTTAAGCCCATCTGCCTCAATGTGCTGTAAATATGTCCTGACATAGTCATTGATATAAGTGGGGTATTAAAATTCCCTACTATGATTGTATTACTGTCACATTCTCCCTTTAGGTCTGGTAATAATTGCTTTTTATAAATTAGGTGCTTATGTGTTTGGGTGCATAATATTTATAAATGTTATGTTCTCTTTGGATTAACATTCTTTATCATTCTCTAATGCCCGTCGTTGCTTCTTATTGCAGTTTTTATTGTAAAGTCTATTTGGTCTGATATAAGTATGGCTACCCCGTCTTTCTTTTGGTTTTTATTTACATGAAACATCTTTATCTATTCTTTCACTTCCAGTCTGTGAATATTTTCAGGTTTGAAGTGAGTCTCTTACAGGCAACATATTGAAGGTTCTTGTTTTTTATTCATTAAGCCACCCTATCTTTTGTTTGGAGCCTTTAGTCCATTTATACTTAAAGCAATTATTGATAGGTATGTAGTTATTGCTATTTTGTTCATTGTTTCCTGGTTATTTTTATAGTTCCCTTCTGCTCCTTTCTTCTGTTTTTTCCATCTTCCCTGTGTTTTGATTGTTTTGCTTAGTAAGATTCATTTCTCTTTTAGTTTTGTATATCCATTTTAAGTATATTCTTTTGTGGTTACTGTGAACTTCGCAAATAACATCTGTATGAGTCTCTTTTAGGTTGAGTTAATCTTGAATGCATTCCAAAGCATTGTATTTTTGCTACTCTCCCTTTCTATACTTTTGATGATACATTTTACATTTTGTGTATCTCTTCATTATTATGATATTTAATTAATCTTACCAGTCTTTTACCGTTCATGCTTGCTTGGTAAGTGGTTAGTCCACTACCTTTTTTTATTTACCTCTTACAGTGAGATTTTCACTTTTGTATGTTTTGTATTATTGTCTTTTTAAAATCTTATAGAAGTCTCTTGAACATTTCTCCTAAGGCTAATTTAGTAGTGTGAACTCTTGGAGTTTTGTCTTATACACACTGAGTCTATTTTACCATTTATAACCTTAGTATAGTCTGACACATAGCATGTGCTCAATAAATAAAATCGTTACAGAAAGTGTCAGCAATAACATGCTATGTTGGCACTAATTCAAAGTGCCATTGAAGTTTGGAGAAGAAAGAAGTTGCCACTGAATATACATATCAGAAAGATTCTTATTTAGCATTGTAATGGGTGATGAAAAGTAGAGACTATTTGGATGTGTAGAGAAAAGATAAAAAGGTGAAAAATGGGTACAAAGTTAGATACTTCTATTCCTTTTGCCTTCCTTCTATCATGTATTCAAAAATAGATTGTTAACTTGTTGTATGGGTTCTTTGAATATTTTGTATATTATTTCCATATTAGATATAAGGTTTGCCAATTTTTTAATTAAATTCAAGTTAGTTAATATACATTGTAATAATTGTTTCAGGAGTAGAAACCAGTGATTCAACATTTCCGTGTAATGCTCAGTGCTCATCCCTACAAGTGCCCTCCTTAATGTCTATCACCCATTTAGCCCATCCCCCATCCACCTCCCCTCCACCAATCCTCAGTTTCTTCTCTGTATTTGAGTCTCTGATGGTTTGCCCCTCTGCTTTTATCTTATTTTTCCTTCCCTTCCTCTATGTTCATCGGTGGTGTTTCTTAAATTCCATGTATGAGTGAAATCATATGATATTTGTCCTTCTCTGACTAACTTATTTCACTTAGCATAATACATACTAGTTCAATCCATGTTGTTGCAAATGGCAAGATTTCATTCTTTTGATCACTAATATTCCATTGTGTGTGTGTGTGTGTGTGTGTGTGTGTGTGTGTGTATCATATTTTCTTGATCCATTCATCACTTGGTCATTTGGGCTCTTTCCATAATGTGGCTATTGTTGATAGCTCTGCTATAAACATTGGGTAACATGTGCCCCTTCGAATCAGCATCTTTGTAATATTTGGATAAATACCTGCTAATGCAATTGCTGGGTTGTAAGGTAGTCTATTTTAAATTTTTGAGGAACTTCCATACTATTTTCCACAGTGGCTGCATCAGTTTGCATTCCCACCAGCACTGCAAAAGTGTTTCCCTTTCTCCAATCCTCACCAACATCTGTTGTATCCTGAGTGGTTAATTTTAGCCATTCTGACAGGTGTGAGGTGGTATCTCATTGTGGTTTTGATTTGTATTTCCCTGACAATGAGTGATGTTGAGCATCTTTTCATGTGTCTGTTAGCCATCTGGATGTCTTATTTGGAAAAATGTCTGTTCATGTCTTTTTCTCATTTCTTCACTGGATTACTTGTTTTTTGGGTGTTGAGTTTGATAAGGTCTTTATAGATTTTTGATACTAGCCCTTCATCTAATATATCATGTGCAAATATCTTCTCCCATTCCAATGGTTGCCTTTTAGTTTTGTTTATTGTTTCCTTAGCCGTGAAGATTTGTATTTTGATGAGGTCCCAATATTTCATTTTGCTTTGGTTTTCCTTGCCTCCAGAGACATATCTAATAAGAATTTGTTACAGCTGAGGTAAAAGAGGTTGCTGCTGCTATTTTTTTTTCCTTTAGGATTTTGATGGTTTTTTGTCTCGCATATAGGTCTTTCATCCATTTTGAATTTACTTTTGTGTATGGTGTAAGAAAGTGGTCTAGGTTCATTCTTCTTCATCTTGTTGCCAAGTTTCCCCAGCACAATTTGCTGAAGAGACTTTTTTCCATTGGATATTCTTTCCTGCTTTATCTAGGATTAGTTGACCATACATTTGTGGGTCCATTTCTGATTTTCTGTTCTGTCCCATTGATCTTTATGTCTGTTTTTGTGCCAGTACCATACTGTCTTGATTACATTTGTAATAGAGCTTAAAGTCTGGAATTTCGATGCCTCCTGCTTTGTTTTTCTTTTTCAACATTACGTTGGCTATGGGAGGGGGGGGTCTTTTCTGGTTCCATACAAACTTTAGGATTGTTTGTTCTAGCTCTGTGAAAGATACTAGTGTTATTTGATACGGATTGCATTGAATGTGTAGATTGCTTTGGGTAGTATAGATGCTTTAACATTGGCTTTTCCAATCCATGAACACGGAATGTTTTTCATTTCTTTGTGTCTTCAATTTCTTCCATAATCTTTCTATAGCTTTCAGTGTACAGATCTTTTAATTCCCTGGTTAGGTTTATTCCTATGTATTTTATGGTTTTCGGTGCAATTGTAAGTGGGATCAATTTCTTTATTTCTCTTTCTGCTGCTTCATTATTGGTGTATAGAAATGCAACCAATTAATGTACAATGATTTTAGATCTTGTGACTTTGCTGAATTCATGTATCAGTTCTAGATTTTTTTTTTTTTTGGTGGAGTCTTGCAGGTTTTCCAGGTAGAGTATCATGTCATCTGTAAAGAGTGAAAGTTTGAATTCTTTCTTACCAATTTGTATACTTCTTATTTCCTTTTGTCGTCTGATTGTTGAGGCTAGGACTTCCAGTACCATGTTAAGAAACACTGGTGAAAGTGGACACCCCTATCATATTCCTGACCTTAGGGGAAAAGGTCATATTTTTTTTCCCCTTTGAGGACTCTATTAGCTGTGTGTCTTTTGTATATGACCTTTATGATGTAGAAGTATGTTCCTTCTGTCCCTACTTTGAGGGCTTTTATCAAAAAAGATGATGTATTTTGTCAAATGCTTTTTCTGCATCTATTGAGAGAATCACATGGTTCTTTTTCTTTCTTTTATTAATGTGTATCATTTTGATTTATATGCAAATATTGAACCAGGCCTACAGTCCAGAAATAAATCCCATATGATCATGGTGAATAATTCTTTTTACTGTACTGTTGAATTTGATTTGTTAGTATCTTATGAGAATTTTTGCATCCAGTTTGATCAGGGATGTTGGCCTGTAATTCTCCTTTTTTTTTTTTTTTTTAGTGGGGCCTTTGGTTTGGGAATCAAGGTAATGCTGACTTCGTAGAATGAGTTTGTAAGCTTGCCTTCCATTCATATTGTTGGAACAGTTTGAGAAGAATAGGTATTTTTTTAAATTTTAAAACATAATTTATTGTCAAATTGGCTTACATACAACACCCAGTTCTCATCCCAACAAGTGCCCTCCTCAGTGCCCATCACCCATTTTCCCTTCCCCCCCAGTCCTCCATCCACCCTGTTTGTTCTCTGTACTTAAGAATATCTTGTGGTTTGCCTCCCTCCCTCTCTGTAACTATTTTTCCCCTTCCCTTCCCCCATGGTCTTCTGTTAAGTTTCTCAAGATCCACATATGAATGAAAGCATATGAATTATTTTCTTATTGACTTATTTCACTCAGCACAATACCTTCCAGTTCCATCCACATTGCTGCAAACGGCATGAGTTCATTCTTTCTCATTGTCAAGTGGTGAGAAAAATAGGTATTAACTATTCTTTAAATATCTGGTAGAATTCCACTGTGAAGGCAGCTGACCTAGGACTCTTGTTTGTTGGGAGATTTTTGATTACTCGTTCAATTTCTTTGCTAGTTATGCATCTGCTCAAATTTTCTTTCTTACTGTTTCAGTTTTGGTATTGCATAACATTCTAGGAATTTGTCCATTTCTTCCAGATTGCCCAGTTTGTTGGCATATAGTTTTACATAGCATTCTCTGACAATTGTTTGTATTTCTCTGGTGTTAGTTGTGATTTCCCCTCTTAGATTTATGATTTTTTCCATTTTTACTTTTGATTTTGTTTTTTGTACTTTAGGTATCATACCCGAAAGTTCTTGTCAAGACACATGCCAGAGAGATTTTTTTCCTGTTTTCTAGACTTGATGATTTCCAGTCTTATATTTAAGTCTTTAATCTGTTTCAAGTTCATTATTTTCTAAATTTTAATTCTAGTATAGTTAACATAGAGTGTTATAATAGTTCAGATGCACAGTATAATGATTCAACAGTTCCATACAATACTTAGTGCTTATCATGATATGTGTACTCTTAATCCCCCTCACCTATTTCATCCATACTTCACCCACCCTCCCTCTGGAAAACATCAGTTCTCTGTGATTAAGAGTTAGTTTTTTGGTTTGTCTCTTTTTTTTCTTTCTTTGTTCATTTGTTTTTTAAATTACATATATGAGTGAGATCATGTTATTTTTCTTTCTCTTATTTTGCTCAGCATTTACCTACTAACCCTCTAGATCCATCCATGTTGTTGCATGTGGCAGGAATTTATTTTTGATTGTGATATACATTCCATTTATATATGTGTATATATACATATGTTAATATATATGTATACATACATGTATCACATCTTCTTTATCCATTCACTTGGGCTGTTTCCATAATTTGGCTATTGTAAATAATGCTGGAATAAACACAGGAGTGCATTTCAATGTAGTGTTTGGGTAAATATCAAGTAGTGGAATAATTGCATTGTATGGTATTTCTATTTTTAATTTTTTGAGGAATCTCCCTACTGCGTTCCACAGTGGCTGCAACACCTTGCATTCTTACAAGCACTGCATAAGGGTTCCTTTTTCTCCACATCCTTGCCAACACTTGATGTTTCTTGTGATTTTGATTTTAGCCATTTTGACAGGTGTGAGGTAATATATGATTGTGATTTTGCTTTGCATTTCCATGATGATAATTGTTGTTGAGCATCTTTTCATGTGTCTGTTGGCCATCTGTCTTCTTTGGAGCAATATCTGTTCATATCTTCTACCAATTTTTTTAATTGGATTACTTATTTCCTTGTTTTCTTTTCTTTTTGGTGTTGAGTTGCAAAGTTCTTTATATCGTTTGGATGCTAACCCTTATTGGATATATCATTTGCAAATATCTTCTCCCATTCCAAAGATAATATTTTAGTTTGTTGATGGTTTTCTTTGCTGTACAAAAGCTTTTTATTTTGAGGTAGTCCCAAGAGTTTATCTTCACTTTTGCTTCCCTTACCTTAGGAGACTTATCTAGAAAAATGTTGCTATAGGCAATGTCATAGAAATTACTGTCTGTGGGGAGGAGGGGCAAGATGGCGGAGAAGTAGGGAGCTCCATACATTGCACTCGCCCCCATATCTCACACGTAAAAGATCTGAAGCCATAGGAAACCTTACAGAACCCAAGAGATTAAGAGAAAAAGGATGCAGAATCCACTGAGAAAGTCTTCTAACGTGAGTGCGAACTAGGGAAGATAAAATAGGGCCTGGATCAGAGACTCAGAGAGACAGGGGCGATCCCCCTCTGCGGGGAGTTAGAGGGGAAAGAGAGAGTCCGAAACTACTCAAGACATGGTCCCTGCGCTGGGGAACAGAAAAACTTCCGCTCGGGGCACAGAAGGACCGGACCGTGTGTGCCAAATCCCGGCGTGCCAGGTCCCTGCGTGCCAACTCGTCTGGGAGCAGCTGCGCGCCGACCACTCCTTTGTGCTCCTGGCTGGACCCCTGGAGGAGCTGCGCGCATACCGGGCCTCCACGCTCCTGGCTTGGCTGGACACTTAGAGGGATGGTGAAGGGCTTAAAACTGGGAGATTTTCCCGCGAGTTCATGTTTCGGGTGATGAGACACAGAGCGACCTCGTTTCCCTCTCTCCAGAGGGCCCGGCGTGACCCCCAGGCAAATCCCTGTCCTTGCTCATCAACCCTACCTGAAGGAGAAGGGAGTCGCAATTCTGGCTCCATACCCGGGACTAGGCAAGAGGCTTGGAATTGCCCTGAGGGGACAGCCCTCGAGGTTGTGTCTATGGCAATTTCAGTGGGACATGGGGACTGGGATTTGTAAACTAGGCCTGGCCTGGGTTAAAGAGCGCGACCCACTTTGACTGCGCACATGGCCTGGGGAGTTTACACACCCAAAAAAACGAGGTGCAGCGCTTGGTTCAAGAAGGGACTGGAGCGCCACCCCTCTCCTCCCCACAACCCCCAAAGCAGAACTCCCACCTGACACACTGACTCACACCACGCCATCCCTGCTAGACAGATGCCCTCCTCCTTTTTTTTTTTTTCCCCCAGAACACTGACCTGATTAACTCTGGTCACCAGCTTGCTTAAACAGTCACATTTAGTCCATTCTGTAGATGTAAATTCTACACCTACCTACCTTATCATCTTTCTCTCAGGAGTAATTAGACTATATAGTTTCTCTGGATAACACCAGTATCCTTCTCTCACTTATCCAACCATATTCCACCCTTTAGCTCTTTGAAAAAAGCTTCTTATCCCTTCTGCTTGTTCATTCTATTTCCAATTTTGCCTCATCCCTGCCCTGTCTTCTCTCTCTTTCTCTATGTTCTTGAACCAGCACTGCATACACCCAGGTATTTAATTGTAGCTGGGAAATCCGTTTATATGCTTTAAACCATTCTTTGTCCATCGGTTTTCTTTGTTTTTTCCTTTTCTTTTCTTCTTTTTGACCTTTTTATGTATTTTTACTTTTCTATTATTCGCCTTCCCTCTTCTGTCTTTTCTCTTTTTTATTTTCCCTCTCGGTTTGCACGTTGGATTTGTCTCTGCGTTTGTATGCCTCTGCTCCCTGTGTGTTTGTCTGTTTTCTTCTCCAGGGCTACCTCAAGAAACAAGCCAAAGTACACATGGTGGAGAGTCCCAAATATCACTACAAGTAGGAAAACAAAATAACCAAGGTCTCAACAAGAGAGACCAAGAGATACCATTAAAAAAAAAGTCTCTGAAAGGATAGGCCCTGGAAAGTCAAAGAGTCTTCTTGGGTACAGCAGCGCTCACAGGTACAGAGAGCATAACAAGTCTTTAAAACTAACAAGAGACAGAAAGCTAACAGAAATGACAAAATAAAAGAGCTCTCCTCCAAAGAAATTCCAAGAAGAATTAACAGCTAATGAACTGCTCAAAACAGATATAAGCATTATAACTGAACAAGATTTTAGAACAATAATCATAAAATTAATAGCTGGGCTTGAAAAAAGCATAGAGGACATCAAAGAAACTATGGCTAATAACAACATGGAGCATAAAAATAGGCATGATGAATTTAAAAAATGTGATAAATGAGATACATAATAAATTGGAGGCATCCAATGCATGGATTGAAGAGGCAGAAAGGAGAATAAGTGATTTAGAAGACATCATTATAGAAAAAGAAGAAACTGAGAAAAAAAGAGACAAACTGATTCAGGAACATGAACGAAGAGTTCTAGAGCTCAGAGATATGGTCAAACTCAACAATATCCATATCACAGGAATCCCAGAAGAGGAAGAGAGAGGGAAAGGTGCTGAAGGATTTCTGGAAAAAATTATAGCAGAGAACTTCCCCAACCTGGAGAAGGAAGTAAACGTTGAAATACAAGAGGCATAGAGGACTCCCCTCAGATGTAATTTGAATCGATCTTCTGCATGGCATATCATAGTAAAAATGGCAAAATATAAGGACAAAGAGACAATTTTGAAAGCAGCTAGGGAGAAAAGGGCCCTAACATACAAAGGGAAACCTATCAGAATGATGACAGACCTATCTACTGAAACTTGGCAGGCCAGAAAGGAATGGCAGGAGATCTTCAATGTGATGAACAGAAAAAATATGCAGCCAAGAATCCTCCATCCAGCAAGCCTGTCATTCAAAATAGGAGAGATAAAAGTCTTTCCAAATAAACAGAAATTGAAAGGATTTGTCACTACTAAGCCAGCCCTACAAGAAATCCTGAGAGGGATGCTCTGAAGGAAATGTTGCAAGGAACAAAGATACCAGAGACACCACAGCAAACATGAACCCCACAAAGGACACAAAACTCTAAACCCACATATTTCAATAATAACACGGAATGTAAATGGGCTGAATGCTTCAATCAAAAGACATAGGGTAGCAGAATGGATAAAAAAACAAAATCTATCTATATGCTGTCTACAAGAAACTCATTTTAGACTGGAAGATACCTTCAGATTAAATGTAAGGGGATGGAGAAATATATATCATGCTACAGGAAATCAAAAGCCAGAGTACCTATACTTATATGAGACAAACAGGACTTTAAATTAAAGACAATCACAAGAGATGAAGAAGGGCATTACATAATAATTACAGGGTCTATCCATCAGGAAGAACTAACAATCATAAACGTCTATGCACCAAATATGGGAGCATATAAATATTTAAAACAATCAGAAACAATCTTATAGATAAGAATGTGCTAATAGTAGGGGACTTTAACACTCCACTTACAGCAATGGATAGATCAACCAGACAGAAAATCACTAAAGAAACAATAGACTTGAGGGGCGCCTGGGTGGCTTAGTCAGTTAAGCGTCCGACTTTCGCTTGGGTCATGATCTCGCGGTTCGTGGGTTCGAGCCCCGCATCGGGCTCTGTGCTCACTGCCAGCTCAGAGCCTGAAGCCTGTTTCAGTCTGTGACTCCCTCTCTCTGACCCTCCCCTGCTCACGCTGTCTATCTCTCTCTCCTAGAAATAAATAAAACATTAAAAAAAATTAAAAAAAAAAACAACAATAGACTTGAATGACACATTGGACCAGATGGATCTGAAAGATATATTCAGAACTCTACATCCTGAGGCCAGGGAATTTACTTTCTTCTCAAGTGCGCATGGCACATTCTCCAAGATAGATCACATACTGGGACATAAAGCAGCCCTCAATAAATATAACACACTTGAGATCATACCATGCACACTCTCAGATCATAATGCTTTGAAACTTGGAAGAAGTCTGGAAACAGGAAGAAGTCTGGAAAACCTCCAAAAACATGGAGGTTAAAGAACACCCTACGAAAGAATGAATGGGCCAATCAGGCAGTTAGAGAAACAATTTAAAAATATATGTAAACAAATGAAAATGAAAACACAACAATCCAAAATCTATGGGATGTGGCAAAGGCAGTCCTAAGAGGAAAGTACATTGCTCTCCAGGCCTATCTCAAGAGATTAGAAAAAGCGCAAGTGCAAAATCTAACAGCTCGCCTAAAGGAACTAGAGGCAGAGCAACAAGAATGCCCTAAACCCAGTAGAAGAAGAGAAATAGTAAAAATCAGAGCAGAAATAAACAACATAGAGACCCAAGAAACAATTGAACAGACCAATGAAACCAAGAGTTGTTTTTTTGAAAAAATAAACAAAATTGACAAACCTCTAGCCAGGCTTATCAAAAAGAAAAGAGAGAGCACCCAAATAGACAAAATCATGAATGAAAACGGACTTATGACAACCGACCCTTCAGAAATACAAGCAATTATCAGGGAATACTATGAAAAATTATATGCCAACAAATTGGACAACTTAGAAGAAATGGACAAATTCCTAAACACACACACACTACCAAAATTCACACGGGAAGAGATAGGAAATCTGAACAGACCCATAATGAGTGAAGAAATCGAATCAGTGATCAAAAATCTCCCACAAATAAGAGCCCTGGACCTGATTGCTTCCCTGGGGAATTCTACCAGACATTTAAAACAGAATTAATACCAACTCTTCTCAAGCTATTCCAAAAAAATAGAAATTGAAGGAAAACTCCCAGACTCATTTTATGAAGCCAGCATCACTCTGATTCTCAAGACAGAGATCCAGCAAAAAAAAAGAGAACTACAGGCCAATATCCTTGATGAATACGGATGCAAAAATCCTCAACAAGATCCTTGCAAATCGAATCCAGCAGCACATAAAAAGAATCATCCACCAAGATCAAGTGGGATTCATTCCTGGGTTACAGGGCTGGTTCAACATTCGCAAATCAATCAATGTGATCCATCATATCAATAAAAGAAAAGATAAAAACCATATGATCCTGTCAATAGATGCAGGAAAAGCATTTGACAAAATACAGCATCCCTTCTTAATAAAGACCCTCGAGAAAGTCGGGATAGAAGGAACTTACTTAAACATCATTAAAGCCATCTATGAGAAGCTTTCAGCTAACATCATCCTCAACGGGGAAAAACTGAGAGCTTTCCCCCTGAGATCAGGAACACGACAGGGATGTCCACTGTCACCACTGCTGTTTAACATAGTGCTGGAAGTCCTAGCATCAGCCATCAGACAACAAAAGGAAATCAAAGGCATCAGAATTGGCAAAGAGGAAGTCAAACTTTCACTCTTCACAGATGACATGATACTCTGCATCGAAAACCCAACAGACTCCACCAGAAGCCTACTAGAACTGATCCAAGAATTCAGCTAAGTTGCAGGGTACAAAATTAATGTACAGAAATCGGTTGCATTTTTATACACCAACAATGAAGCAACAGAAAGAGAAATCAAGAAGCTGATCCCATTCACAGTTGCACAAAAAACCATAAAATACCTAGGAATAAACCTAACCAAGGATAAAAGAGATCTATATGATGAAAACTATAGAAAACTTATGAAGGAAATTGAAGAAGACACAAAGAAATGGTAAAAGATTCCATGCTCATGGATCGGAATAATAAGTATAGTTCAAACGTCATTACTACCCAAAGTAATCTACACATTCAATGCAATTCCAATCAAAATTGCACCAGCACATTTCTCAAAACTAGAACAAACTATCCTAAAATTTGTATGGAACCACAAAAGACCCTGAATAGCCAAAGTAATACTGAAAAATAAAACCAAAACGGGAGGTATCACCATCCCAGACTTTAACCTCTACTACAAAGCTGTTGTCATCAAGACAGTATGGTATTGGCACAAAAACAGACACATAGACCAATGGAATAGAATTGATAACTTAGAAGTGGACCCAAAAGTATACAGCCAACTAATCTTTGACAAGGCAGGAAAGAACATCCAATGGAAAAAAGACAGCCTTTTTAACAGATGGTGTTGGGAGAACTGGACAGCAACATGCAGAAGAATGAATCCAGATCAGTTTCTCACACCATACACAAAAATAAACTCAAAATGGATAAAGGACCTGAACGTGAGACAGGAAACCATCAACACCCTAGAGGGGAAAGCAGGAAACAATCTCCTTGACCTCCACCGCAGCAACTTCTGACTTGACACATCCCCAAAAGCAAGGGAATCAAGAGCCAAAATAAATGATTGGGACCTCATCAAGATTAAAAGCTTTTGCATGGCAAAGGAAACAATCCACAAAACACTAAGGCAAACAACAGAATGGGAAAAGATAGTTGCAAATGACAGATAAAGGGTTAATATCCAAAATCTATAAGGAACTCACCAAACTCCATACCCGAAAAACAACCCAGTGAAGAAATGGGCAGAAGATATGAACAGACACTTCTCCAGAGAGGACATCCAGATGGCCAACAGACACATGAAATGATGCTCAGCATCCCTACTCATCAGGGAAATACAAATCAAAACCACACTGAGATACCACCTCACGCCAGTCAGAGTGGCCCAAATGAGCAAATCAGAGAACTCTAGATGCTGGCGAGGATGTGGAGAAACGGGCACCCTCCTACACTGTTGGTGGGAATGTAGCCCCTCTGGAAAACTGTGGAGGTTCCTCAGGAAATTAACAATAGAACTCCCCTATGACCCAGCAATAGCAATGCCAAGAATTTACCCAAGGGATGTAGGAATGCTGATGCATAGGAGCACATGTACTCCAATGTTCATAGCAGCACTCTCAACAATAGCCAAAACATGGAAAGAGCCTAAGTGTCCATCAACGGACAAATGGATCAAGATGTGGTTCACCTATACAATGGAATAGTACATGGCAATGAGAAAGAATGAAATCTGGCCATTTGTAGAAATGTGGATACAATGGAGGGTGTTATGCTGAGCAAAATAAGTCAGGCAGAGAAGGACAAATATCATATGTTTGCATGTATAGGAGGGTTAGGAGGAACTTAACGGTGGACCATGGGGGAGAAGAAGAGGGGAAATGGTGGGAGAGAGGGAGAGAGGCAAACCATGAGAGAATCTTGAATGCTGAGAAACAAACTGAGGACTGATGGGTGTGAGGGGAGGGGGGGAGATGGGCATGGAGGAGGGCACTTGTGGGCATGAGCACTGGGTGTTATATGGAAACCAACTTGACAATAAACTATTTGTAAAAAAATAAATAAGTAAAAGCATTTTCTTAAAGAAAAAAAAAAAAAAACAAAATTACTGCCTGTGTTCCCTTTTAGGATTTTTATGGTTGCAGTTCTCAACATTTAGGTGCATAATTCATTTTGAGTTTATTTTTGTGTACATTTTGAAAAAGTGGTGTAGTTCCATTCTTTTGCACATAGTGTCCAGTTTTCCCACACCATTTGTTGGAAAGACTTTTCCCCCTTTGCATATTCTTGTATGTTTTGTCAAAGATTTATTGATCCTACAATCGTAAGTTTATTTCTGGGCTCTCTATTCTATTCTTTTGATTTAGGTGTCTACTTTTGTGCCAATGCCATACTTTTTTTTATTACTATAGTTTTGTAATTATTTAACTTCCATTTATTTGTGTTCTTTCCAGATTTTTTTATGGTTGATTTCCAGTTTAATAGTATTGTGGTAGGAAAAGATGCATGGTATGATTTCAATTTTTTTTTTAATTTGTTGAGACTGGTTTTGTGACCTAATATGTGATCTATTCTAGAGAATATTCCATGTACACTTGAAAAGAATGTGTATTTTGCTGTTTTAGTATAAAAGGTTCTAAATATATCTGTTAGATCCGTTTGGACCAATGTGTCATTCAAAGCCACTGTTTCCTTGTTGATTTTGTTTGGATAATCTATCCATTGATAAGAATGGGGTTTTAAAGCCCCTACTAATATTACTATTAATTAAAACTTTGTTATTAGTTTCTTTGTGTATTTTACAAGTTAATTTTGTTAGTGACAGAAGATAGTTGTCCAGTTTCATGCTCTCACATTTGAAAATACAATTCACCTAATAATAGTATTTTTTGAAAAGACCGTCTTTTCTGCTTCATTGTCAAATATTAGTTGACTATATATGCTTGAGCTTGTTTCAGGGCCCTTGATTCTATTCCACTGGTTTGTTTTACTGTTTTCATGCCAGTAACATTCTGTTTTTATTGCTATAGCTTATAATATAGCTTGAAATAAAGTGTAATACTTCCTGATTTGTTATTGTTTCTCACCCCTCTTGGGATTTCTTTCATAATTAGAAGTCTTTTGTGGTTCTGTATAAATTTTAGGGTTTTTTCTACTTCTGCACACACAAAAAAAATGCCATTAGAATTATGATAGGGATTGCATTGAATTTATACATATCGTTTTGTAATACAGTCATATTAACAATCTTAGTTCTTCCAATTCATGAACATGGAATACATTTCCATTATTTGTGTCTTTGATTTCTTTCATCAGTGTCTATAGTTTTCAGTGTATAGCACTCTCACCTCCTTGGCTAAATGTGTTCTAAAGCATTTTATTGTTTTAAATTCTATTGTAAGTGGAATCATTTTCTTATATTTCAGAAACTTGGTTGTTACTATATAGCACTGCTAGAATTTTTCTATGTTAAATTTGTATCTGGAGGGGCGCCTGGGTGGCTTAGTTGGTTAAGCGTCCGACTTTCACTTAGGTCATGATCTCGCGGTTCGTGGGTTCGAGCCCCGCGTTGGGCTCTGTGCTGACTGCCAGCTCGGAGCCTGGAGCCTGTTTCAGTCTATGACTCCCTCTCTCTCTGACCCTCCCTTGCTCACGCTGTCTCTCTCTCTCCTAGAAACAAATTTTTTTAAATGTTTTTATTTATATCTGGCAACTACTGAATTCATTGTTCTAGTATTTTTGGTCTGAGTCTTTAGATTTTTCTCTCTACATATAACATCATGGTATTTGCCAATAGAGACAATTTTACTTCTCTCTTTCCAATTCTGATGGTATTTTTTGCCCCCTTGGCTGATTGTTCAGGTTAGGAGTTTAACACTCGGGTAGGAGTGGTGAGAGTGACACCCTTATCTTGTTACTGATCTTAAAGGGAAAGTTTTCATCCTTTTATTACTGAAGATGGTGTTAGCTATGGGCTTGTCATAGATGGCCTTTATTATATTAAGGTATTTTCACTCTATACCTACTTTGTTAGAAGATTTTATTATTAATGGATCCTGAATTTTGTCAAAAGTTTTTTCTAGATCTATTGAGATGATATGATTTTATCCTTTCATTCTATTAATGTGATTTATCACATCGACTAATTTGTATATATTGAACCATCTTTGAAACTCAGGGATAAATCCCACTTGATCATGAAGAATAAATCTTTTTAATATGCTGATTAATTCAACAGCTTAGTATTTAATTGATATTTTTGCATCTATATTCCTCAGGTATATTGACCTATAGTTTTCTTTTCTGGTAGTGTTTTGTTTTTTGTTTTTGTTTTTGTTTTTTTTCCTGGTTTGGTATCAGATAGTGCTGGCCTCATAAAATAAGTTCATTTGGAAGAGTTTCCTTCTCTTCAATTTTTCTGTAAGATAAAGGAGGCTTGCCATTAATTCTTGTTTAAATGTTGCTAACCTTCACTTGTTGGTACATTTGGTTCCAGGCTTTTTTTCATTGGGAGATTTTTGATTACTTATTCAACCTGCTTACTAGTAATTGGTCTGTTCAAATTTCTTATTTCTTTCTGAGTCAGTATTGTTAGTTTGTATGTTTCTAATAATTTTTCCATTTCGTATAGTTTGTCTAATTTGTTGATGTATAGTTGACCTTTTGTGATCCTTTTTATTTCTCTGGTATTAGTTGAAATGTCTCTTTTCATCTATAATTTTTTGAGTCCTCTTTTTCTTTCTTGATCTCAGTAAAAAGATTTGTAATTTTTGTTTACCTTTTTAATGAACCAACTCTTATTTTGGTTAATCTGTTATATTATTTTCCAGTTTCCTATTTCTGTTGATACCTTTTTTTCCCCGGTAGGCCTTTATTGCTATAAAGTTCCCTCCCAGAACTGTATTTCATAAGTTACTGCATTTCATAAGTTTTGGTGTGTTGGGTTTCCACTTTCATTTTTCTCAAGGCAGTTTTAAATTTTCCCTCTATTTTCTTTGTTGTTGTTGTTCACTAGTTGTTGAGAGTGTTGCTTAATTTCCTTGTACATATTTATGTTCCAGTTTTCTTCCTGTTGTGTATTTCTACTATTCTACCGTTGCGGTCAGAGAAGATACTTTACTATTTTTTAACCTAAGATGTGTATCCGATAAAATGTTCCATGTGCAGTTGAGAAAAATGTGATTCCCTTGTTGTCTGATAAAATGTTATGTATATGTCTTACAGAGCCACTTTATCTATAGTGTTTTTCAAATTCCCTGTTTCCTTATTGATTCTCTGTGTGATCTGTCTATCCATTATTGACAGTAGGGTACTAAATTCCCCACCTCTTATAATGCTGTTTATTTATCCTTTTACTTCTGTTATTTTTTGCTCTATATATTTGTGCTCTGTGATTTTGACTATATAAATATTTACAACCATTATGTTCTTGGTAGATTGTCCCCTTCATCACTATTTTTAATGATCTTCTCGTTTTATCTTAAGATCTACTTTTTTTCCTGATGTAAGTATAGCTTCACTGCTTTTTCCCTCTTCTTTTGATACCATTTCCTTGAAGTATCTTTTTCCATCCTCTTTCCTAACTCTCTGCATTTCTGTAAGGCTAAAGTGAGTCTCTTTCAGGCAGAATTTGAGGGTTTTTTTTTTTTCATCATTTTACCTTTAAGGTATTCTTAAAGCTTTTGATGAGAGAATTTAATCCATCTATGTTTAAGATACTATTAATAGGTAAAGACTTATATTACTGTGTTTTGTTTTGTTTTTTTTCTGAGTGCTCCCTAGTTTAGTTATTCCTTACTTATATTCTACCGGTGTGTGTGTGTATCTTTTGGTATTAGTATGCATTGACTTTTTTTATGTTCATTCATGTGTGTAATATAGGTTTTTCCCTTGTAGTCTTCATGAGGTCTACATAAGTATCTTAAAATTTTAAAACCCTATTTATACTGATAATGACTTCACTGAATAGAATTTCTAAACTTTAGAATTTAACTTCCCCTCACATTTTAGATTATTTATGTTAGTTTACATATTTTATATTGTGTAGCTAATAACAGATTATTGTGGTTATGATAAATTTTAAACTACAATTGTAGGTAAGTTATACACCCAAATGAGCATATTATAGAATCTAAATATTTTTATATAGTGACCAATATCCATGAGGTTTATACTACCTTATGTTTTTACAATTTTAGTTAACACCATTTTCCTCAGTCTTTATCTCTTCTTCGTTTCTGAAAGACAGCTTTGCCAAGGATAGAATTCTTGGTTGATAGTTTTATCTACAAATATTTTGAATATACCCTCTTATTCTTTCCTGGCCTAAAACATTTCTCTTGTGAAATCCACATATAGTCTTATGGAGGTTCTCTTATATGCAACTTCTCTTTTCTCTTGCTGCTTTCAAATTTCTGTCCTTTACTTTTGACAATGTAATGTGTCTCCTTGTAGTCCTGTTCAGATTCAACCTATTTGGGGTTTTTGAGTTCCTGTGGATTTAGGAGTCTATTTTTCTCTCCAGTTTTGGAGATTTTTCAGCCACTATTGTTTAAAATATATTTTTTACCCTTATTCTTTCTCTTCTGGAATTTACATAATGTGGATAATGTTTCTTTGATTGTGTTCCAAGAGCTACAGAGTTCTTTGCTATTATTCATTTCATTTTGCTCTTTTTTAAATGTCCTTTCTTATAGTTGAGTGGTTTCTTTTTCTTCCCATAGTTGACTCTGCTTTTGAGTCTCCCTACTGAAGTCTTCTGTATAGTCACTGTATTTTTTAGCACTATGATTTTTTATTTGTTACTGGTTTTTTGATGGTTTCTCTCTTTGCTGAAATTCTTGTTTTGGTCATGTATTGTTTTCCAAACTGCATTCAATTTTCTGTCTGTTCTTATACTTCACTAAATGTCAAGAGGAGGATTATTCTAAAATCTTTGTCTGGAAGTTCACATTTCCCCATTTCTTTAGGGTCAAGCTTTATTAAATTCATTTGGCATGTCATGTTTACCAAAATTGTCATGATCTTTGCTTCCTTACATTGTTATCTATGCATCTGAGTGAGTGGTCTCTACTTCTAGCCTCTGCAAGTTTGCTTTGACAGAGATCATTCTTCTCTAGTCAGGTCAGCTGGCTTTCTAGATGCATCTGCTAGGCAGGTGGTACTTACTATCAGGCTTATTTTGGGTCTAGGTCACTACCTGAGCTCTGGGATGGGAGTGTGTTGCTGGCTGAGAATAATTGGCTAAGTTTGATGACTTGGTTCCCTACCTACAAAAAACTACTAGAGAGGTTCTGCAGTCACCTGGGTTTTCTGGTCAGGCTTATTATCAGTCAAGACTGGGTACTATATTCAGCAGTGAGTGAGGCTATGAATTAGCTTATGTGCCCTGGCAGGTCAGCAGGAAAGGTCTCAGGGACTACACCATTTGTTCTGGGGGACCTGAAACAGGGAAGACTGGGCACTGAATTTTCTGACCAGATAGAGCCAGGAATTTTGCTCTGCAAATGGAAAGAGACACAGAATTGCTCTGTGTTTAAGTGTCACTGTATGTATGGCTGTTAGATGGGTAGTGCAGCTTCCTATGTGCTTCTTTGGCCAGGCAGGTTTAAAGATCTTTTTCAGCAATGGATGGGGCTACACATTAATTTCCGTGCCCAACAGTAGTACAAGAACTTGTTTTAAGGCTGGTAAAGTTTTTGCATGTTACTGAATCAAGGCAACCTTTCCCCCAATTTCCTTGGCCAGAGTCACTGGTTTTGCAGACTATCGTGTCTGATGCCATTTACTCTGCTCAAGTGAGAGAGTTGTGCTATACACCTTTTTAGATGTTCTGGCCAGGATTTCTGGTCAGGTAACGCTGGGAGCATCAGTTAGCAACAGGCAGGGCAATGACTTAACTCCACTGCCTGGGCAGGGCAGAGCAGGTTCTAGAGCTGGCAGATCTCTTTATTTGAGAACCTAAATTGTACAGAACTGTGCCCCATCAGGTTCCCTAGTCACACTGTGCCACTGATTCTACAGATCATCACAGCTGCTGGTCAGGACTACAATTTAGGTGCTATGGGTAGGAGTTCGATTTGCCAGGATCCAAGTACTGGTTGTTGCAAATCTCTCCCCTCCTTCTCTGTCACAGTAAGATTTCTAGTGGTCAAGCTCCACAGATTCTCCTGCAGTTCCTGTGGGAAAAGACCAGAGTAGGTACTTCGAATAAAGTGACCCACAATGCTGGAGGTCCGGAGGTGTACCCTGGGCTCTCTTTTCCTACCAGGGGAATGGCATGCTCAGAGGATACCTCATGGTATGATGCTGTGCTAGCCTAAAGGAATAGGCATTGTGGTCAGTGTGTAGCACCTCCTATTACTCTTCCTCTGTGGTCTGTCTCTCTTGTTCTGTGTGGTGCAGAGATATTGAAGTTTTGTGATGGAAACTATATATATATATACACACACATACACTTATATATACACACACGTGTGTGTAGTACATATGTGTATATGCTACATATACACTGTATATGTATGTGTACATACACAATTTTAGAGTTTGACATGTTCAAGGAGCATTCATATATGGCTATCTCCTGGAAAGGTGAAACAAGAAGCTAGGAGAGGTCAAGACTAGAAATGTTACAGATTTGGGCAAAGATTAGATTGTAAGAGGAACATAGAGAAGTATGAAGAGTACTTAAGGACAAAAGAGGAAACTGAATAGGAATGGGGTGAAGAGATATGAATTCAGTAAGGGACCTGGTGATTTTCAGGTTCAAAAGAAGTATAAGAATGGATTCACTGGAAAGTAAATTTTTTAGCTCAAGAGAGAGGTCATAACCAAAGATCTAAAGTCATTGTTATAGAGGTTATATCATAGAGCTATGTATGGAATAACTCAGAGAAAGAAAAGACAGGGAAGGAAAGACTCCAGGAGACCACTGCCAAAAAGGAGATTGGAGAGAGGAATGCAGTGTACTTTTATAGAAAGTGAGATAATAAAGAGAAAGCATTCACTTTCTAATGAAAGAAGAGAATTTCAGGAGAAAAAAATACATTGACATCAACATGGGTCCACTATCATGTTAATGTCTAGATAAGTAAGGACTAGGTTTTCCATTAAATGGGATAGTTTAAAGGTCATTAGTGCTCTTGGAAGGCTCTTCCTAATAGATAGGTGCAGCAACCCCATGATCCGAAGTTTACTAGGAAAGGGTATAAAAAATAACTAAAGGTTAATACTTCTTTACTGAATGTGGATGTGCAGGAAAAATTGTTGGCCAGAATGGAAAATGCTGGGTAATAGAGGGAAAAGTGAAGGCACAGGGGAGGAAGGAGAAAGAGGCAGAAACAGATCCTTAGAAAGTCAGAATCACTGACCTCATGGACAACAGTGATTATTTTGTGAATTATTTGGCAAGACTTATTTGCATTTGTATTTGTCTTTATTTCCTCCTTATCTTGAGGAAGAAAAAAAAAAGGCAGTTCCCAGAGTTTTTAATGCAAGTTCTCAATTTTCTTTGTTAAGAAGAGACAATGGCATTGGCTGGGGGGAAAAAAGAAGACTGATGAGGCAGAAAGATCTAAAATAACTTTATTATTTAAAATATATTAGAGTGCAATAGTTTAGAATATGAACATCTCAATAAGTGAAGAAAAGAGATACTGTCCAAACAGTGACTGCTTATTTGTTGTGTAACACTGAGCAAGTTACTCCCCAAATCTAAGCAATCCCCCAAATTGGGATAATATTGTTACATGGTGAGACTAAAGAAAGAACTCACGTTCATTAAGTGCTCCCAATATTTCAGGTTGTAGACCAATATCTTGAAACATATTTCCATTTATATTTCTATATTTTAATTTCCAAACTTAATTGTAAGGATTCGCAAAGGTAGATACTATACTTTGTTATTTCTGTATGCTTTTCTCTACTCAGCATGGAGAATTGTACAGAATGAGAGCTTTGAATGTATTTGCATTCTCTAGAATTTTAAAAACATTTCTTTGGGTCAGTCTTGTGTCTCATTAGCACAGTGGGCTTTTTAGAGTGGGAGACTAGTAGTAAGGAATTTTTACTAGAAGAGGACAGTAACTAAGAACATATACTATGAATTAACATTTTTAGAGCAATGTCAAAAACACCAAATTTCTTTTGTTGTCTGTTACAGGTCTGTCATAAGCTTTTGGAGAGTTTGGACTTACATCTCTTCTGTAATATTTCATTGCTTAATGACATTCATTTTGACTTAATTTTCTACCTATTTGCATAAAGTAGGTCTTTATTTGCTCCAAATGTAAGCTCTCCCATTCCTATATCTTGTGTTCTATTAGCTATTTTTGCTAATTTTATGGGGGTTCTAGTCATATGTATGTGCAAAGGATGGATAATATATATTCATATATATTTACATATATATGAAACCTCAGACATCTTAACCATTTTAATTTACGTTTTGTGGAATCTATTTCAATCCTTTGGATATTTCTTTCTCTCCTCTAGGTATGGAAATTAATATTATACTGCTATTACAAAATTTCCTCAGAATCCACGGACACTTATAACAACAAATTTTGAAAAATAAGTGATCTCCTATCCAAATGACATATGATACAGTTCTATTGTTTTCTGGGATGATTTCATGTCAAAATTAGAATAGCCTAAAACTTTCTATTTGTGAGAGAGATACAGCTTTGTTTTCCCTTTAATTAATATATTAAAGCATAGCCTAGTGAGAATTTTGTTGGTGGAAAAGAGCTAAAAGAGTTTTTTGCCTAGGGTTTCTTTAAGCAATTATATAGAATATTTTATCAAATAAAACATTCATGGAATCACAACAAAGAAACCAATTACACATGAGATCATATCTCTTCTTTCCTTTTCCCACTCTCTTGTGAGGGTGAGACAACATAACACCTCCACAGCATAGTGCAGTAGTAAAGAGACTATGTCTTCATCTTTGAGATTAAGTAGACAGAAGTAAGTGAATGATCCTCACCTTTAAATAGCAATGATCCAAGGCTTTGTTGTTGGTATTTGGAGCCTACTATATTCCTAACTGGCAAGTAACAAATTCTACTTAAGAATGTTCTTGAGTTCTCAATGCCTCCAGTTCTAGTGCATTCTATATAAGAAAAGATGTACAGGTATACTCTGGAGAGATTTCAGGTTTGATTTCAGACTACTGCAATTAAGTGAATATTGCCACAAAGCAAATCCAATTTATTTTTTGGTATCCCACTACATAAAATAATTATGTTTACCCTATATTTTAGAATATGATTCCATACGTAATGGGCTATCTAAAAAAACAATAGTATGGAGGTATAAGCTTAATTTAAAAATACCGTATCGCTTTGGGCTCTGTGCTTACTGCCAGCTCAGAGCCTGCTTCAGAATCTGTGTCTCCCTCTCTCTCTGACCCTCCCCTGCTCACTCTGTCTCTCTCTCTCCCCTAGAAATAAATAAAACATTTAAAAAAATTAAAAAAAATACCGTATCGCTAATAAAATTCCAAGTTGGAATTTTTGTTGGTGGAGGGTCTTGCCTCAATGTTGACTGCTGCTGACTGATCAGAGTGGTGGTTGTGGAAGGGTGGTGCGGCTTTGGTAAATTCCTAAGACAAGACAACAATAAGGTTTATGGCATCAAGTGACTCTTCGTTTCATGAACAATTTCTCTGTAGCATGCAAAGCTGTTTGATAGCATTTTACCAATAGAACTTTTTTCAAATTTAGAGTTAATGCTCTCAAATCCTGATGCTGTTTTATCAACTAATTTTATGTATATTCTATATCCTTTTTCATTATTTCAAGAATCTTCACAGCGTCTTCACCAGGAGTAGTTTCCATCTCAAAAACCACTTTATTCATCCATAAGAAGCAACTCCTCTTCTGTTCAAGTTTTATCATGAGACTGCACTAACTCAGTTCCATCTTTGGGCTCCACTTCTAGTTCCCTTGCTATTTATACCACACCTGCAGTTAGTTCCTCCACTGAAATCTTGAAGCCCTCACAGTCATCCATGAAGTTTGGAATCAACTTCTACCAAACTCCTGGTAATGATGATTTTTAATCTTTTCCCATAAATCGTGAGTGTTCTTAATGATATCTACAATGGTGAAGATATTCCAGAATGTCTTCAACGGACTTTGCCCAGATCACTATCTGTGGCAGCTATAGCCTTATGAAATGTAAAACTTGAAAACTGACACTACTCATTGACCTATGCTTTGCAGAATGCATTTTGTGTTAGCAGCCATGGGGGGAAAACATTAATCTCATAGTACATCTCCATCAGAATTATTTGGTGGCCAGGATCATTATCATGAGCAGTAATATTTTTAAAGGATTTTTTCCCCAAACCATTGGGCTTAAAATAGACTTATAAAGAGATGTGCTGTCACCCAGGCTTTACCATTTATAGAGCACAGGAAGAGTAGATTTACTGTAATTATTAAGGGCCCTGGGATTTATAGAATGGTAAACAAACATCGGCTTTAACTTAAAGTCACCAGCTGCATCAGCTCCTAACAAGAGAGTCAGCCTGCCTTTGAAAGGGCACAAGGGCTTCTCCTCTGTAGCTAGGACAGACCTAGATGACATCTTCTTCCAGTATAAGGCTGTTTGTCTATGTTAAAACTCTGTTGCGTAGCGTACTGCCTTTAAGAATTATCTTAGCTACATCTCTTAATGAAGCTTCTACATCAGCACTTGTTGCTTCACCTTATACTTTTATGTTATGGAGATGGCTTCTTTCTCAGTGAACCAACTGCTGCTTCTTCACACATGCAGCGTTCACAGAATTTAGAGTTCTGCTCTGCATTAAGCTTTAGCTAAAGGGAATGTTGTGGCTGGTTTGATCTTCCATCCAGACCACTAAAACTTTCACCATATAAGCCATAAGGTTGTTTCACTTACCTGTCATTCAACTGTCCACTGGAATAGCACTTTTAATTTCCTTCAAGAAATTTATCTGTACATTCACAACTTGGCTAATTGGTGCAAGAGGCCTGGCTTTTGGCATGCTTTCCTCACTAAGCTCTAATCATTTCTAGCTTTGGAATTAAATAAGATATTTGACTCTTCCTTTTGAGGCCAATGTAGGATTAGCTAACTGGCCTAAATTCAATATTGTGTCTCAGGGAGTAGGGACGCCTGAAGGAGAAGGATGGCTGCAGGAAAAATGGTGCTGATAGACTTGCTCAACAAAGGGTTGGCACATACCTAAATCACGATATCTGTGAAATGCAGTAAAGTGAAGCCAATAAAATAAGGTATGCCTATATATATTGTGTATACTTTTTTTTCTTTTGAATCCAAACATGGTATATCATATTCCTAAACTCCTTGAACTTTGACAAACTTCTGTATTTCAAGTATTTATACATTCATTCTAATATATTATTTTCTGTGATCCAGAGTCCAGAATATATGCTGGGAATTTATTATTGTGGCAAGGGGGCACAGGCTAGTGAGTAATAGGAAGATACACAAAGGCATTGATAATATTCATTTGCATACTAATTACAATATTTGAGGAATTTTTACAGTAATATTTCAAGAAAAGTAAACTTTAAAACACTGGCAAAGCATTTTATATCTATCTATATACACACACAGCATTTATAATTTTAACTGGAAAATCAGTAACACCAAATCCCACTTCATTGTCTTGTCTTTGCCCATACATGGTATCCGTACTTGCATCTATATTAAATATATAATTAAAATTTCCACACACAATCTGTATGAAATTTTATTGGTCGGATAAACCAATTACAGATAGATTAGATAGATACAGACCTATCTAATCTATATCCTGTAATGGGAGTCAAGAAAATTATTATCTATAACTTACAGGCTTATAATATGAAAACCTGGCCAACATAATATTTTAAGAAGCCTTTTACACATACCCTTCTTTGTGTTTAAGAAAGCTGTCATTAATCTATCTTCCCTTAAAATGTGTTCCTAAGAATATTTCTGATTAAGAAAAACTCAAGCACTTTCTGAGCCAACTGAATTTCCATTCCTCATTAATTAATGATTAATATCTAACAAGTAAACCACTTTATTTGTTCAAGTACTAATTTTCCTGTGGACGGCTCCCCATAGTCTATGTACCTTTGCTAGCAGAGACACCAAAGCAAAAATAATTTAACAATAATGAAGATTAACTGTAAGTAGTTGCCTCAAAACTGACTGAATATGGCTAAAGGAAGAAAAATGATTCATTTTTAACTTATTTATCTGGTAGTGACTTCCTGTTCTAAATAATCATGCATGGGCATATTGTTATGAATATTCAAAAGGTTTTTAACGGCTTAATAATTTTTCTTCCTTTGTTTCTAGGAACAGAAGTCACAACACACACTGAAATAGAGTGTCACACTTGTCAGCGGCAGATAAAGTAATGTATCATCTGATGCTTTCTCTCTCCTCCATGACACCAACAAAGGCAGACCCGCCATCAGAGGAAAGCATCACTCCCATCTGGGTTTTAAGGCAGAAATAACACATAGCTGACTTCGTCTGGGCTCCCTTGATTAAAGTTAGAATATCCAAAGTAAAAGTTTCACTTACCCAGAGTCCTCTCTATCCAAAGCGTGTCACAGATCTATTTGAAATAGATAATGTGTTAGCTCCAGATTTTCTCAGCATGATGTTTCTGCTCACTTCGTTCCTGAGTTTATAGAAATTGGTAGTTGGCAAAGTCACCTGGAATAAAGAATCAAGTTTTGCTCATTTTATTTTGGCTTCACAACTAACAACTTAGTGCTTTTGTTGTGGAAGCTCCTTTTTACCTCTTGGGCTCACCCTCTGCCCTTCTTTGCTCACTTTGTGACCTGCTCACTTCCTTACCTTCTGGCTTCCAGCTGACTTTGGTCAACAGGAGTCACTGTTAGGAAGTAGAAGAGAGGAGATGTATTTCGTATACTCTTTCACTGATTTGTCTGTAGTGTCTGGTGGATGCACTCAATGTTTATTGGTCCTAGGGGAAGATTTTCTTTCAGAGCTTAACATTTTCTAAAGACTCTTGTACAGCTTCGTTCTTTCCCTCCACCAAGCCTAGAAATGGTAATGGTTTGCCTCTGTTGCAGTGGTGTGCGTCACCATTTTGTTTTGGTTTCAGTAGCCATATCCCAAATTCTATAAAAGTTATTGTAACCTTAGAATGCTTTAGAGTGAATCTATCATTATGAGTCTCAGAAGAAAACAACATACTCAAAGGGTTTATCTAAACAGCCTCAAGAAAACATAAAAGCCTCTAGCTTTTGGTTTATCTTTAAGGTCAAATATATTTTCCTCAGGAAAGGATCACTGTCACTATTCTACTTCTCTTTTGCATTAGCGAAAGACAAAAATATAACTTAAAAACAAGTGATCTATAATCATTTTTTCATGCCTCTAGACATATACCACAAAATACTCACATGTTCAATTCATTACTATGCAAAAGATAAAGTAGATACCTGCACAAAGTAGGATTTTGCTCTTTTCTGCTTAAGAAAGCCTGTCATTAAACAAGTGTTTGAGAATACAGTTGTCACAGATGGAATATTGAAACTGTGCAATGTTAATTTTAAGTATTTTCAAAACTTTGTTAGTAATAAATCATAATTTGCAAAATGCCACAGATTACCTTGTGGGTAACCTAGGCTTCAGCCATGAACAGCTTTTCCTGAGACACTGAGGGACAGAATAATTTTCTTACAGGAGCTTCCATCAGGAGGTGAGTGACAATGTGTCCTACTTTTTCCACTGATTATGGTAGTCTGGCCCTTTAGGTATAATTCAAAGAAATGTGAATGGAGTAACACTGACACAAGTGCAAATATGATAGATCATTCAAAACTCTCTGAACTGTGTTGTCATTTTTTGCTATCTAGAAGGAAACAAAGCAAACTGTTAGACATTAAGGAAAAAATGTGAGAAAAGACCTGCCTTCTTGGCCAGTTAGCACCAGGTTCCTTTCATTAGAACTGCATAATGCTCATCAAGCATCTACTAAAGCCTGCTTCAGAGCAAAATATGCATTATTAATACCCACACAGAGAAAGACTGACAAGTTTAAGAGAGTTAACAGAAGACTATGGGAGAAGGGAAGGGGAAATAAACCATTTCAAACAAAGAGGGAGGCAAACCATAAGAGACACTTAAATACAAAGGACTAACTGAGGGTTGATTGGGGGAGCGGCAGAGAAAATGTGTGATGGGCATTGAGGGAGGAGGGTACGTGTTGGGATGAGCACTGGGTGTTGCATGTAAGCGATGAATCATGGGAATCTACTTCCAAAGCCAAGAGCACAGTGTATAAGCTGAATGTTAGCTAACTTGACAGTAAATTATACTGGAAAAAAAAAAAGAAATAGTCTTAATTCTCTAAATATGGTTTTTGGTTCTCTATTAAGAAAGCATCAAATGAATTCTATTAGTATTATCTTTCTTAATGGATAAACTCAAATGTTTTATAAATTTTATATTTCAACCTTTTAATGATATTTCTTACTTGAAATCACCATGCCTTGACACATTCACAAGTAGTACTGTGCTTGCATATTTATATCCTTAAAAAGTTGATATATAGCTCCAGGTAACCATACAGATTTGCACATATTTTTTTCACCCACAAATTTAAATTGCACCATATGTGAGTCATATTATCACCCAGTAGCAACATCATTCCATACTGTGTTTTCAACAACTAGAGACACAACAGAACTGGCTCCTCAAGTTAGTGTTCATTATGAAAGGGAATACCTTCATTAAATAGCTTTTCTAGTTTTCCTATTTCTTTCTTCCACTTTAGAGAAATACTAAATATTTTGAAGAAAAATAGGTCGAATTGAAAATTTGTTTTTCCTTTTATGTTTCCCACACCATAGCATATAAAACACCTCAAAGAAGTCTTAGCATCAAAAATGCCATGAAACAATTCCTTTAAGTGAAAGACATTATTATTAACCCCGTTTTCAGATAAGGCAGCTAATAGAGTTGAAAGGTTTTAGTATCTATCTTGGGCACTTCCTGTGCGAGTAAGTGACAGAGTCAGGACTTGCAAGACTAGATTCAATTCCCAAGCTCCTTCTAATGGACCAGCAGTGTCCCGGTGAAAATTATACCAGCAAAAGAATGGCAGAATTGAGAGCATGGGCAAATCCTAAAAACGATTTAATAGTCAGTGTCATCTTACCTTCAGAATAAAAGGAGCTAAAGTACGACTTTTTATTACCTTCAGATAACTGCTTTGCCAAAGCCATTCAGTAAACAACGTAGATTGTTCAGTAAAACAAAAAGATTCACCTTGCTTTTGAGATTCCCATTATTTGAGTCTGCCATACAACCTAGGAATTTGAATATTGAGTGATCACACTGGATGATACAATGCAAGGGCTATACTTTGAAAATGTTACCACAGAGAATATAAAGGTAGAACTTAAGATTACTGGTAATATATTAAAAAAAAAAAAAAAAAGAGAGTTTTCCCAGTGTCCAAGCAGATGGACTCTACTGCTTGCCACTGATACCTCATATTAAATCTAATTCTAAAATTATTTAATGAAGCTTATACTTAGGAAAGATGAAGAAATTTGAAGATTTCATAAGCTGGTTCTTTGATCTGTTGATAGTATCACCAGTGAATATAGTCAAACTGATGAGAGATTACCAGTGTGTGGCAGAGTTCTCCAGAATGTGGTGAAATAAAAATTAGATATTTCCTCAGGTCAGAGATTAGTTTTGAGTCTAAATGGTAAGTACCACAGAGAGGTTAAAAAAGATGCCTTGGATCTCTTTTGTCATCATATGTTGCAGCTGCAAACAATAAGTCGTGTTCCTGACCCTAGAGGCATCTTCATCAAGAGAGTAAGAATGAGCTGCCCGATATTCTCCCCAACTTTCACTGCCCTAGAACCTCTGCTGTCTTCCTAAGAGGTCCTCCAGGCGGTCACTAACTGGAAGTGACTACTAGCAGAAGTGGGAGGAGCCTATTTCCTGTACTTCACCTTTCACCTACTAGTCTCTTACAAAAGAGATACATAACACTTATTCAAGTAGTTTATTTTTTAGTTTTAAGTACAGATTGTGAAGTGCACATTATCTTAGGATGTGGGAAATAAAATTTGAAACTAAATGAATTATAGAAAGGAAAACTCCTTAAATGTGTGGAGGGGAGGCAACAGGTGTGGTGCATGAAACTTTTAGTATTACAAAATAAAACCCAAGTCATTTGGAGATCATCAAAGGTAAGTTTGGTCTGAGCAGTGTTTATGAGCTTTGCAGGGCATGAATGCTAGGATTAATAAAACAAAACCAGAGAGTCTAGAAATGGTAGCAGAACGAAGCTAAAAATCTGTACAGGGGCGCCTGGGTGGCTCAACGGTTGAGTGTCCAACTTTTGATTTCAGCTCAGGTCAGGGGATCAAGACCTGCTGTGAACTCTGTACTGAATAAGAACCCTGCTTAGGAATCTTTCTTTTGTTCTCCCCCACTCATACCCACTCTTTCTCTCTCAAACAAAAATTTAAAAATCATCAGAGTTACTAGGAGACCTTTATGTTTGGATTAAAATTGAGCGTTATATTTTTTCAGATGTTACTGGAAATTTATAATTGAGTTTTCTCTTTTTTCCTAAAGGTTACCAAACTTTAGTATGATGATCAGATCATCTAAAAACATTTAATCTGTGCAGTTTTTATATTCTTTTTTGCATAAAGTTCCTTTTTAATAAAAGCAAAATAATTAGAAAGGAACAAATGTATTTTAGAGAGACTTTGGAATGTTGGTACTTTTTATTCACTGTTTTATCAAAACCATGTTAATAACATTTAAGGTTAGTTTTCATTGAGAGGATCAACCAAAGATTATCTATTTCCCCTCAATGAAGAAATTAAAATAGACGTGGATTTTACCTAAACTTGGCCAACAAAAGTCAAAACCCCATAATTCCTTCAGCTCTTACTTTCTGGCAATGTTACTTAGAAGCATGTAAAGAAAGTTTTTTTATTTTTACGAAACCTTTACATTAGTGGTATGTTTTTCATGATGCACATTTGAATCGATCTATGGGTAATATTAAAATAACCCTTTCCACATATATGAAACCAGTAACGAAAGGGTTAACAGGACTACTAACTTTTTACCCACATCTGTTTGTTCTCAGGCTATCTGCCACCATATTTCTATAAGATAACATTTATGCCTAAGACCATGATAATCAAATGTTGATTTAGTTGTTTTGCAGAGATTCAAGCCTTCACAAAAAAAACTGGCCAGAACCAATCAGAACCACCAACCCTCTCTGTGAACATGGCATGCATGGCTGATGGATGAACTTCTGATGTATAAGGGCCTAAAAATCTGCCCTTGGATAACACCAAGGACTCCATTCTCTTATTCTGAATCTCATGGCAATGTAAGCAGAAGATTTGCACAGGTACAGACAAAATGACTTTAACCTTCCTTTACTTATCTGATTTTAAAATGCCGTAACTCTGTTCCCTTATACCCACATCTTTTTTCTTTTACCTTAAAATGTCCTTGACTCTCTCCTTTCCTGGAGGTAGATTTGCTTCCCTGGCTCATTGTTTGCCTGCCTCTCAAACCCTTCCCTTCCTGCACCTCTGTTGTCTAGGTGACTGGCTTTGCATCAGGCAAACTAACTTCAGTTTGATTAAAAATTTGGTGAGCCAGCCAGAATCTCTGTGTCCATGATTCATTTGCCCCAGCCAATAATGGGAATCCAATAAGGAGTCCAAGCACCTTCCTAGACTCTGTCCTAGGGACAGTCCCCAAAATACCAGATATCCTTTGGTATTTAAGTGAACTCTTGTAGCAGGGAAATGGTTTTTTTGTCTGAGTTTGAACAGACATCTCTTGGTGAGTATTTTGTGTGTGATGGCACATGAGTTTATTTCTTACTCTTATGTGGTTTGGCTTATTTCTTCCTTCCATTCAGTTGCCTCTAGCTAGGGGGTTTTTGTTTGGTTCTTTAAAAAATGAAAAAGGTTGACTAAGAACCCCTTTGGTTCAGTTGGTGAAGCTCTGACTTTTGAGGAGACACTAGAAATTAGGGAGGAACTAACCCTCACAGAGGTTCTCTGGGCTTCATTTGGTTTGTTTGTTGCTGTAGCATTGGGTATCTTTGGATAAAACTAGCCATGTTCTAACTGGAAAATAGGAAATGACAATTCAAATCCCCAAATGCAGCTCTTTTGGCTGTATTCTCCAAAGCTGAGCAATGTTTAGTTATAAAAACAAAAAATATGATCTTTTTTAGCAACACTTCTTGGCCACATATTAGAACTCTGGAGAAAAATAGCCAATTAACATGTCCGTAATTCATAATACCATGCTACAATTAGATTTGTTTTGTAAAAGGGAAAAAAAAATAGGATGAAATACCTTATGTTCTATCTTTTATACTTTCAGAATATCAGAATAAGCTGGCTCCAAAAAAAAAACTGTAAAATTTTACTCCGATAGCACAGTGACACTATGAAGTGTGTGCTACCCAATTCTAACCAGGGAAAAGAGGATATTTTATTGATTACTGAATCAAACTCCCTCATAGCTCCTTTACTCTACAGAGGTGACAGAGTGCCTGTCCCTCCCCAACAGCCCTAGTCTTAACAACTTGAGCCCTAACAAGGCCCTGAACCAACACCTTCTACCTTGAGAGACCAAGAGGTAGGAATAATCTTTCCTTCTCATTCCCCTCAGGCTACTCAATTTGATCAAGGAGACACTCATTCCGAAGGAGGGCAATATATGCTAAGGTAAGTCCCAACTGGAGATTTCATGCCAGGGGACAGCCTGCAGGAAAAATTTGGATCCACTCTCCATTCTCTGTCTTGTATCTGTTTAATTGAGTAAACAATATGACTGTTTATAGAAATCACCTCAAAAGGATGAAAAATTTGTTCTCATCTATTTTTGGCACCCATAACTCCACATGGGCAGGTGTACAAAATTTATTAATCACTCTCCTTACTAACTGGCTGCTGCTGAAACCCCAAATCACCCTGTAAATGCTGATGCCATAATGGTTCTTCCTAACATGGATCTCAACAATGGAGACAAAGGTAAACTCAAAGACCATTGGGATTCTATCATCGTTGGAATTTTACAACGGGGTCCCTAAAAGAAAAACAAAGTTTTATAAAAGCTCAAGAAGTTAAGCAAAAACTGATTTGAGGACCCTTCGGAATTTGAAAAAAAAAAAAATTGAGATATATAGGATACTGATTCTGAGGCACCAGAAAATGACCAAGGTTCATCAGGCAAGGTGACACAGACATTCAAAAGAAACTCCACAAGTTAAAGGATGTATTGGGAATGCCTGTATTACAGTTGGTTAAAGTTGCCTTTAATGTTTTTAACAGCCGAAACCAAGTGCAGCAAAGAAAAGATCACTGGAAAGTGAAACAGCAGGCTACTTTGTTAGCTGCTGCCCTAATTCAAAGGAGTCCAAGACCAGGGTCACTGCAAGGATGAGATCAACCCCAGGTAAGAAGTTTGGGGTCTCATCAGTGACCCTATTGTAAAGAAGAGGCCCATTGAAAGAGAGATTGCCCAAGCTCATGAGGACACAGAGCCCTAAACTGCCCACCAAATGGTTGACTTGGTCAACAGTGACCAGGAACGAAGGGGCCTAGGGATTCCTGTATATCTTGCCAAATCTGCCATCATTTCCCACAAGGAACTCCCAGCTACAATGACAAAATAAGCTCATAGATTTTTTGACTGATACTAGGGGCACATATTTAGCTAAATACCTGGCTCTCTTGGCTTTCAAATCATACTATGGATGTCATGGGAGTTTCAGGAGAAGAATTGAGTAAAACCTTTTACCACCACTCTAGACTGCCCCACAGGCCAAATTCACCTTAAACATAATTTTTCTATATATGCTTGAATGCCCTATCCCTTCACTAGGTCATGACTTATTAACTCAATTGAAATGCTTAAGTTACTTTTATATATGGATATAAAGGTATCATCAAAGCAAGCTTGATCCTTTCAAGCAATGCTACTCCATCAAGGGGGAAGAGTCCTATTACTGCTGCATGAAGACATCATCTAAAAGGTAAGATTGGATGTTTGGACAGAGAACAAGCCTGCTAACATAACTGGCAATACCCATACATGCTAAATTTCATGATGAGCTTAAGATTCCAAACCTCAGACAGTGCCCCTTAAAGGAACAGGAGCATTCAACCTTCTCTCTGCCTTCTTGGAATTTGGCCTCACCTGTTTTTGTTGATCACCACGCAATACACATATTTTACCTGTACACAAACAAGGCACCCAAGACTTGGTTTGTGCAAGATTTAACAACCATTAACCAAATGGTAGTAGATATCCACCTGATAGTACCCAATCCACATACTATTAACAACTTTGGGGACATTCAGTGGTTCACTGTCCAGGATTTAAAAGATACATTCTTTCGCATCTCTCAGTCCAGACACCCAAGACTAAGAACAAGCAGTAACAACCTTTCCTCAGGGCTTTAAGAACTCCCCTCCAGCACTGGGAGGAAATATTACCCAAGAGTTAAAGGGCTACCAATTCCAATTAGGAACCCTTTTTTGCTTGGTTTTTGGTTGCTAGCAAGACTAGAAAATAGCCTCACACCAAAACATGATTTTGACCCTAAACTTTTAGCTGAACAAAGCTATAAGATCTCAAAAATGTTTTTCTTCAAATATCTATCTGTTAAATAGCTGAGTTTTGAAATGTCACAGAGACAAATGAATCTTCTCCCTGACAGAAGGAAAGCATTACCACTACTAAAAGCCAGTTGTATACATTCTACTGTATCTAGATTCCCAATTTTGTACTCATTGATATACCTCTATATGAAACAATTTGAGGTGGGGGAAATGGGCCTCTTAATTCTGAAGAATACCGTAGGCATTCCAAGTTACTGAAGAGAAGCTATTCAAAGGCTCTACTTTGGGCCTTCCAGAAAGTATTTTTATTTGTCCAGGCAAGGCAGGAGATCAATCTGGAAGTGCTAACTCATAATTGGGACAACATAAAAGGGACTATTGTGTATTTTTCAAAGCAATTGGACCCAATAACTAAGGGATGGCCTGTGTGTTTGAGAGCAATAGTGGCCCCTTGTGATCTATTAGAAGCAACAGAAAGATTTGCTCTAGGGTAGCCTACCCTAGGGCATACTCCACCTTATGTACTAGCTTCCTTCTGAACGGCAAGGCAAATATCAGGCCATTCTATTGGACAATCCCAATGTTAGTTTCAAACTAGTGACTTTGTTCACTACTTACTCTGAGAGACCCCACACATGACTGTATACAGAGAATTTTAAAAGTTTATTCTAGCCATCCCAATTTAATGGATCTACCTGTGGAAACACCAGACCTTGAAATAGTCCCAGATAGGAATTTTATTGATAAAGAGTTAGCTATGCAGTGGTGACCCATCAATAGACATTGGAAGTTCAGAAGCCTTCCCTCCAGGTAGCTCTGCTCAGAAAACTGATATAGTAGCTCTCATAAGAGCTCTCTATTTAGGTTAAGGACAAGAGAGTGACTGCTTTTATTGGTTCTAAATATCCTTTTCAGTGGTTTATGCACATGGATCCATCTAGAAAAAAAATGGGTTAACTATAGAAAATAGAAAAATTAAATATGCCAAAGAGATTTTAGAATTATTGAAGGCTGTCTTGGAAGCCAAGGAGACCAGGAAACAATGATGTAGATCAAGCTTAGACATCTTATGAAAGTGGTAACTAGTCATTCACCAAAACATCCATTATAGGTGAGTTGCTACTCTCTAATGGATCCTGAAGTATACTGTGAGTCCTGATCTTCAGAGAACTATTTAAATGATAGTCCAAAATCTGCTAAAAAACATTTCTGCTAAGAAAAAAAAAAATTAAGTTGGGTTTCCACCAGTTCTAAAAGGTATATACTCTAGAGGCAGTGATCTTGGAGAAAACTGGCAAATAGTCTTTATCATAATGCCAAAACAACAGGTGATTTTCAAGTATTTGCAGATATTTTCACAAGTTGAGGTAAGGCTTTTTTCATGCATTTAGGCCTCAAAAGGTTGTCAAAAACAAAACTATTCCTAAATTGGATTACCACTAACAATGCAGAGTAACAATGGAGTGGCATTTATGGTGAAAGTACAGTGCCTTGGGTTTTCCATGGAAATTACACACTTGCTGGAGACCCCAGTTGAGTGGGTAAATGGAAAATACATACACTTGTAAAAGCTTTGGCACAAATCTCCCAAGAACCAACTTGGAAAATGCCTTGAATCTGCCAAGAGTAGCCTCTAGAAGTAACATTGGTTTAAGATTTTTATGGAATGTCATAGGTTAGACAGTCTTTTCATGACACAGGAGTTCTTAATGGGGCTCAAATTAGGAAACTGGATATGATGCCGTACATTTAATCTTTAGGAAATACACTAACTACTATATATACATTTGCTTTCCTAAAGATGTGCCCTTGTACCACCTAAATCCCAGAGACTTGGTGTTATTGAAGATCTGGAAGAAGAAGCACCCAGAGGACCAACTCCAACCTCCTTGAACAGGACATTATGATGTGCTATTGACTACCCATTCTTCAGTGAAACTGAAGAGGATTAAGTCATGGATTCCCCCACAAGAACCCACAGGTTGCCTACACACTGTCAGAAAGGAAAACAGTGGAAAGAACTGTGCTGCAACCATGAAACTTCTGATGTGCCCGAAACAGCTATTTAATAGAGCTGGTTGGAAAGGAGCCATCTATAAGTAAAAAATAATCTTGTGATCTACTAATACCTTATACATTATGGATGTTTTTCTTTTGTTTTGGCATTTCACTTTCCTCTTGTTTACAAGTTCTCATGCTTAGGAAGATTTAGGATTTCTCTAACATTGGCCACACCTAGCAACCCTCCTCTGTGTTGGATAGGTGACCCTAAGCCACAGTGTATGACCACTGCAACCCAGTAGTGATTTCTAGAATCAACTTCTTTCTGGGCTCTAAGTTTTCAATACATCTAAATTGACACACTGCATTATTTATAGAGTCAGATTAATCAAGCTGTCTTTCCTCACTGTTGACGTCTCTCATTTTTCTTAACTATCCCAAGAAACTTGAAACAGTTAATAACTTCACCTCTTGTAAAATCAATTGAACATTTCACCACCTTCCAGAGACTTGGTGGAAACACTCTTTTAACAAAAGTTGCTCCTCTGATTCTGCTCCTCTTGGTATAATACTGATAAATAACAAACTTGGCCACATGGGGCCTCCACATCTCTCCCTCATTGCCTCTTAGCCGTTACATAAAACATAACCATACTTAATTGGTTTCAAGTGGTACCACTAGTGATTCTGCAAAATGAAAATTTTGAGCCTCCTGAATTAACAGAAGTACTGTGCACTCTCAGGTTACATTTATGGCTATGGATATAAACACTTTTGTTGGGAATATGAACATTTAAATGGCTGGAGCAGGGAAGTACTTTATAGGTTAAAAAGAGAAACTACAAAATATTCTCATTATTTTCCCAGAAATTAGGAGAATAAATTTGGGAGAACATTACTTCCATGGTGGAGAGTGTTATCACATGACCATATAAGTAGAAACCTTTCAATAACTTTTGGAATCATAGTGAATAAAACTGCCCAGATCATACAAAGCAGTCCAACAAAAGGCCTTTGACTCCTTGGCTAGAGTAATTTTAAACAATAGAGTAACTTTTTATTTTAGCAAAACAAGGAAGTTTTTGTGTAGTGGCTAATTCATGCTGGACATGTATTAATATTCCCACAGAATTTAAAATTCCTCTTGACAAAATAAGACAAGTAACTTGGTTATAACAAATAGCCCCTAAAGTCCCAGAATAGAGTTGGACTGGTTTTCAGGGATATTTTCTTGGATTCCCTCCCCCCACCAAGAAATTAGATCAGTTTTACTAAGATTACTCCATGTGAAATGTGAGTATTCCTAATTCTCTTCCTTTGCAACTTAATCATAAAATGTGCTATAAACTTCTGTACAAAAATTGGTAACCAAAGAGCTAAAGAATCAGTAGTGCAAAATGTTAGTTTTAACCTAAAAATAAGGACTTTTCCTAGTGACTGCAACAAGGTTCATTTAACTCTGATCTCCATCCTCTTTCAGCAGGAAGTAGCTGGCATGCTCATCATCCCAATTCCATCAAGAAAGAGGAATAATCAAAAGACAGTGGGGATCCATATCAGTAACCAAAGAGTTATAGCAACTAAGAAGTGCAACTGCAACTTTTTACCAAAATCACCTTGTTCACAGGATGCTGTCTGCCACCATGTTTCCATAAGATAACATTCTTGCCTGACACCATGATAGCAAAATATTGAGTTAGTTGTTTTGCAGAGACTCAGGCCTTCACAAAGAAACTGGCCAGAACCGGTCAGGACCACTGACTTTCTCTTTGAGCATGTGCAAGTATCTCATGGATGGACTTCTGATGTACAGGAGCCTAAAATTCCACCCATGGATCACATGCCAACATATGCAGAAGATCTATGCAAGTAGCGTCAACAAAATGACTTTGAACCTCTCTTAATAACTTCATTGACCTGATTTTAATTTTTTATTTTTTAGAGAAAAAAATCTTAAGCAGGAGCCACACTCTGCATGGAGCCTGATGTCAGGCTTGATCCCATGACTCTGGGATCATGACCTAAGCTGAATTTGAGAGTCAGGTGCCCCATCATTTGTTTTTAAAGTCTTGTAGCTCTTCTTGCCTGTACCCAGATTCTTCTTCTTTTGCTTTAAATCTCCCTCCCTTTCCCCCTTCAGGGAGGCAGATTTGAGGCTTGCTCTTCCATCTCCTCATTTAGCTGCCTCTCAGACTCTTTCCTTGCTGCACATTGGGCAACTGAAGTTGAATTCAATTACACATATAGTATGGTACCAAATGTAAAGGCAAGAGGCTGACTTATTTTACAATTATTTGTCACCATGCCTTGAAATCCTACCAGTTCCTCTCTTTGAGACACATTCTCCAAAGTTATGGGATACAATTGCAGATTTTGAAAGGCAATTTATCACTCCAAAAACACCCAATACTCCCTACTGTGAGTAATCAAGTAGAGTGGGAACCAGCAAAGGTGAATTCTAAATGACAAAATACCAAGAGGAAGAAGAATGGAAACACTGATGCTCACAGACTACAGGAGAGCAGGTATAAGTGCTACATCTTTGTTTCAGGACAAGCAGGGCAAAGATGATGAAGCCAGGGCTGGATGAAGAAAGGTGCCAAGAAAGAAAACATAGAGAGATGAAACCAACACTGAAAGGATCATAATATGCAATTCGTAGGCAGCAAAACCATGTTATAGAAAAGTATCTCATAATCTGGCCTTTTAATAAAAATGTATTAAGTGTAAAAAGTTGATACAAATGGAAAGTTTGTATCAAAGTATGAAGCAAACTCTTGGGAGAACTTTGACAATTTGAATAAAAATTCATTGGGTAAACAGGTGTCTCTCCTTCATTTGAAATAGATGTATAGAGAGATTTAAGCATTTATTTTTTTCTGAGCTTTTTTGGTTTTAATCTCAGTATTGAGAGAGTGACAAGAATGGGAAGTCCCCACTTGCAGAGATTAGTGATTTACTACTGCTACACCGACAGTAAGAGTACCCATTCTCAAGGGGACTGCCTGATCTTAAATGACCATCTAGATCCTAAGAGATTTTTCAGGCTCATAGAAGCTTTTGATCTTTGTTTTTCCTAACAATGAAGAATTTTAAGTATCCCTGTATGGCCAGATAACGGTGCTAAGATTTCTTAACTTTACATAAACCCTCGAGTTCCTCTTCCCCCTCTTTCCAATTTTTTAGTTCCTGAGTGAATCTCTAGTTTATATACAGATGTCTTAACATTGATTTTGGGTCAGTTACTCAGACTCTATAGATATATAGATGTTATAGACATATATAAATACATCTTATAGATGGAGAGATCTCAGATAATTAAATAATAGCAAGTGTTGATAAGGACATGATGCATTAAGAATGAGTATATTGAGTAATGTAAATTGGTCCAAAGACTTTGGAAAATAATTAGGCATTACTTCCACTTTTGAGCATGTATATTGTGAATAAACTTGCATTACTACACCACCCAAAGACGTGAAAACAAATGTTTATAAAGCACTATATGCAAGAGCTAAATCTGGAAACCAAATTTCCACTTAAAGGAGGATGTATACTAATCTGATGTGTATTTTGAAAACGCTTTGGGAATAAATCAAGTATAGCTACATGCATCAACATGAATAAATTTGTCAACAATGTTGCTTGAAAAAATTAAGTCACAATAGAACACAGAGTCTAACACCATTTATATAAAGTTTAAAAACAATAAACACTAATATATTTCATATGGAAATACTTGTCTCTATTTTATAACTATGTTTTTTAAGTAAGAGAATGATAAACACATGCTCAAAATCGCTGTTAACCCTGTGGAGAATGGAGGAAGAATATGATAAGGGAAGGACACAATGTATCAATAGTATTCTGGTTTTAAGCTACAGTGAGTACACATGTGGCCATTTGATTATCCTTTATAACTTATAAATATGTTCAAATATAATATTTTAAAACAGATTTAGGATATTATAGTTAAAAACAATTTTAAATGGTATCAGAAATCTGTGTCCTGAACTGGAAAAAATACTTCATAGTGTGAATAATACACATATTTGACTAAAACAGTGCTATTAACAGAAAATACTGAGTATTACTAATATCTAATGTGATAATATAAAGTAATGTTAATACATATAAACACTTAATATGATAATTATCCTCCCCCTTTCCACCATCACATAATATGTATTTAGCTTTGGATAATAATGATTCAGGAGAACACAGTGATTAAGAGTGAGAGTACATGTGTGTATGTGTACCTGGGTATGTGCATGTTACTTAGAGGACCAGGGGTTGACTATCAGCTCTGGGTCAGTGTTATGTGACTTTCCAACTTTGTCCTCTGTGCTGTTTATTTTTAAAATTGAGATAATAGTTATCATATTATTGTGATGAGTAATTAAGATAAAACTAGGTGAACTCTTTAATAATTTCCATGCATTAGGAACTATGTTGAGTTCTGTGTATAAATTAATACAAAATCAACATGGCTGCAGTACTAATTTCTTAGAATTCTATTCATCTACTCCTACTTCCATCCATCTACTGTTAATGAGCTTAAGAGGTAACTATAGAAAATCTCAAGGTTGGCAGTATTTATAATCACCTGGTTTGAATGCCTCATCTCTCAATTCTAACCTACAATTGCTTTCTTTTTATTAAGGAAAAAAAATTGAGTCTCAAAGATTGAGTCTCTGTTCTAATAATTTTTTTTAAAGGGGATAAAGCACAGAAGAATTTGAAAAAAGAATCACCAGAAAGATCACATACACATTTCTTAAATTAAACAACCTGATTAAATGCCAGGCTGAATTTGATTTACCATATGTTAGAACTAGGAAAGATTATTTTGAGGCCAGCTTAAGGTCTAAGTATTCACTGCATCAGAAAATAGCAGTCTTCATCTCAGACAGAACTTAGATAGACCTAATTCAAAACAGGATTAGACATGCATAAAAAGTTGCACTCAGTATAATTTTGTTTCTTCAAGTGAGTACACTTTAGCATGACCCTGTGCAAACATTTCAATATGACTTTCTGACAGCTTCAGATTGAATAAACTGTATTTGAAGGAACACATCTAATTGTAATATCACAAAGAAGGTTTTCTTAAGTTTCCAGTTCAGATGTGATACGTCTAGCCATCTATTAATAATAATCAAAAAAACAAAAGAAAGTTCAAGGAATTATTCTGACTTCAAGACTTACTGTAAAACTCCAGTAATTAGCACAATGTAGTATGGGTGAAAGAATACCTTAATGGAACAGAATAGAGCCCAGAAATATACCTTAATAAACATAGTCAACTCACCATTGATAAAGGAACAAAAGCCATACAGTGGAACGGAGATGGTGTCTTCAACAATGACACCGGAACAACTGGATAACCACATGAAAAATACCAAATCTAGACAAGACCTTGTGCTCATCACAAAAGTTAATTCAAAATGGATCAGAGATCTAAATGTAAACTTAAAAGGAACTATAAAACTCCCTATAAGACAAACATGAGAAAGCCTACATGCCTCAGGTATGGTGACACCTTTTTAAGTAGAACACAAAAGAAAACAATCCATGAAAAAAATACCTTAAAATTTTTTTTATATTTATTTATTTTTAAGAGAGAGAGAAGGAGCAGGGGAGGGGCAGAGAGAGAGACAGAATCTGAAAAGGGCTCCTGGATCGAACTCATGAGCTATGAGTTCATGACCTGAGCTGAAGTCAGATGCCTAACTGACTGAGCCACCCAGGTGCCCCATGGGGGAAAAATATTAAACTGGAGTAGATGAAAATTGAAAATTTCTGCTCTGTGAAAGACTAAATAAATGAATAGAAGGCAAGGCAGATTGAGAGAAACACATCTGTTAAAGGTCTATTATCCGAAATATGTAAAGACCTCTTCAAGCTCAATAAGAAAATACAATTTGAAAATGGACCAAACAAACATCAAGACACTCACAAAGGAAGATATACACATGAGAAGCATATGAAAAGATGTTCCACATCATACATCATCAGGGAAATACTATGTAAAACGATGAGCTACAATTAAACATCTATTAGAATAGCCAAAACCTGGGACACTGACAATACCAAATGCTGACAAGGATATAGAACCATAGGACAACTGACACTTTGCTGTGGGAAGGCAAACTGGTACAGTCATGTTGGAAGGCAGTTGGCAGTGTCTTACAAAACTAGAGATATTCAGCCTATTATTCAGCAATTACTCCTTGGTATTTATCCAAAATAATAGAAAACTTATGTCATACACACACCTGTACATGAATAGTTATAGTAGATTTATTCATAATTACCCAAAGTGGAAGAAACCAAGATATCCTCCAATACGTGAATGGACAAATAAACTACATCTAGACAATGAAATATTATCCAGTGCTAGAAAATATGAGCTATCAAGCCCCCTGCACCCAAGAAAAAGACATAGAGACAGCTTAAGTACATACAACAAAGTGGAAGAAGCTGAAGGAGTTTGTTACCACTAGACCACCCTCACAAGAAATGTAAATAAAATTAAATAAAAGAAGGCTAATTTTTTACAGAAAACCTTATGAAAGTATAAAAGTCACTGGTAAAACTAAATATACAATTAAAATCAGAATTCTCTAAGATTTTAATGGTGGAAAATACATCACTTTTAACTCTAGCATAAAGTTTAAATGATAAAAAAATAATTTGTTAATATACATTATAAAAAGATGCAAATTGTGACATCAAAAACAAAATGGGAGAGGAAGTATAAAATATAGAACTTTTACGTGTGTTTGAAGTTAAGTCATCGGCTTAGAGTATTACAAATATGTTTTATATAAGCTTCATATTAACCACAAAGGAAAATCTCACAGTAGATATATAAAAGAGAAAGAGAAATCAAATCATACAACTACAGAAAAATGTAAATCACAAAGGAGAAGGCAAGAGAAGGAATAAAGGATTTACATAACAAATGGAAAACCATTAACAAAATGACAATAGTAACTTCATACCCATTAATAATTACTTTAAATGTAAATGGACTAAATTCTTCAACAAAAAGACAGCAAGTGACTGAATCGATAAAAACATGATATTAATAAAATAAAAATAAAAACACTATGCAATGCCTGCAAGGTATTCATCTCACTTTAGGGACACACTGAAAGTGAAGTAATAGAAAAGGATATTTTATGCAACTTGAAACCAAAAGAAAACAGTATAACTAGTATCCAACAAAATAGACCTCAAGCCAAATAATTATATCATTATATAAGGCAATTATATAATGATAAAGGTGCCAATCCAAAAAGAGGATATCATATTTGCAAATATTTGCCCAACATAGTGAGCACTGAAATATTAAGTGAATACTACAGCCTAACATAAGACATAAATAGCAATAATATTGGAGAATTTAATACACAACTTTCAGTAATGGATAGATCATGCAGGAAGACAATCAATAAGGAAGCATTGGACTTAAAGGACACATTAGAACAGATGGACCTAATAGACATTTATGGAATATTCCATTCAGCAGCAGCAGAATACACATTCTTCTCAGGTGCACATGGAATATTCTCTAAGATGGCTCATGTGTTAGGTCACAAAACAAGTCTTAAAAAAAATCATATCAAGCATCTTTTCTGATGGTAATGGTATGAAATTAGAAACTAATTACAAGAAGAAAATTAGAAAAGTTACAAATATGGAGATAAACCACAATTTCCTAAAAAATAAAACAAAAAACAATGGCTCAGTGAAGAAATAAAAGGAAAATCAAAAAATATCTTGAGACAAATGAAAATGGAAACACAATATATTAAACCTCATTTGATGCAACAAAAGTAGTTCTAAGGGAAATTTATCAAAATAGTGCCTGGATTCAGAAAATCTAATCTCAAATAAGCCGGCTAACTTTGAACTGCAAAGAACAAGAAAAAAGGAACAAAGTAAACCCAAAGTTATTATAATGAGGAAAATAAAAATTATCAGAAGAAATAAAAGAAATAGAGACTAAAAAGATAGTAGAGGAGTGCCTGGGTGGCTCAGTTGGTTAAGCATCCAACTTCGACTCAGGTCATGATCTCACAGTCCATGGGTTGGAGGCCCATGTTGGCCTCTGTGCTGACAGCTCAGAGCCTGGAGCCTGCTTCAGATTCTCTCTCCCTCTCTCTCTCTCTCTCTCTCTCTCTCTCTCTCTCTGCCCCACCCCAGCTTGTGCTGTCTCTCNCCCAAAGTTATTATAATGAGGAAAATAAAAATTATCAGAAGAAATAAAAGAAATAGAGACTAAAAAGATAGTAGAGGAGTGCCTGGGTGGCTCAGTCAGTTAAGTGACAGACTTCAGCTCAGGTCATAATCTCACAGTTTGTGAGTTCAAGCCCAGCATCAGGCTCTCTCTCTCTCTCTCTCTCTCTCTCTCTCTCTCTCTGCCCCACCCCAGCTTGTGCTGTCTCTCTCTGACTCTCAAAAGTAAATTAAAAAAAACATAAAAAATAATTTTAAAAAACATGACAAGAGAAGATCAATAAAACTAAGAGCTGGATTTTTGAAATGATAAGAAAAATAGAAAGTTCTTAGCTAAATTTACCGAGGGAAAAAAAGAAGGAAAAACTCAAATAGAATTTAAATGAAAGAGAAGACATTACAGTGGATACCACTATAACATGAAATATCAGAAGAGACTACTGTGAAGAATTGTATGCAAAAAAATTGGATAACCTAAAAGAATATATTCAAATAAACCTACAATCTACCAAAAGGGGATCGTGAAGATATAGAAAATCCAAACAGAGCAGTTACTAATAAAGAGATCAAGTCAGTAACCCAAAACCAGTATCAGATTGCTTCACTCATGACTCCTATCAAACATCCAAAGAACTAATGTCAAACCCTCTGAATCTTCCAAAAAGTAAAAAAGGAGAAACACTTCCAAATTCATTTTATGATACTAGCATACTCTGATACTAAAGCCATATAAACATACTATAAGAATATCATATGCAATTTCTGATTAACATAAATGTAAAAGCCATCTGCAAAATATTAGCAAATTGAATTCTACAGTATATTAAAAGGAAACATCATGGTCATGATCAAGTCAGATTTATTGATCCCATATTAACCATATTAACAAAATGGGGGATAAAAATCCTATGGTTATCTCTATAGGTGCAGAGAAAACATTTTATGCAATTCAACATACTTTCATGATAGAAACTGCCAACAAACTGGGAACAGAAGGAGCGTACTTCAAAATAATAAAAGCCATATATGACAAGCTCACTGCTAACATCATACTCAACGGTGAAGAGCTGAAAACTTTTCCTCTAAAATCAGGAACAAGAGAGCCCACATTCACCATTTTTTTTTCAACATAGCATTGGAAGGCCTAGCCAGAGCAAAAAGACAAGAAAAAACAAAAAGCATCTAAATTGGAAAGGAAGAAGTAAAATTGTCTCTCTTTGCAGATGACATGGTATTATACATTAAAAAACCCTAAAGACTTCATTAAAAAGTCTAGGACTAATAAGTTCAACAAAGTTGCAAGATACATAATCAATATACAAACATAATTTGCATTTCTATACACTAGCTAACTGTAAGAAAGATAATTTAAGAAAATAATTTTATTTATAATAGCATCAAAGAGAATAATATACTTATGGATACATTTAACCAAGGAAATTAAAGACCTGAAAATTAAGATGTTGGTGAAAGAAAGTCAAGAGGCTATAAATATATAGAAAGATATCCTGTGCTTATGTGCTGGAAAAATTAATATTATTAAAAGGTACATACTACCTAAGTAATGTATGCATTCAATGCAATCCCTATCAAAATTCAAATGGTATTTTTCACAAAATAGAAGTATCCCAAAATTTTAATGGAACCACAATAGACTCGAATAACCAAAGCAGTATCAAGAAAGAGCAACAAATTTAAAAGCATCATACTCCCTGTTCAAGTTGTAATGCAATGTTATACCAATCAAAAGCATATGGTATTGGCATAACAACATTTAGATAAATGGATAAAACTGAGAGCCCAGAAATAACCCCATGCATAATTGTTCAGTTCATTTATGAGAAAGGAACCAAATACATACAATAAGGATAGTCTCTTTGATAAATAGTGCTGGGAAAACTGGACCACTCACTATCTTACACCACTCACAAAAAAATGACTCAAAATGGATTAAATACTTCAGTGTAAGACCTGAAGCCATGAAAGTCCTAACGGAAAACATAGTCAATCACTCCTTGATATTGATCTTGGCAGTACCTTTCTGAATTGGACACCAAAAGCAAAAGCAGTAAAAGCAAATTTAACAAGTAGGTCAAATGAAAAAGCTTCTACATAACAAAGGAAAACATCAACAAAATAAAAAGGCAATCTATGAAATGGAAAAAATATTTGCAAACCATGTATCCAATAAGGGGTCAATATCTGAAATACACTAAGAATTCATACAAATCAATAGCAAAAAATAAAAATTTAAAAATTTAAAAATTTAAAAATGGCCAAAGGATTTGAATAGACACTTTTCCAAATTAGATCTATAAATGGCCAACAGATACATGATAGGTGCTCATTGTCACTAATTATCTGAGGAATATAAATCAAAACCACAATGAGGTATCATACTGGTTAGGATTTCTATTATCAAAAGGACAATAGATAATAAATGCTGGGGTGGATGGAGAGAAATGGGAATGTTTGTTCACTGTTTTGGGGAATGTAAACTGCGATAGCCACTATGGAAAGATGTATGTATAGTTCTTTATTTGCTCAAGAAATTACAAATAGAATTACCATATGACCTAACAATCCTATTTCTGCATTATATATATATATAATATAATGAAATATATACATGTATTTCAAAGGAGACAATCATTATTTCGAAAAGTATCTGTACTCCCATATTTAATGCAGCATTATTCATGATAACCAAGGCATAGAAACAATGTAAATGTCCATAGACAGATGAAAGGATGGAGAAAATGTGGAATGAATACATCTGTCTCTAGCTAGCATCTAAAGAATACTATATCTATAAAAAGAATCTATAACATAGAATACTATCCAACATTTAACAGGAAGGAAATTTAGTCTTTGCATCAACTATGATCAACTTGGAGGGCATTACGCTAAGTGAAATAAGCCAGAGATGGTACTGCGACTATGTAGATTATATTTTAAAAGTACAAACTCATTAAAACAGAGTAGAAAAGTAGCTGTTGAGGTGTAGGGGAAACAAGGAAGGTTGGTACAATGGTACAAACTTTCAGTTATCAGATGATATCAGACGATCTTAGGATCTAATATAACAGGGTGACTATAGTTGATAAAACTGTGTGTATACTTGCAATTAGCAAAGAGTAGAATCTAAATACTCTCACATTCACATGCCAAAAAAAAAAAACCCTAAACAATGAAAAAGGTAAATATATGAGGTTATAAATTTGATAATTAACCTGATACACAGATTTCTTTCCCAATGTATAAGTATATAAAAACATCACGTTATATAATTTAAATATTTTATAATTTCATTTGTCAGTTTACATCAATAAAGCTAAAAAGATCAGCAGCTGGGAAGGACAAGGGGTGGGAGAGAGAAGTTGGCAGAATCCATAGGATTTTTAGAGCAATGAAAATACTCTATATAATGATGCATATATGTCATTATACAATTGTCCGAACCAGTAGAATACAAATAATGAATCCTAAGGTTCACCTGGTTGATTATGATTTGTCAAAATAGGTTTATATTTTATTTATATTGAAAAATGTACAATTTGGGGGCATAATGTTGATAAGAGGGAATTATATTCATGCATGAGGGCAGGAAGGGAATCACTGTATCTCTTTTCTCATTTCTGCTGTAAGCCAAAAACTGCTCTAAAAAAATAAAGCTTTGGAGCACCTGGGTGGCTGTTTGTTAAGCATCTGACTTCTGCTAAGGTCATGATCTGACAGTTTGTGAGTTCAAGCCCTGCATTGTGGGCTTTCTGCTGTTAAGACCTATCCCTCTTCAGATCCTCTGCTGCCCCACTCTCTCTCTCTCAAAAATAAATGTTTTTAAAAATCTTAAAAAAATAAAATAAAGCCTTAAAAAGAAACAAAGACAACAATAAAAACCCTACAAATCACCAAACTGAAAATGTTTCTATTCTTCACCAAGTACTATCATATGACTATCACATTGACTAGCATATAGCCTGGATAAGAAGAGGGAGTTTAGGTCTTTAACAGAAATTTATGCTTTTAGAGGAACTTTTCATAAAAGTTTTGGTCATCAGGTGATGTATGGAATTGTTAAATCATTCTATTTGTTCACCTGATACTAATGTTACACTGTATGTTAACTGGAATTTAAAAACTTAAAAAAAAATGTTTTGAATACAGCAACAGCATAGCTTGAGTGAGTAGGAATGTCTCAAAATGGCATTGACATAGATCCACTTATCAAGGATGTCATTTTATGTATTTCCTTATGTCAGGAGCCATCATAGCCTGGGGGGAAAAAGCTTATTACAAGTAACAAAAACACCACCATCTTATCCCTTTTCCATTCTTTTGCATTTGCTTCTTTAAGGAAAAATATAATTGACAACTGATTGTAAATTAAAAACAACTTATGGTCTGTGAGGGCCATATACTCATTGTGTGTACTAACTCTATCAAAACAACAGACCCCAGCAGAAGAATTCTATATGTATCCCTACATTTACCTGATATGACCTGCCTCCTAGATTCAACTTAGACACTATAGCACATCAATACCACTGTTACATAACCTAATATTCCCAGCTAGTTTGGCTTCTTGAATTTAGAGTTCACTCTAGCGTGGTGATTATACCCACAGTAGTGTAAGCCAAAGCAGCTTTAGTAATCAAGCCTGAATGGACCATACCCATGGAAGCTATTTTGCCCAATTCTAAACCAGAAGAACAGCATGCTATTAAGTATGAGAACTGTCTCTATCTCTCTCTCTCTCTCAAAAAAAAAAAAAAAAAAAAGAATGAATTCAAAGGCATTGAAAACAGGGTTTCAGATTCTTGGATGCCAATGTTCATTGCAACATTATTCACAATACCCAAAAAGTGTAAACACAAATATCCATCAACAAATGAATGGGTAAACAAGTGTAGTGTAACCACAGCATGGAGTATTATTCAGTCTTAAAAAATAATAAAGTACTGATACTTGCTACATCATGGATAAACTCTGAAAATACATTCTAAATAAGACAGACACAAAAGGACATATATTGTATGATTCAATTTATATGACTGACCGCGAATAGGTAAATATATTGAGATAAGAGTAGAGAGGCAGGGAGAGAGAAGAGGAATTGGGGAGTTATTATTACTTATTAATAAACTTCTGTTTGAGACAATGAGAATTTTTGGAAATAGTGGCAAATAGCTGAACAGTGTTGTGAATGTAGTTAATGGCACTGAATTGTACCCTTAAAATGATTAAAAATAAATAAAATGGCAGGGCCCCTGCGTGGCTCAGTCAGTTGAGCACCTGACTTAACTCAGGTCATGATCTTACAGTTTGTGAGTTAAAACCCCATGTCGGGCTCTGTGCTGACAGCTCAGAGCCTGGGGCCTGCTTTGGATTCTGTGTCTCTTTTATTCTCTGCCCCTCTCCTGCTCACACTTTGTCTCTTTCTCAAGAATAAATAAATATTAGAAATGATAAAAAATAAAATGGCAAAATCTATTACATATATTTTATGACAATTTTTAAAAAGTCAATGTAATATACTCCCATCCCCTGAATTGTATGCTTAAACAGGTGAATTGCATGCCGTGTATGTTATATTAAATAAAGTTGTTAAAAAATGAGAGGGAAAAAAAAGAAACCTCTGAACATGGTTCAGTGCTCCTGAACATGGGAGCATTGGCTGAGTTAATATATATTTTGCAAAGCTCTAAAGAGCCTTGGAGATAACACCCCTTAGGGACAACTCTCAGCTGGAAGAAGTTCCCATGTTTGTTGGACATTTTGCTTCACAGAAGTACCAGTGGCACCCAGCCCTCAACAACAACTTACATCTCATCTTTAACTCAAAATTTTCTTCTTTATCTTTCACCTTTATCCATCACTCTTACATCGTGGAATAACCTTTCAAATAAACTGCCCTCTAAAATTCTGTTGTTTCAAGTTCTACAACTGGGAAGGCCTACACTTTTTTTCTTTTTTCACCAGAAGTGGTCTTAGAAAAAATATCTTTCAGGATAGAGTTTTGGAACCAGATTCCTCATTGTCTAGATGTCAGTTATTGATGGCACTATATAGGGTAAGATGATAATCTGTGATGTGTGGTGCAATATCACAATCACCAATAATTTTACTTGTGATGAAACTGAAATTAAGTATAGTAAGAGGAACTATAATGTATTCATTTGTTCTGGCACTTGAATGGTGTGAGGCAATGGTAATTATAACGATTAGGAGGTGGCTGGCATTTGTTACATTTCTTAAAGGACTTGAAGAAAGGATGATAGCTTAGGTCTGTCAACTGGCAGAACATGACATAAAGGTCTGAAGATTGTGGCATAATTTAAATAGACCCTTCAATAAATCCAGTGCTCTGCTAAAAATTAAGTTCGGAGTTTAATTGTTAGCAGAATAGCAAAAGAGGTCATATACTATCCTGGCTGGTAGCCCAGGGTAAAGTCAGGGAATTCTGTAGGACTGCAGTATTTGTAATTAGTATGTAAATGGCTGAGTAGATTCCTGGGAACCTTCAAGTATGGCTGAAGCACACCTCAACCCCACTCCTGGTTTGGTGGTGATTATTCTTTGTAGGTCAAAACTGGCATTGGGGGATGCTGCCATGAAACTGAGCTCCCAAGTAATAATGGGCATAGAAGAGGCCAGGTGGTGACATTTAACCATCAGATGCAATACTGACTTTTTCTTTTCTTTTTTTTTATTGGAAAATAATGACAGAGCAATAACCAGGTTGTGCTTTTGTCTACAGATATGGTGGCAATGACTAATAAACAGATGGGTTTCCTGGGTAAGATAGTAAGGCAGTTGATAAAGAGAGTGCTTTTATTCTTACAGAAGAAAAAAAATAAAAGAGCTTGTAAGAAGGCTGACAGAAATCTGAAAAGTTATTTCCTTTCCAGTTTTCAGATGTAGTTCCCACCGACTGAATGGGAGGCCAATTTCTACTTGGGTAAGGCCTTTGAAATGTCACAATAAATAAATACAGTCCTTCTTCAAAGAGAATTTCAAACTTGTATCCTAGAAATGTATCCTAGTGAGAACTTAAGAGGGGATACTAAATACAGGGTCTGAGCGGACATTGAGGTCAGAGAAGTCAAAATACCATCATGGACATCTTATGTGATTGTCACACATTCTCCATGAGTCTCCAAACACACTTCTATCTCACAGTAGAAGGAATGGGCCCTCAGATATACTGTATGGTTATTTTTTACATACTTGACTTCACCTTTAGAAGTAAATTTAATATCCATTTATGCTAAAAACTTTCAGCAAGGTGGGTATAAAGGTAACAACATACCTCAACCTGACAAATGCCATATATGACAAGCTTCCAGTTAATATCAACTATGAAAACCCAAAAGCTTTTCTTCTAAGATCATGAACAAGATGCTTGCCACTTTTTTTTCAACATAGTATTAGAAGTCTTTACCAAAATAATTAAGCAAGAAAAATAAAAGGCATTCAAATAAAAAAGGAAGAAGTAAAACTAAACTATTTGCCAAAGGTATAATATTATATATAGGAATTCCTAATGACCATCACAAAACCATTAAATAAACTCAGTAAAGTTTCAGGGTACAAAATCAATATATAAAAATCTGTTCAGTTTCCACACACTAGTAACAACAACTATCAAAAAGAGATTAAGAAAACAATCCCAATTACAACTGCATCAAAAAGAATAAAATAAAAAACTAAATTTAACCAAGGAGATTAAAGATATGTATACTGAAAACTAGAGGATGTAGATGAAAGTAAATGAATAAGACACAGTCAAATGGAAAAACATCTTATGGTCATGGACTGGAGGAATTGACATTGTTAAAATGTCCATGCTATGCAAAGCAGATTCAATGTAATTTTGGTCAAAATTCCAATTGCATTTTTCACAGAAAGAGAACAAACAGTCCTAAATTCTGTATGGAGCCACAAGAGACACAAAATAACCGAAGTGATATTGAGAAAGAGGAACAAATCTGGAGGCATCACATTTCCTGATTTCAAACTATATTACAATGCTATCCCAATCAAAATTGTATGGTATTGGTATAAAAACAGATATATACATCAGAGACCTTTCAAAATGGCAATGGAAGAGGAGGACTTAGGCTTGCATTGTCCCATGAACACAGCTAGATAACTATCAAATCATTCTAAATACCTCAGAAATTGACCTGAAGACTGAACAAACAAACTCCACAACTAAAGGAAGAGAAGAGGCCACATCAAAGAATGTAAGAAGTTCAGAGCCATGGTTTAGGGGAGAAAGGATCATGGGTGCTGTACAGGAAAGGGAGCTACGGTTGCAGAGAAGGATGAGAAAGTCACCAAGCTTGACATGGATAGAGCCCAGAGGACACTGCACTGCACCTGGACAGAAGGAAGACAAACAATCGGGGATGGATAGCAATCCGGGGAATGCCTGGGGCACACAGAGCAAGACTGTTCACTCTTCTCAGAATGTGTCCCTCTGAGGCCACATTCATGGAAATCATGTGATTTTGACCTGCTAGTCTAGTAAAAGACGGCACCCAACTCAATGAACTTGTGATAGAAATAACCCTTGGGAAAGCAACTTGAAGGTAAGCCTCAGAAACTTTGAACCATTAATTCCATGTCTGATCATCTATGCAAAGAAAATCATCCCAAAGATAGAACATATTTCAACCCACAATTATTTTCAATGTGACATTAGCTGTAATAGTCCAAAAAATGGACCCACGCTAAATATCTCATGCATCAGTTCAGATAACAAACTCTAGGCTACACTATCAAAATACACAATACATTGGCTCTGCAGAAATGGAAGTTTATTTCTCCCTCATACAAACATGAAGGTCAAGGAGTCCTCTTCTACCCATTCATTGATCAGAGATCTGGACTTACTCCATCTTGTGATTCTGCTTTCTCAAATGTTGCATTGTTTCAGGGGAAGGTAATATAACAAAATCATACCTTGATTGTCTCCAAATCTTTTTCTCACAGTCCATTGGCCTAAACTAGCCTCCTGTCTCCTAACCAGGATAAAAGAAGGGCTGGTATATGTCATGGAACATAAGGAATAGTACTACAAACTGCCATAACCCACAAGAGAGGAATTGCTTTTATGAATATTACCTGACCTAGAATATGCCTTGAATATTTACCAATAATATTATGTAGGAATTTAAAATAATGTTTAAAAACTGAACATGAATAAATGCTTTTAGTATGTTTAAAAAATGTATTTTTACACATGGGAAATTTAGGAAGTGAGAGTTCCTTCCTAGGATTGTTGTGAAGGAAACAATAAAAACAAAAAACCAAACCTCAAACAGCTACCTATGTTGAACAGTGGGTCAGTGCCTACATCTACAAGATGGTCAAGAAATAACTTTTAATATTTATTTTTACCTATTGCATTTATTACCTAACTTGCTTTATATTTATGATTATTTTCTATCTCTTCTGAAAAGAGCAAGACTTTTGCTTGTTCCATGATATATTTTCAGTGCCCAGAAAAAATAAACTGCCCATGTAATTATATCAATTGTTAGTGTCCCTTTGTGTTTTTTTGTTTTGTTTTAGTGAATATCCTAGATGTACATACTTCTCTTCTTATGGTCTACCCTGAATTAGTATATTCACTACATCTGGAATAATCCAAGAAACTGTAAAAATTTTATTAAACCCTTCCTGTGCTTTTTCCATCATATGGTTTCCTTTGACATATTTATCGAAGACACGGATGTTGTTTTTCACAGTATTCTTTCCTATTTACCCCCATGTTTATCTTGTCTGTAATCCTTTATTCTTTCATGCAGTTCAAAGCTTCTTCAGCCTAAAAAAAAACTTCCTTGCAGATTTCATGCAGTGTGACTCTCTAGTCTCAAACAATCTTCATTCTGCCTTCACTGTTGATGAATATTTTCACTAGATATACGATTCAAGACTGGATTTTTTTTAAAAGTACTTTTAAAAACGTCGTCTTTATTGGTTCCTGGATTTCATTGTTTCTGTTGAAAAGTCAGATATCAGTTTTATTGTTCCTCTTTTGAAGATAATGTTTCTATGTTTTCTAGCCGCTTTAAGGTTTATTTAATTTCCAGCAACCTGTCTAGGAGGTGCCCAAAAGTGACATTCTTTGCATTTCTTCTGTTTAGATTTCACTGATCTGGAATTTGTGGGTTGTGATCTTTTATCATGTTGGAGAAATTCTCATCATTAGGTCTTCAAGTTTTGTTTCTTCCTCATTCCTCCTCTCCTCTTTTTATGGGACTCCACTTCCATTGCATTGGAAGATATGATCATGTCTCACATGTCTTTCATACTCTGTTTTATTCCATTTTATTCCTATCTGTGCTTCAGTTTAAATGGTTTTCTGTTGACCTATTATTGAATCCCTTAATCCTGTTTTCTACTGTGTCCAGATTATTCTTATATTCACACAATGGGTTTTTAATATTGTATATTGTTAATAAAATAGCTAACTTATTAATAGTGATTCTCTATTGGAATTCTGCAGGTTTTCTTCCACTTTTAATCATCTTTCCCTCTATTTTAACACTTTTATATAGTTATTTTAAATTCGTGTCTCACCTCTAATATCAAAATAAATTGTGATTAATTTGGTTTTATCTGTTTTCATAGTTTCCTACACACCAGCCCTTCTTAAAAAAATAATTATGTGTTTGCCAGCAGCACATATACTGAAAAATAATTATATGTCAGAGTTTTTGATCAGATTACCAGTCATATGGCTTCTAGAGAGTTCCTGAAAGATTATACATAGATCTTCCTTAACATCATGATACATATAACTCCTCTCCATCTTGACACAGGGAGAAATCTGAAACATTATAGTTCCTCACAATCCATTGCAGAATTACTGTCACTCTCAAAAATCTAAGAAATTTACAAAAATCAAAGTATTGTTTTGGAGGACCAATAACTATACATTTAAGTGATATCCACAATCCTAACTCTTCTGACATGTAAGGACTATTTCCTGGAATAGGTCAATACGGCCTCTTGGACCTTATATGTGGCTATTTGTATGAAAAGTGTGTTCTTTTCAAGCCCCATCAATTATGGAAATTTAATTCAGTTTGCTTTTACATGGGAAATAGAGCAATACACATTCAGTGTCTCAACCCAGGGTTAACTCTCCTGATTTCTGTCATGATGCAGCCCACAAAAAATGTTAAATAACCTTTATATTCATGCCTAAACTTGTATTGTTTACATCAGGTCTAATCAGCAGCAATCTGTTATAAAATGGAAATGGTACATTCCAAACTGTGCCCAAGCAGGTCCAGAGAGTACAACTCAGTTTCATGAACAAAACCGAGAGACCTATCCTCCTTACTTATATTGCACCATTGGTCACGGCTGTGGCCTTCTGTCTCATTTCCTCCAACAGGATGAATGAAGAAGAGAAAAATCAGGCCTGCTGTGCAAAAGCCTTGTCCATCCAATTAAGCTGAAATGTTATTCTGCCATCCTACCACTTGACTGAGGATTAGTCTTAAAAGAAAGTGGTGAGAGGGACTTGTAGAAATACATTTGTTTGATCTTTTTTGGAGAGAGAAGAGGTCTGAGGCAAGGATATTCATGACTCACGAAAAATTACAAGTATCTTGGCTTCCTGGTCAGGTGATTGGAAAAAGTTGGGAAATCAAATCCAAGAAGTTGTGGGAGTAGAGGCATATTCATGAATCCATGCAAGTGGGCACTAAGCACATGAATATTTGTGTATCATTCAGTAAACACAAAGAGGACCCCCTGCAAAGGAGGCACTCAATAACAAGAGGACAGAATGGCTCATCCTGTGGATGTTAGGAAGATTCTATATTCTATCCATCTCTGTTTGTGCAATAGGCTCACAAGAGGTGTATCCATTTTGGATGGGTGTCTACACAGGATCCCAACAGAAAAAGCCCATCTCAGTAAAGCTGATTTAGCTTCTAAAGCAGCTGAACAGCAATCATATCATCAACACAATTCCACTCTGAAACCCCAGTAAAGTCCTTTGAGGAGCTTAGTTTACCATTTTCTATCTAGTTGAAGACACTGGATCCCTTCTACCCTATAGGGGGGATTTTGTATCCTTATAAGGTTTGACACCTACTCTAGATGTTTCCCTTCCCTTCTCAAAGTGCTTCTTACAGCAGCACTATTAGAGTACATATGGAATGTCTATTACACTGGCATAGACTCTTGTAGAACATCACCTCAGACCAAATGGCCAAATTTGTAGTTAAGGAGGAATAACAATTACTGCATTATCACATAACTCACTTTCTTTTTTTTAAAATATAGTTTATTGTCAAGTTGGTTTCCATATAACACCCAGTGCTCATCCCAACAAGTGCTCTCCTCCATGTCCATCACCCATATCCCCTCTCCCCCCACCCCCATCAACCCTCAGTTTGTTCTCAGTGTTTAAGAGTCTCTTATGGTTTGTCTCCCTCCCTTTCTTTAACCATTTTTCCCCTTCCCCTCCCCTATGGTCCTCTCTTAAGTTTCTCCTGATCCACATATGAGTGAAAACATACGGTATCTGTCTCTGCCTGACTTATTTCTTTATCATACAGTGCATCGCATAGAATTTATCAGTCTAATAGAGTGTTAGAATGACCCATTCAAGGATCCACTAAGGTTCCAGGATAACATTCTGTCCTCCAGAATGGAATATATACAATGAGTCAATAGTCTATATATGCTGAGTCTCTAGTAGCCAGAACATACAGGTCTGGGAGCCAAGTTATAAACAGACTGATCCCTCCCCCCTCCCACCATCACTCCTGGTGAACCACTTGCAAAATTTGTGCCTCTTGTACTCTTTTGGATAAGAGCTCTTGGTTCCAGTGGGGGAGGTATACTTTCACCAGGGGACATAGTCGATTTTTCCTCAAAACTAAAATTATAACTGCAACCTGTTCTCTCTGGACTATTCATGCTGTTATTGTTATTTTACTTTAAGAGTTAGGGTTACTGCTATATAATGGCAGGGGTGGGGTGGGAGATATGGTCTCTGGAATCAACAGACTCATTGAGAGCTCTTCTTGGTGCTTTGTGTAGGCAACTACAGCCTAACAAGGGCAGCATTCCTCAGGAAGAAGGCTGAGTCACATCAGCAAGCAAGAACTATAAAATACTGAAGGGCTGACAAAAGATATAGGAATGTAGAATCAGTGATGGAGGAGGAAAGTGAAGATTTTACATGTTATAAGCACCATCTGTAGCAGTAGGGCCTGTAAGAAATTAATTTTTTAAGTTTATGTATTTTTGAGACAGAGAAAGAATGAACAGAGGAGGGGCAGAGACAGAGAGAGACACAGAATCCGAAGCAGGCTCCAGACTCTGAGCTGTCAGTACAGAGCCCCACATGGGGCTCAAATTCATGAACCATGAGCTCATGACCTGAGCCAAAATTGGATGCTTAACCGACTGAACCATCCAGGTGCCCTGGGCCAGTATATATTTAATGAATTCTTCCCACATATAAGCTTTTAAAGAGGGTTTTTTTTTTTTTTTTCTGACCCTCATCTTCAAGAATCAGTAAGAGATTTAAAAAATTTTTTAATGTTTTATTTATTTTTGAGAGTGAGATAGAGACAACATGAGCAGGGGAGGGTCAGAGAGAGAGGGAGACACAGAATCCAGAGCAGGCTCCAGGCTCTGAGCTGTCAGCACAGAGCCTGATGTGGGGCTTGAACCCACGAACCGTGAGATCATGACCTGAGCCAAAGTCGGATGCTTAATCGACTGAGCCATCCAGGTGGCCCACGTAAGAGATTATATATCTAAAACTAGAGAGTGAAAGTGGGGTTGAAAGGCAAAGGGAGGGAGGTGGAGGAGAAGGAAGAGGAGGAGGAATAGGAAAAGGAGGAGAGAGGAGAGAGGAGAGAGGAGAGAGGAGAGAGGAGAGAGAGAGAGAGAGAGAGAGAGAGAGAGAGAGAGAGAGAGAGAGAGAATCCTAAGCAAGCTCCATGCTCAGCATGAAATCCAATGCAGGGCTTGAACCCATGCCCCTGGGATCATGACCTGAGTCAAAACTAAGAGTCAGACACACAACTAACTGAGCCACCAAGATTCCCAAGATAGACATAATATTAATCAAAGTTGGATCTGAGTCATGCAAGGGAAGGGCTATACCTGATGCTTTTTATTTATTTATTTTTCCTGGACATGTTCTGATTTCTGATCAGCAGTGATAAACATTTCCATGTGGACAGCACCCCAACTTAAATGGATGCTGTGTGTCTTTTTATGATTTTCTCTGTCAGGGCCTTCCCCAAAGCCACAGGATTCTAGTCAGCCCACATAAAAATGTAGTGTAGATACAAGAGACTTGATGCTCTCAAAAACCATCCTCAACCAGTGTGGAAAGGAGCCAGTGCACAATTCTCAACTCTTCTGCCATGCTACTCAGAGACCCTTAGAAGAATCAAGCTGTCATTGCCCAGAGAAGCATAGTAACCCACCTTTATATTGTTTATTTTTGTTTTTTTTCCCCTCTCCTTCTTGATCTCACTTTCTTTTCTGCTTCACCCTGGCATCCTGTTGACCTCCCAAATAACTGCCTGCAAACATGTCTTGTCAAAGACTTCTCCTTTCTTGAGAGGCCAATCTAACAAAACCCATCATTTGTGAATTGAGCCCACTAAGCCCAAAATCGGCAGTGTACAACCTCAGCTTGAGGATTTTTATTGAGCACTACAAAAACAAAACAAAACAACAACAAAAACAAAATTGTTTCAATCTCAAGCCTCCATCCACTAGGATTAGAGGAGTGGGAGTTGACAGGAAAATTGAACCATAGACTTTTTCAGAGTTCTAGTGTTAGGTCAAGTTACTGGAAGATACACAGAATGCTAAGGCGTTGGCAAATGAAGATTTTTATTTTTGTAGTCATTGGTCTGCAAAGACTGACCGTATCTCCATTGGCAATGTTGTCTTCAGGGTACTTTGAAAGCTACCAGCTCTCCTGTTTTCCTACCAATGTTGGATTGATGGGATTATCTCTATGGCTACGGTGGCAGCAGGGACTGAGGAATCCCCTGAGGGTTTTCTGTGGTTCTATCTACCTTCCATCACTGGACACAATGTTTCAGGAGCTTTAGATGAGAAAGGGAAAGACTTTTTTTTTTTTTTTTTTTCAATATATCAACACATTTCTTTTCATTACTTCCCTCTATATGCTTCATAGGAGAGGGAATCTTACTTCTTGTCTGAGAGAGACCATCAATTCATGGAGATTCTGAAGCTCTGTTTCAACAGTTTGGTTTATAGAAACCAAAGCCAGGAGAATTCCACATACTTTCTACCTTCCATCCCTTCCCTGAGTCAATAAATACAGAACAGTAAGAGGTGGGAGGAATTCTAGGAGAGAGAGGAAAAAAAATACACACAAACCTAGATTAAGTCTAAAGAGTATACATGAAACACTCATTACTATGTTCATTTTTACGTCCTCATTGAAACTTAATCATAAAGAAAAGAAAAATAGTAATTTTGTCTATTTTCCCAAAGTTTTTAGTCACTATTCCAAATACCAATTCTATTGTGGATTGACGAGAGCTGTGTGCCTGTGCATGCACAACACTGTCAATGTTGGGACAGAAGGAAGGAATGCCTTTATCATCTACTTGGGCTCAGTTCATATAATCTCAAACCAACCTGTTACTTTTAAAACTTCTAGAGTGGTATAGACAGGTCCTCTGTTCTCTGTTTTCATCTTCTATGTAGCACTTATTTTTATCTCTGCCCAAGTTTCTTTGCACCTGAAAAATCTATTTTCATCACAGGGTGAGCCCTGAAGGTGTCTGGAAAATAAATTCCACTTCATATGCAGAATTCCAGGATACTCTGTGGTTCTCTTTCTTGGAACTGTAAAGTTATTCTCAATGATTTCCTCTATCTGTGCGTTCATCTACATGTGTCTTTTAGGTGACTGAATTCACCACTTACTCATTTGGCTTGGGGTACAGCGGCCCTGCCGGTAGGTGGCATTTTCAATACATTGAGATCAGAAAAGGAACAAATCTTCAAGCTTACCTGAAGCTAAATTCCCCAAGGGGAAACTGGACCCTGTTATACACTCCTGTACTCAAGGCCCAATTATGAGTGCAAAAAAGATAAAAAGAAACAATACCCCAAAATGTTAAAACAAACATATTTCAATAGGTGTGGGACCTTAGCAGCAGGAATGCCAAGAGTTTGAGAAAGGTTCAGGTAATTAGGATTAAATGCAAAATGGTCTAAAACATTAACGACACCCTGAGAGGCACTGATAAAATTACTTGAAAAACAATAGTGATATGATAGGACAATTAACACCTATTTCAACTCTGTATGGTAGGTTTTCACAGCATGAGTAGAGGTTTGAGGGATTTTTTTTTTTTTCTGAATGGGAGCGAACAGTTTGCTGCACCTAAGAGAAAACAGTGCTATTTGAATTGCAAATTTCTGCTGCAATCATTTGTTCCTGCTAATATTTTTTAGAGTGGCTTGAAATTTGGACTATTCAGACATTTCTAATCGAAATACATTGTCTTTAGTCATTAGCACCTTGAAACACAGTGAACAAGATCTTCCCAATTTCTGCCTTAGAGTTGTAAGTAAGCACATGTTAAAAAAAAAAAGGTTAGATTTCATTTCTGATTGCCCTTTTCCCACTATCTACCATTTCTCTTATTAATATCTGTTTATTTAAATACAGAATCAATCTGACCATTTGCCATTGTTTTTACTACTGAGCTGGAATCTTTCAAGTGAAACAAGATCCAGCATATACCAGAAGCCTGGCATTTCAGGAGGAAGTTTTTTAAAAGACAGTGCATTCCTTCTACCAAAAGAAAAAAAAAATGTAAGGGGAGAGGTATATCAATGTTATCAATATTCTAAACTATTTATTAGGTTATCCAATTTTAGGTGGCCACCAAAAAGAGAAAAATCTTTTGTCTGAAATAGTGAAACAGAAATAAATGGGAATTAATTGAAAGCCGATGAATGGTTAATGAAAACAACCTGCATCCACTTACTTTGAAGCTATTCATTAGTGTTTTCAACTGTTCTCTGAACTACTGAGATTCTTATAACTATGATAAGAACACTCCACACGTTCTACGAAAAGTAGCAGCTTGAGTAAAGAACCAACTGCCTTTTAATTAGGTAGTAGTTTAATAGAGCTCCCAGGTACAGACTTGGTAAATCATTGTAATCATATATTCCAGCAGACACGAGTTTCCTATTCTCTAATTTTGCTTCATACTATGCACTGACTGGACAGCATGGAGTATATTGAACAACCTATCAATGTCAATGTTCATTTATACATAGCCAGTTCAGGAAATCTATTGACTTCTGTAATAGTATAATATCCAACCACAAATGTTTAAGGAGTTTTCCCGACACCCACTTTGGTGGTTCAAAGGAGAGTATTCTCTTTGGTGGTGGGTGGTGGGAGGGAAAGGGCACTGCCATGTTTTGGAAAATGATTTGAATTCTAGAATTACCTCCCCAGGATCTTTGATATTTCCATATATTATAACCAGGATGGCTTTCACTTGTAGATTTCTTTGTACCTGGCTTCACGGATGTCTCATTCTTACTGACTTACCATCAGGTGTACGGAAACAGGCAGAGCATGCCATCTGTACTTTGTCTTCATAAGACAAGTCACCTGGGGTAGGACACAATAGGCCAGGCCCTGACAGGGAGCGTGTCTTTTCACCATCATTGAATCAACCAGGTGGTGTAGAATTTTCTTTAATAGTTATTTTTGGTTGACATTTCAGTAACTTGAGTCAAGTCACTGAAAACAGAATAATAAAGCATACATCCAAACTGAAGTTAAATTTTGTATCTCTGACAGTCAGCAAGTTCTCTGATACAACTGGAAAGCACTCAAAACCCTTGAGAAGCATAGATGTATTTTTGGAAAAGCACTTCCTTATCAAGCTTTTTATGGAAATAAAATATTAATAAAAATTAAATTTCACACCATTCTGATAAAGACAAGAGTCACTAGTAGGGACTCTATCTAAGTAGCTTAGAACAAAAATGGGAACTGAAAGCTGTCACAAGAAGAATAAACAACCTCTCATTGAGACAGAATAGACATTTTTAGGGTTGTGGTAGTATTTTTAAATAATGGCCTATGTTTCAACATGAAGCATATTAACTTATAAAACCAAGAATATCCCATTCCTCCTGGATGGAATAGTCACACTAGGCATTTCAAAGTAATAGATGCTAAAATATTATTACATTCATTCCAAGAAATTACAGTGCCCAACATGCTCCTAGACCTCATGCAAAAGCCGTCACATCAAAGAATAGCAACTGTTTCCCATATTGCTTTGCTCCAAAGATTGCCTCCTCTGCATGAAAATTAAGCAATGCAGACTAATACTCATTATGAAAACTGTGTGAAAAAAGATCAAGAGCTTGGATATAAAGAGCCACAAAGTAATAAAAAAGACATTAGTGTCATTTAAAGGGCATGCAATTCATTCATTCATTAATTAAAAAATGTGGTTTCTACTGTCATGGTTCATTGGTCATTGGCCCCATTATCTTGTATCAAGTAAAGTGCCGGTTTGCTCTTCTGTTTTATACTACATTACTGATAGACTTTCTACTGTTACCACTACACACACAATATGTAGGCACCATGTTGATCAATGAGATAGTATGGCCAACTTATTAAGATTGCCTATTGGTGAACCTCAATCTTCCATCCTTATCTACTTATTTGTTTCACCATATCTTCGCTTTTAATGATCTCATTTCTAATTCAAACTTTTTTCTCTCAGATTAACACTATTATTTATCTATGCAGGTCAGCCCTTGACAATCTTTTTTTTTTTTTTTTTGAAACTTCTTAATCCCTCGGTATTTAAAATGCATGCACCATCATAGCAAATGGGGAATGCAGAATCTTTTAATATGCACAAATAGATTTTTGTTAGATCTTAAAAAACCTCTGCTGAGCACACAGCTAACTGGAATTTTAGACTTTCTTATTACATGAATATCTGTAGTCATTTTAAATTTGGGGTAAAGGCATTTAGATGAAGTTTGAAATACAGTTGATCCTTGAACAACATGGATTTGAACTGCATGGGTCCAGTTACAGGGGTTTTTTTGTTGTTATTGGATAAATACAGTATGATACTGTAAATATATTTTCTCCCCTTTATGATTTTAATGACATTGTGTTTCTCTAGCCTACTTAACTGTATAAACACAGTATATAATACACACCAAATATGTGTCAATCTACTTCTCATGTTATCAGTATAGCTTCTAGTCAAGTTAAGTTTTAGGGAAGTCAATCCTTATACATAGATTTTTGACTATGGGGAGAGTCAGTGCCCCTAACCCTTGCATTATTCAAGTGCTAGCTGTAATATTCAGTAGGCTTTCAGTACTATAAATTGGGTAAATGAATTATGTGTGCCCACCTCATTGGCATTTTTTATGTATCTTCTTTGGATGCAAATGGACCTGTTAAGATGAATTCTGTATAAAGACTAGAAAGAGATGGCAATACACAGAGACACTCTAACAATTTTTCATGAATTTAGAATCTACTGGGGCTTTAAATGATCTTTAAGTGTGACAGAACAGTCCACTTCTCATGCCTCAATATATTTCTCTGGCTATGACAACTGTCAGTAAGGAGTTCAGTTGGAGTAAATACCAGTGGGCATTATAATTGTTTTAGATGTTGTACATAATGAGATACCAACATTGGGTCTATCTGTCCAAAGACAGAGACGTGAAAGCCTAGGGGTCTGGCAAAATCCACTTTGTGGCCTTAATAAAAATATTTTTTAAAAGCCAAAATACTTAGAGTCTAAGACATGAAGAGTCATGGAGATAATGTGAAATTTCCAAGAGGCCAAATATAATACTCATCCACTTCTTAGAGTTGTGTGAAGGTTAAAGGTTATACAAAATTATTCAATATTAATATTATTCATGCAAAAAAAGGAAAAGAGGGATTTTCTTAAAGATAACATATGAGTGGCAAGTGAGAGAAGTATCTGGAACATCAGTCTACACTGTCAATGGAGAACCAAGTTTTCACCCAACCACCTAACGGTGACTTCAAGTTCTCCTCTGTAAATGTTTACTTTCCTGACATCCTGGGTCATCCTTCCCTTTATAATTCCATACTTCAGAGGGCTTACTAACCAGGCCTGCTCAGACTGGATTCACCCAAATGGGAATATATGACAGTACCAGAAAATACTAGAGCACCCACCAAAATCTGTGCTTCAAGAATGACACTAGGGCCTACACAGCAGTCTATACAAGCACGAGATTCTTGGCCATTACTGCTGTGGGCACTAATGTGGTTCCACTGCTGATGGGTTTGCCAGCCCATCTGAACTTCCCCCTTGCTGATGAAGACAGAGCTGAGGGCCCCAACATGAGAGGCCAAGACTCTTACACTGACACTCAAGAAGTGATAGCAACTTCCTTTCTGGACATTTTGATTGTTGGTTACAAAAACAAGGTTCAAAACATGCTGAGATGTCATGTGCCTTCCAAAGAGGTAGTATTATTATTAACAGCATTTTGTCACTGCTAGTCAAGTCCACAGAGTATTGTCTGCTTTGTCCAGTGCATTCCTGTGGATTGCAATAAAGTCTGTTGTGTGACATTGGAGGAGAAGTAGTGCTTCTATATCCCTTAAGTCAGGTCAGAACACTGACATTTCTTTGAAGTTTCAGAATTTGTAAAGCAATTCCAAGTATGTTCTTTATACTCACAAAATTTCTAGGACTCAGACTAGGTACAACTGCTTCAAAATCCAAGTTCCCATCATTACAATAAGGTATAAACAAATCTGATCCTGTAGAATACATGCTCTCGCCCTCCAGCTAGACCATAGGCATCATGAAAATAATATTCTTTTGTAGCTTTACCACTCTCTCATCACATCAAATAGATACCTATATAATAATTGTGGTTGATCTCCAGCCTTATATAAACTACATTCCTGCCAGTTTTATCCTTGTAAAAATTATTTCAATTCAAAAAAGGTTTTAAAGCAAATTCAGAGTCTATCTAATCCCAGTTGTCTTCCCAGCAGTTCCACTCAGAGTTTTAACCTCCTTCTTCTTACTCCCTTAATATATTGATTGGAAATCTGATCACTTATCTTCTCCACCATCTAGCAGTGCATTTATGTAGCTTTCTCTGTCATTCACTAGATCATTAGCATATACAGGCTAAGACATTAATGTTTGAGAGTCTAACCAGTAGCTGACAGTAGGTATTCAATAAATGTCGGATTAATACATTTTATACCATTTGTCATTTTAGGAGATAATGCCATATAATGAAGAAAGAATCATATATTAGATCATACTCCCCCCTTTAGGTCAAGCACTGTTTTTTTTAATGATTTTAACAAGGCAACAGCATAGTGCTTTGCCTAGAGCAGGTCTCAATAAATACATTAATTACATAACTACAAATGCAATGAAAGTGTTCATGATGCCTAAATTACTGTAGGACTAGGTGAACATATCTGTCCATTTTATTATACTATTATGTACTGAAGAAAAGTGACAGGGTTAAGGAGTCCCTATCCAAAAGGACAGCTGCAGAGCAAAAACAAAAAACAAAAAACAAAAACCCAAAAACCAAAAAAAACAAAAAAACACCACCATTAAAAAAAATGCCCTTTCTCATGGTCTGTCTGGCAGGGCCCTGGCAGAGACTCACTGATTAAGAAAACTACCTTGTGGCTTTCCCTTCATAATAAATCACATTGTTCACCACATCTGTTGTCAGTCCACAGTGCACACTCCCACACACATTGGGGAACTTGTAATTATTTGACTAGTATCCAGTTTAGGCAACACCAGGGGAGTCATAAATCATAATTAGAGGTTTCTAAAAAGGCTCTTTAATTTGTTACTCCACATCTCATTTACGTTGTATGCTTTATGTCACTGAAAATATACTGATGATACAGGGACTGGAGAGGAAACATTATGCAGATCATCATATGGGTTATAAAAATGTACTGTGTCCTCCTCAGTAAGATTGCTGCAAAAAGTAAGCAGCTAAGGGGTTTAAAGCCACAGGGCATCACGTAGAAGAGTATGCACCTGCACTAAAGCTGTGTGGAGCACTTATGTGGGTTTTAGAGGGCTGGGGTTAGGCGTTGGTACCTAACTGAAGCAATTCTATACGCTCCAGGTGAACCTGAAAATCCGCACAACCCCAACTGAAACAGCAAAACAATAAACAACAGCAACAAAATGTTTGACTGATTCCTCTTCTTTTCTTCAAACCGTAATGAGAAGATAATTAGGGTTTTTTTGTTTTGTTTTGTTTTTTACATTTTTTAACATTACGTTAAAAACATTTTCCTTAGAGGACTGCCCATGTTCTGGCTTCCTCAGTGAAAAAATAAACCTTCCAAACAAAACAAAACAGGGTCGCATGGGTGGCTCAGTCAGTAAAGCGTCCAACTTTGGCTCAGGTCATGATCTCACAGTTCGTGGGTTCGAGCCCCACTTCGGGCTCTGTGCTCAGAGCCTGGAGCCTGCTTTGGATTCTGTGTCTCCCTCTCTCTCTGACTCTCCCTGCTCATGCTGTCTCTCTCTCTTTCTCGCTCTCTCTCAGAAATAAAGAAAAAAAAGGAAAAAAAAGAAAATTATTTAAAAAAAAACCCAAAAAACAAATCTCTTTAAAATACACACACACACACGGGCACCTGGGTGGCTCAGTCGGTTAAGTGTGCAACTTCGGCTCAGGTCATGGTCTCACGGTTTTTGGGTTCCAGCCCTGTGTCAGGTTCTGTGCTGACAGCTCAGAGCCTGGAGCCTGTTTCAGATTCTGTGTCTCCCTCTCTCTGCCCTTTCCCCACTCGTGCTCTGTCTCTTTCTGTTTCAAAAATAAGTACAACAAAAAAATTTAATTATATATATATTTTTGCAAACCACCAGAACTACTTAGACTTAATAGTGGATCTATGGCTTTATGAATGCTTTCATTGTATAAGCTTGCAGAAAGAAAAACAAACAGCTATACATCTTAAAGCCAAAGTTTTTTTTTTTATCCACATGCAAGGAAAAGATGTTTTAAATTCTCCAATTTTCAGATTCTAAAAAGCACTGCACTCTTGTCATAAATCCTTAGGAGGATTTGATCTTCATTCTCCTGCTTACAATTTAGATCCGTGCCCTCTTCACTAGTAGCTGATGGTACCAGTGCTTCCTTGATTACATCCATGTCTCATAAATCATTACTTTTTAATTAGAATCTAAACAGCTCCCGAAGATGGGACTGAATTCCATGATATGTATACATTTCTTATTTCAATTTCACTGCAAAGGGTCCTTGGCTATTTTTCTCCCAAACTGCACGTGTATTATTATATATGTCTGGTATCTGCATCAAAATCTTGCATTTTTCTTAGTATTGTGAACAAGAAGATTGATTTACAAATCTTTCACTCTCTACACTGGTTGCAAAGCTGATTTTTTCGTGAAAGATCTTTTACAATATGGCGACATTTTTATGCAAAGATAGAATCAAAGGAGTAGTGAGTAAACTATCAAAAGCTGCAGTTGTACCCCCTACTTTAATTAGCTTAGATTGCAAGCAGAATAATAATTTTTTTCAAGCTTTTAAGATTTCACACATGACCTAAGACTTTTCACCAGGTTTAAAGATAAGCTTATATTGTTCTAACAGGAGACTGGGAAAATGCCAGATTTATGGTTTAATTTGTTCCTAAAAGAGAGCAAACAACCATTTAAGTATGCTTTTATTTGCTTCCAGTGAAGCTCTAAAAATTAAGGTACAGATCTTGAAAGTCTGTGTAGTATTTGCTGAAATTATGTAAATAACACAGTATTATGTATTTTAATTGTGTTGTTATATTTTAATTTAAAACTGAAAATTAAAAATATTCCAAATGTTCTTTTTTGTGAGCTTTGTAACAGGAACTGAATGCCTTGACGAGGCATTTTAAACCTTGTATTTAGTCAACTTCACACTGAATATTTGTCCCCCCTTTTTAAAATATTTATTCTGGTAAGGATTCCTTTCTTAAAGCATTTTTCAAGAGTTGAAGTTAGTGATTGTCAACAAAATGTATGCAGGCCAAATCTAGCCGTCCACCTGCTTCTGGAGATAAAGGCTTACTGGAACATGGCCATGGCCATGTGTTCACATAGAGTCTAGGAACACTCTCACTCTGTATTGGTTGAATTGCGTAGATGCAACAAAAATCCTAGGGCCCACACAGGTTAAAATTAGGTGCTAGCCATTTCCAGAAAGAAGTGTCAGCTTCTGATTTAAGTAACTTCATTTCAAATAGGTCCATCTGCCTGCCAAATCATCAATTTCCTCCAAGAGCCTGTAAATGCCACCAAAGTCTTCAGAGAACACATGCAGAACACCAGCATACTTTCTCTTTTTCTTACCATCCTCACGGGTTGCTCAACACAGAGGAACAAAGAAGAGGAACAGATCTGTGATAGAATCAGAAGAGTACACATAGGAGAACAGTCTTTCCTTGACTACCTTATAAAATTTTTTTTTTTTTTTTTTTGGTGCCAGGGTAGCATTGCAATATATCAATGTCCGGAAGGTCTTTATACTTCTTGCAGAAAATACCTTTCCTCTATAACTATTTCAATGAATTTTCTTATGGGAATTTTTTGTTTTACACTAGCACTTACAATGTTCTCCAGTCCTTGGAAATTATAACAAAGTATCTTCCTGAGTCATGTGCTATTTGTCCAAAACAGTCCCCTGACTTTCCCCTCTGAACTTGTTAGCCTTTAAAACAGCAGACATCGTCTTTGCCAGAATTCATTCTTGATTCAGAGGTATATGATTCCAGACATGCCAAAAGTTTTTCTTCTCAAGTGTTCAATTACATGAAGCTACTGCTTTTTGAAACATTCTATTTTTTTTTCCTAAGTTTGAAATTGTGTATAGTGTGAAATTTTTGATTTAGAGACTATCTCACTTTCATGCAGGAATTTGGTGGATTCAATATACCTTATGTACAGATATATTAGATATTCTATGCATCATTGTTTCATTTCATTAAATAAGATTAAATCAATTTCTACATTTGAAAAAAAATAACAAAAGATGAAAGGGTCGTGATAGAGAGGTCTTTCCCCTGATTCTACATGCAGGCTCAGTCAGCCATATTAACTCCCACCTCACCCTCCTATGAGGGTTTTCAATGGGCCTGATGCAGTGGAGTCAGCTGTCCTTTGTCCATAAATAAAAATCACAGCCATTAATGTTACCAAAGAAGAGGGATGTTGTAGGTCAAAACATCTTAAGGCTTGAAATTTTGTTTCATTTAACAATTGTATTAATTTTTAACATTTATTTACTTTTGAGAGAGAGAATTAATGGAGGGGGGAAGTTACAGAGAGGGGAGAGGGAGAGACAGAGAGAATTCCAAGCAGGATTCATGCTATCGGTGCAGAGCCTGATGTGGATCTCGAGCTCACAAACAAGGAGATCATGACCTGAGCCAAACTCAAGAGTCAGATGCTTAACTGACTGAGCCACCCAGGCATCCCAACAATTATATCTTAGACAAAAATTTTAGCATCACTATCTTCTATGCATAATCAACAAATATGCAATATCAAAATGTAGGAAAAATTAAGAACCCAGAAGCCTCTTTGATAGGATGATAAAAGAAAGGAGACAAAGGCTAAAAAGATAAAAGAGACTATGACAAACAGAAAACACTACATCCCTTCTCCCACTAGTATTCTCTTATTGAAATCTCACAGTCTGGTCAAAATTAACTTTCCATGCTCTCTAACATAGGATTAAGAATAACCACCTATGCTGTAGGGGAACAATCGAGAGGCATGCAGCCTCATTTACTGAAATGGGGAAGGATAGAGAAACACAGTTCTGTGAAAAATTGGGAGACCTATCAGCTCTGAGATGAGTCTTAGTACTTTAGTCTCCACTTCAGTGTCCAAATCTAGAGCTCAAGGGAAAGTGCACGATGTAATTCAAATCTGAGAGCCATCAAAAACATAAGATTTCAAGCTTTAGAACTAAAGGAGGTAGAGGTATAGTCAGCTTATCTGAGAAGACTCAACTTTACAGCATCTAAGAGCAGGTCGAGAAGGAATAGCTGTGAAGGCAGAGAAAGAGGAGATACCCAAAATGAATTCACATGATCCCACAATCCAAGGAGGTCTGCCATGAGTGGCTGAGAGATACAACATGTCCAAATACCACAGAGGAGTGTGCTAAATGCCACTGATGAGATATAAAGCAAGGTCCATACAGAGAAATGGTCCCTTGATTTGGCCACTTAAAAGAGCAGTTTAGTTGGAGGCGGGAACAGAGTGGAGAAAACTGAAGAAGAGCAGCTAGTCAATAAAGAGGATGGAGCACAGAGTTGGGATCCATCAGAGGCTATTTACTTTTTGCAGACCATTTTGGCAGCATCAGTGTGATGAACTCAGATCCCCCTTTCATCCTAAAAAATAAAAATCAAACAATAAAGGAGAAAACACACTATAAATGATGTAGCTGATTATTTTGATTAATATTATTAAGGCATCTGGGTGGTGTCTGGAGCCACCAAAGCCATTATGTGTTAGAGGAAGACGTGACCTGCTAACATGACCTTTCCTGCTTGTCATGACAACATACCTTGCTGTTGTCATGTGTGGGGAGCTACTTTTAACTTTATGGCCAACACTGAATCTGTGAGGATACAGTCATGTTGCATTCAACAGAAAAACTGCGGAAATATTACAGGAATATTTTTTAAAAGGTCTTTGTCCAAATGAACAACATAGGCTATATATGCATGAGGGTTATGTTTCAAAGTGACATGCTCAGTCTTTTTGTATATTATTTTGTCGGAGGAACAGTGTAGGGCCGGGCTTGAGAAAGCTCTTAAACTCAGGGCTTGAAGTTGTGGAAACAAGACAGTTTACCTTTCAAAAGTTTTATAATGATACAATTAGACTAGAGCCGTAGACCTTGTGAGGGTGAGGGTCAAAGGAAACCAATTCAAAAGCAGGATACAAACTGACATTAAGGCACTGCAAAGAAGTACCAAAGAATAAAGGGAATTATTGACAATGATTGTAATGTGCAGTAATGCAATTTACTCTGCTGGATTCTGCCAAGGGAGAGGCGTGGGTGAGGCCAGCAAACGACCTGCCGAACACAGGAACACAGCCATTTGTGTTGAACTGTTAAGCCTATTGTTGCTACATCAGAATTCTAGAGAGAATAATCTACTTACTAAAAAAGTACCTGGATTACAAATATGTGAGAAAGGAACTGATTTATAAACTTGTTTATAAATTTATATATTTGTGTAGAGTAGAGATCCACTTTTCACAGAATAGGTACAAACAAGGACTTTACGATTTGGGAATATTCATTAGGAATGTATTATTCCCTGGTCTTTTAGGAGGGTAAATCTGCTTTGTGTCTGTAAATGAATTGTAACTCATAACATACATTCCCTTCCTGCAAGTCATCAACCAATCAACCCCATAAATAAAATTCTTGATTTGAGGTTATGGATTGTGAAGCTGATTGGAACCAGGTAGAAATCAGATGAATTTAGTAGTAAGACTATCTCTGCGGTCCACTGTGAGAGGTGCAGGGGTGCTATTTCTTTGCTGATTGGAGCACACATTTGAAAACATTTTGTGCCTTTATTAATCATGAATATGATAGCAAAGTTTATGATGATGGTATTGAACCGCTATCCTTTTAAAAAAGGAAAGATTAATTCAAGAGTGATTTAAAATAATGCATTCTTGCAGGAAATCTTATCTGTGGCTTGAAACACACTAAACTTTTACTGTATCACTACATTTTTCCCCCCCAGATAAGCCTTTGACAGAACTTTCCACAGAGAAACCAGCCAGTTTATATGGAGAAACTTTTCTGGTATAATCGGAAAAATCGTACCAGAGTAACAGAAAACAATTACTAATTGTATACTTATTCCCACCATGCTCATGCATATATACCTTTAATCTTTAAAAATAGCCCATGAAATATATACCTTTCTTATCCTTAATTTACAGATGAGGACACTGAAGCTGAACTAGATTGAGCAATTTATACAAATTCATATAATATACAGTAGATTCTGGAATAGTGGGGAGCGGGGGGTGTTTTACTCCAGAGCCTGTATTTTTAAATTTACTTGCATACTGTGTAGCTATGACAAGACATTCAGGCTTTGAACAAAGACCGTGTAGGTTTGAATCCCAGCTTGGCCTGATGGACAAAATACCCTATTTTCTGGTCATGTCAGTCTTCTTAGTGATGGAGGATAAATAAAGGGAATTGTGGTAAGGATTAAATGAAACAATATATGTAAAATAGGTACAATTATCTCTGGTACTTAGTCAATACTTAGTACACAATAGGTTTTAACTACTGCAAGAACACAGTAATACTACTAAATAATTTAAAAACACTTTTCAGTTATTGCAAACCGGGTGTTGATGGGCAAAAAGAATCACAAAAAGACATTTTAAGTTTGAGAGTTAGTCATTGATATGAATTATGTAGCTCAAACTAGAACTTTTTGATGGATCTTCCTACTATCCTGCTAAATTAATAGTTTTAAAGGGACAAATGAATTGTCCAAATTCAGCATTGTCACCATGTGCTTTTGTAGCTTCTGAGGGACTCGGCTGAAGCCTTTCTAAAAGGATTACACTTGTCCAATGTGAAACAGATGGAGTGACAATGGCTCATTCTCTGAATACATTGTGAAGTGGACAGAGCATTGGAATTCTCTAAGAGCAAACTAAGTGTACATTCAGAACTCAGTCTTAATTCAAATTAGTCAGTTTGTTTGGTCATAAAACCAAATAAAACTCCAACCCATTCCTTCTCTAAAACCACCATCTTTGACTCTGTAATCTTGAAAAATTTCATTGTCAACCAACATTGAAAGTGTGGAAAACAGTTCGGGGTGCATTTTTTTCTCTCATTCTCATCATAAATTTGAAGGATGCTTCGACTTGTCACATTGACTTTGACTCATATGAACAGAACAAGTTCACCTAGTGAACTTAACTCAGTGCATATTTTGGAGAGTAGAGGAAAATGTGGGATGGGGTGAATGTGGGGGTGAATTTGACAGGCTGGATTTTATTGTCAGGAGGTTAAGAACACAGAGGCTTATCCTTAAAGGGTCACACTAGACAAAGTGATGAATTTTCTATAGAAATTTGTAATAGATATACTATGTGTGTATCTAGTGATCATATATTATCTAATATGTAAACCAATTGTAGCGAGGGAATTTTCAAGATCAAGTGATTATTTGCCTGAACAAAGTAGGAAATTTAACAAGATATAATGGCCCACACTGTGAAATATTCAAAGAAATGGTCAGTGGCACACCATTAAAATTTAAAAAGGAACTCTATGGGCAAACAAGTTGAATCTCTACATATTATAGATCTCTCTTGGAGATTCATAATACACATTAGCAAATATAAATGCTCTCAATACACATGCAGTTAAAAGAATCTATTTAGCTTTTTCTATACAGTCATCCCAAAATTTAGTTACCAGGGAATCCTATCCTGGACTGTCTTTTCCAGAGGAACATAGTAAGATGTACACAGTTAGGAGCTAGAGAAGTCAGCATAGAGCATAAAATGGAAACTCTCAGTTTTCATGCCAAATACTGGTTAATAAGTACTAAATTGGAGGGCTAGAAAAATAGGTTGCTTGAGGAGTGGATATAAAATAAAATAGGCTTGAATGCTAAGCAAAGGAGTTAGTTGTTGCTAAAATTTAAATACTAATAAAAATTATCACTCATATAAAAATAAAATGCATTCAAATCTATTTGAAAAAAATAGGAAAAAATCACTTAAAATGGAAACAAAATCATTCATAAAATATAAAAGTAGGGAAAAACATACTTACAAAATGTCGTGAAATTTTTATTGATTTAAATAATTCATGCATTCATACAGTCTATAAATATTTTGAGCACCTATTTTATAACCCACACTTTTCCAGCTACTCAGAGTATAGCAGTGACTAAGACACATTTTCTAACCGTGATGAAACTTGAATTCAGGAGGGAGAGAGAGAACAAATATTTTAACAAATAAATATATAATGTGAAGTGGTGACAGAAACAATAAATAATCCACATTCTTGTGGAATCCTAGGGGGAAAAACTACAAGGAGACAAACCAGTAGTGCAATATAGTATCAGATAACATTAAGAATAATTAAAGGAATAATATAGGATAAGGAGATCGAGGGAGACTGGAGCTGAGATAAATCATTTTAATATTTAATACTCAATAAAGGTATTTTTTATTTTTTTAGTTTATTTATTTGAGAGAGAGAGAGAGAATGAGCAGGGGAGAGGGGAGGAGGGAGGGAGATAGAATGAGCAGGGGAGAGGGGAGGGAGGGAGAGAGAGTGAGAAGGGGAGGGGGAGGGAGGGAGAGTGAGCAGGGGAGAGGGGAGAAGGAGGAAAGGGGTGGGGAGAGAGAGAGAGAGGAAGAGAGAGACAGGGAGGGAATCCCAAGCAGGCTCCACGCTGTCAGCACAGAGCCCGATGCGGAGCCTGAACCCACAAACTGTGAGATCATGACCTGAGCCAAAACCAAGAGTTGGATGCCTAACTGACTGAGCCACTCAAGTGCCCCAAGAAAGGTATTTCTGAAGAGGATACTTTAGAGCAGAGACATGAGGGAGTGAAGAGGGAGATCATTTGCTTCCCTGTTCATAGAAAGATAGCAAAAGTTTAAAATGAACCTAATACAGAAAACAAATAATATAGTAATCAACTACTTTGGTCTCCTTTTGCACACAATGAAGAGTTTCTTTAGGGTATATGTTGAAAAACGTACTAGATATGGTCTTTTGTATTGCCCACCAAAATGGCAGGTCAACTGTTCATCTACACAGTAGCACATAAACTTAAAGGGATGAAAGTCTCCCCCTCTTATCAGAACATCTATGGTCCCAAGAGGGTGGAGAAAATCCTTGTTGTGTCTTTTTCTTGTCCTCCAAGACAAAAAGCTGGAGCTTTGGTTATTCTGTTCAAATCTGTTCCTGATCCTGCCCAAGTCATAGGAACAACATGGCGAGTAGAGTAGCTTGAGTTCCACATTTCTGGCCAGAGCACAGAAAAGGGGAATCCCAGTGTACTGTAAAGTATCAGAGAAAATTTGGAGAGGGAGAAGGTCAGGATTGCAAGTCCTCAGAGTTGCTTGTGAACTAATGGGCTCTAAATGATCTCAATACACCAACACAAAGAGAGAGAAGTTTGGCAAGTAGGTTTAAAAAACAGACTCACTGTATGCTATCCACAAGAAACCCATGTCAAATACAAGAATACAGTTTGGTTAAAATTAAGGGGTGGAAAAATATTTCCCACACATACACTAATCCTGAGAAACCTGGAGTGGGTATCTTAATTTCAAAGCAGACTTCATAGGAAAGAAAATTACCAGAAATTAAGGAAGTAATTATATAATGACAAAATGATATCACGACAAAAGGTTAAACTCACAAAGAATCCAAAATAGCCTGAAATGTAAATGAACATTAGAATGGAACTTGGAAACATGAAACAGGAACTGAATAAAAAATTAGAAGAGAAAAAACCACCAAAATAGCTCTGGATGTCCTTATCAACCATAAGACAGAATACCAGCAAAGATATAAAAGAACTGAACAATATCAACAACCAATGGATTCTAATTTATATTTACACAATATTCAACCCCCAGGGGCAAAATACACATTGTTTTCAATTGTGCATACGTTAACCAAAGTAACTGTACTCTGGTTTATAATACAAAGTTTAACAGTATAAAATTAAAGTCATAAAAAAACATGTTCTCTGACCATACTGAAATTAAAATATAAAGCAGAAAGGTAACAGGTAAATCTCCCAATAGTTAGAAATTAGATAAAATAGGGGCACCTGGATGATTCAGTTGGTTAAGCGTCTGGCTCTTGATTTCAACTCAGATCATGATCTCATGGTTCATGAGATGGAACTCCACATTGGGCTCTGCACTGACAGCATGGGGCCTGCTTAGGATTCTCTCTCTTCCTCTCTCTCTGCCCCTCCCCTGCTTGTTTATTCTGTCTTTCTATATCTCTCGTGTGCTCTCAAAATAAATAAAAACATTTAAACAATTAAAGAAATTAGACAAAACATTTCTAAATAATCTGAGTAAAGAAGAAAGTCATAAGGGAAATGAGAATATATTTTAACTGAATGAAAATGAAAATACAATGTATAACAATTTGTGGAATGCTAATCAGTACTTAGTGGTAAACAGGTAAGATTAAATGCTTATTTTAGAAATAGAGTCTCAAATAAAGTAGTACAATCATTTTGGAAAAAGAGTTCATCAGTTTTCTATGAAGTTAAACACTATGCTGTCCAACCATTCTGTTCCTAGATATTTACCAGAGATATTAAACATTTCCACACAGAGAACACTTGAAAATGTATATTGCTACTATACGTATAATAGCAAAAATAACTGGAAATAATCCAAATGTCCACAAATTGATGAATGCATAATCAAATGATGACATATCCACCCAATGAACAAACTCTTGATGTATGAAACAATGTGCATCAATCTGAAAAACATTATGCTAAATGAATGAGGCTAGTCACAAAAAAGTTTTAAGAGTAGATGACCATGTTTTTTCCCCAAATTCTGAGACAGTATTCAATATTTATTTAGCCATGAAAAAACATTATCTTATGCCCCTACATTGAAATCCTTTATCACATTAAGAAAGTTTTCTTCTTCTCCAAATATGTTGCAAATATTTATGTTTGTTTAATTCTGTTGCTTTTTCTTTATCTATTGAGAAGAATTACTTCTCTTTATAATAGATTTATAAATATTAAAATTATCTTCACTGGGGAAGACTCACTTGGTCATGTTATCTGTAGTACAAGATTAAATTTGCTAATAATTTTCTATTTTTGTGTTCATTCTAAAGAGATAATTCTCTTTTCTTACTATTATTTAGGTACTGTTATAGTGAATCATGGTAGCCTTGTAAAAATGAGAAAAGTTTTTCTTTACTTTTTTTCTGAAAGCATCTTTCCTGCTTTAAATGTTTTGTTCACCACAAAGTCATTGGAGCTTAGATAATCTTTAATTATGAATGCATTATTTTTAAACAGAGGTGGGCAGGTCATTTTAGTATTTTTTTCTTCTCTAATTTTGCAAAACAAAATATCAGCTTCATCAAAGTTGTTAAATTTATTGGCATGAAATTGCTCTTAATATCCCTACAATTATTTTAAGCCCTATAGGCTCTGGAGAGATGTCCCTATTCTTCAACACTGTCCAATATTCAGCATAAATGTTTTTTAGAGAATAAAACCAGCTAGCTTGTTACTTAACTCTACAGGTTCAGTTCTGTAGTGTGGTCCATAAGGAGCCAAGAACAGCTCTGCTCATTTCTCTCATGCCTCAGGAAAATACTTTGCCCATCTATGCCAAAATACACAAGTGTCCACAGTAGGAAAGTGGTATCCTGCTCCTTCTACTTAGGAAGGACTAGTACTCTTTGGAATTTGGTCCGTTTAAGTTTCTTTGCATCCTTGCTTCCTAGTATATATTAAAAAAGCAAATGGAGCACAGCTAACATCCAGATCTTAGCTTCAAATACCAAGGAATTGGCTGTTTCTCATACTGGATAAGGAAATATACAAGATGAGCAGAGCATCTTATAATAACAGAAAGAAGTGTTAGATATCCCATTTTGGTGGGGTTATGACAAAGACACAAGAGGCAACTCAAGGGGCAATGGAACAACAAAGTAAGATGGTATCGGATTACTACTCAAAGTGCAAAATAAATATGCTGGAGTCTCCAGTGATATATGGCTATGACTGAATAAGTGACTTAATAAATAAATCAATGAGGGAAAAAAGACACAGCTCTTATTCAGAATAAATCCAGATAATTTATGTAGATACTCCACCCTCCAGGAGGGGGAGATAATTTTCCACTCCTTAAGTATGAGTTGTGCATACTGACATCCTTGCAAAAACTTTAGTATAGAAGAGAGGTAAAGAGAAGAGATTTAGAATGGAGAACTCCAAAATACTGTTACCTTATCCATTTGATTTAGATCAACATCAACAGTGATGTTGATACTACTTACCCTTGATATAATGTTACAAAATGAAACTTAACCTCTGTGGTTTTCCTTCAAAAACAACCAAAACCATCACCACAATATGAGGGAAAACATCAGAAAAATTCCAATGGGGGCTATTTTACCAAACACCGGACTAGTACTCCTCAATACTGTCGAAGTCATCAAAAAGCATGGAAAATCAGAGAAGCTATAAAACAGCCAAGAAAAGGCTAAGGAAATAGGACAGCTAAATGTACTGTGATATCTTTGATGGAATCCTGTAACAGAAAAAGCCATTGTAGAAAAAAACAAGGAATTATAATCTGTGAGTGTGAAATACTAGCAATACATCAGTACTGTTTTATTGTTTGTGAGAAATGTACCATACTAATGTCAGTTGTTAATAATAAGGAAAACTGGGTCCAGGAGTATATGGAAATTTCAGGCCCTACCTTCTCAGTTTTTGCCAATAATTTTCGAATTGTTCTGCATTTTAAAGTCTATATAAATTTTTTTAAGTAAAATAAATGATCTTGTAGTTTTTGGGAGTTTGTGGTTTTTTGTTTTTGGTGAGTGAGGTGCTTTTAAAAAATCTATCTAAATAATTTTGGAATGTGCTCATGTTCATTGTTCTGTTAGACTGCTGATTATTTTTTTAACACTTAGCCCGTTTTCCTCACACTATTCATTAAGTAATTTATACTTGCTTTTCATGACCTTTTTTTTTTTAATTTTTTTTTAATGTTTTATTTATTTCTAGGAGAGAGATAGAGACAGCATGAGCAGGGGAGGGTCAGACAGAGAGGGAGTCACAGACTGAAACAGGCTCCAGGCTCTGAGCTGGCAGTCAGCACAGAGCCCCGACTTCATGACCTTTTTTTTAATCACACATTAAATTCTTACATACATAAATCAGTCAAACAGGACTTATAATGATCCTTAAGCAATTGCTCTAGCTACTCATTCTGGGACATATTCTGTTGGCCTTTTAACTGTTTATTTCAAAGTGATTTATTTTTTAAAAAATCATCTTTTGTCTTTACGTACACATCTCTCTACCCAAAGGGAGACATGACTCCAATTCCACTGTCCCCAAACCTGAATCACTTTAATATTCCTCATTAGAGAAATTGAGTGTTTCCAAAACTCATTGGCTCACAGAACATCTTTATTTTAAGCCATTTTTCAAGCTTTGTGTTCCACAAAATAACTACCCATACATCACTGACATACAGTTAATTAAAATTCAAAGAATATGTACTTCTAAACTGAGCTAATAATCATTAATTCTTTTCAAATTTATCCACGTATTTACTAATGACTTCTTTGAAAGAAAAAAGTAGAAAAATTGTATTTAGTATTACACCTAAAAATCATCTCTTTAAAACCTCATTTCCTGGGGCACCTGGGTGGCTTAGTCGGGTAAACGTCCGACTTTGGCTCAGGTCATGATCTTTCAGTTCGTGGGTTCAAGCCCTGTGTTGGGCTCTGTGCTGACAGCTAGCTCAGAGCCTGGAGCCTGTTTCAGATTCTGTGTCTCCCTCTCTCTGACCCTCTCCTGCTCATGCTGTCTGTGTCTCTCTCTCGCGCGCGCAGAAATAAATAAAACATTAAAATAAATAAATAAAACCTCATTTCAAAGAACAGACTGCAGATCAAGTTAGAAGACCTGTCCAAAAAATTTAAGATATTGTTTGCCACATATTGATATAAAGGGTGTAGAAAATGTTTCAGTCTTTGGATGGTAGACTCACTAAGAAGCTCTTGCAACTGTATATTGATTCCTTAATGCCTTCATTTCCTTTAAATCTACTCACTTGTCTTGATCTGGCTCTTTCCTGTAAAAACTTAATCACAGTTGTTATTGGTTCACCATTTTTTTGGTCTTTTAAAATTTTCAAGAATACCTGATTACCGTCTGAGATTAAATAAGGTAACCATTGACCTCAGGAGGTAGGTCAAAGAACAGAGCAGGCATATTTCTTTACATAAACAGTCCTTTTATTCAGGGATTTTGTCGTTGTTGTTCAGCAGTCTCAAATGTTTTCCTAAGGATACCAAGCAACACTGATCTATGAAGATATTTGTCTGCTATTTTATATACAAATATATTGTGCATTACATTATGAGACTCTAGGATATCTTTCTCAACTCTCAATTCAAAGTAACCCCTTTTAAACCTTCATTAGTACCAACATGTTTTATTCTTCCTACCTCTAATTTTAGTTGTGTATCATATAGGATGAAAGCAATGAATTCATCCATTTATCTGTATTTAATGTGATGATGAGCACAAAACTGAGGTATAGAGTTAGGTGTTACAGGATTACTGTAAAATAAGGAAAGTATTTAAAATCCCACGTTCTTAACCAAATTTGCCCACACTAGCTAGTTATCCAAATTCTACCACTTACCCGTTAGATAGGAAACCTTGCTTGATGCGAAAGCTATAGGATATCATTACCCTTAACACATGAATATGATCATGTTTGAATTTTCTGCAATCAGGTTATAGGTAAGACTGAACGATTTTGGTACTCAATGTTAAAAATCAGGATGAAATTCTGAATTCTGGAGATTCAGCATCCCTTCACACAAAGTTCCCCAAGAATCTGTGTATGCATGTGCTTGTGTTTATGTGTGCATAAAATGAGATTAAATTTTGTATTATTAAATTTTTAATCTGTGGCTTAAGTTTGGAATACCAAAGGAAAATGTCATTTACAAACTGGTTGAGGCTAGCTAGTGAGCTTGTTTGTCCTAAGGCGGATTGGATTAATAGTTGAAGTGAACTAGAACCAGCTTGAGAACTGCTGTGTTCTGGGACTACTGAAACCTGTGAATTACACCTCATGTTAGCATATGAAGGAGGATCAAACACACACATGCTCAGACTGGGACAAAGGCAGTGACCACAGAGAGGTGGAGACCAAAGAAGGGCATTCAGTGGGGGAATGCCAAAGCAATACAAGACCCAGCCTAAAGAGCTGCTGAGGGCCCAAACTGAAGCAAATGGGAAGACCAAACTTAAGAAAGTAGTATTTAGTTTCCACTGAGAGTATAAAATAAATATACATGGGCCCACAATGATACACATCATCCACACAACCACACACATAAAAATATTTTTCTTCACTCCACAAATCCAGACTTTTTCACAGTGCCTGTAATTTGGATTAGAACCATATTTTCATAGTTTTCCAATTGTCATCATCTATTCAAATGGCTTAAGAATGTGTGATGGACTCCAACTGGACTTGAAGTAAAATGCTGATGGTTCCCCATTGATCCTATTTGCTATAGGAACAAAAACACTCACTGCCCTGGGGGAGACTGCAAACCCTCTTTTGCTGATCTTACAGCTATGCTATCCTGTTCAGGCAGGAGTGCTTCTTGCTCAAAATGACCTTTCTGCTTTTGGTAACTATGAGAACCATATTAGAGTGCAGCAGATATGGGAAAGCAAGGGAGATGGCACTTGTTTCATTCAACTCCAAATTGGTTAACCGGTTGCTTTCCTGTACTTCAATCCTCTGTGGTAAGCATGGGACTTTGGAGCTGTGTTAGCCACAATCAGAGAGGATTGGTAGAAAGATCATGCAGGTAATAACAGATTTGCTTTAATTTTTGTACAAAACTAGACCCAAGAACTTAGTTTCCCATTAAAAAATGTATTAACAAATGGATGCCTTGTTTGTTTCCATCTGCAATTTCAACAACTTGTACATCAACTTAATAATAACACAGAAATAGAAAGTTTGTACCTCTTGATCAAAATCATCAGAGATTTTGATGAGTCCACAGACAAATAATTTTACATAGTCCTAGAGAAACCATCAAAGCTAATGGAAAAGCCTGTGTAAAATAAAGACAGGGGCTGGTGCCAAGGTTCAGTTAAAGATGAAAGGTCAATTTACCTCAAATTTGCCAATTATGTCATTGAGGTGACTCTGCCCTCACCTGGTCATATGTTCCTAGACTTTTTAGGTCCTGAGGACCTCCATATACCTTTAGAAAAACCTACCAGCCTTTCCAATAAGACATCTTGTACTAGGATCCAAGGAAAATTGGAGGTCACAAAAGATAGTCCACAGCTTTTAGCCAAGTATAATTATACGTTTGTTTGATATGGGAAAGTTAGCCTCAAGATAAAAGAGGCTAAAATATGAATACCTCCATATTCAATAGAACTCCATGATGGATGCATAGTTTCAAACATCAAAACTCAACTTATAAGAGATTCTTAAGGGATTACTTCCTTTAACCAAAGAGGAAACAATGTTTGTGTTTGTTTACCGATTTTGAGTATTTCACTTCTGTGAACAAAAATTTTCTTTTTATCCAATACATTTTCCTGCAGAAATATTATGACCCTTTACAATGTTTATTGTCAGTACCATTTTCCCAGTGGCTAATTTCTAACAATAAAGTTCTATTTCTGCTCCCCTGTAGAGTGTCATATTTCCTCATATACTGAGAGTCAAGAGAGTCCTCTGCCCTGCAGACCATAAGGCAATTCTTGGAGGAGGTGTCCATGCACAGACTTCCTCTAATGCAATTCTTACTGGCAAAGAAGTAATCTTGAATTTTGAAACTGTGGTCCTTTTCTACCCCTTTAACAAAATTCATGTGATTCCACATAAATATTAAAATGTATATAATAGCATGTATTTCTTTAATCTAAGAACGTGCATGAATGGTATAGAGAACAAGTTCTCTTATTTGCATGCTTGAGTTGTTGGTTTATAAATTGGCTCTAAAGGTTTAAGAATTTTTGCAACACTTTGCAGGGGCATAGGAAGTTTTGGTACTTGAGCTGATAAACTTCAGAAGATGCTGGTAGGGACTCCTGCACTAAGGACAGGAATAAACCAAAGAGCCTTAACTGCTACTTTCACCTGTTTCAACCATGGATGATGGTCAGCCAGGACTCTTATGGGTATAACCAGTTCAACTTTTGGACTTAAATGAAAAGGTCATGCCTTAGGACACCGGAAAATCCAGTGGTACAAGAGTCAGTTGCACATAGCATTGCTCAAATATTGCATAGAGATTGACTACAGATTATTTAGAAACCATAACCTCATGGACTTGTGAAGCCACTAAATTTTATTTAGAGTAGTTGTATACTAAGAATCAGAGCCTAGGTCTCTCTATTAATGAAATATTCTGCAATGGCTACCCTTTGTAAATTTTAGTAACCCTATAGCTGTATTTTGCCAACACATTCTCTATTTGTCAACAAATTCTCTATTGTTTATCCATTTGCCCCTTATAATATATCAAAACATGTTTTCTTAAATCTGTAGTATCATTGTTAAAGAATTAATTGAGTATATAATTGAATGCATACAAACATACACCAAGCAAGCAAGCAGAAAAAAGGGTATAGGTGGAACGTGGGAAGGAGTGTTCAGTTTTTGATGAGGAAGTCAGAGAAAATGTCTCTGAAAACCTAACTTGAGTAAAGTAAGATCCAGCAAAAGGAGTTGAGAAGGTAACCCACATGGACTCCTTGAGGGGTAATGCTTCTGGGAAAGGAAAGAAAAAATGAAGGTATCGAGGGGAAGTCCATTTGACATGGATAGAGGTCAAAGACAACAATGTGAGTGCAGTAGAATGAAGAGAAGCAGAACGTGGGTTCTACTACCAGAAGAGGGTGATTGTACAGGTCACTGCAAAGATCTTCTCTTCTAGACTCAGTAAACAGGTATTTTTACTCTAAAAATATCCAGATAAAATTTAAGTTCATTCTATATTTGGCACTCCTTGTAGTTAATTTGCTAGGTATTACTTTTCTAGTAATGAGTTGAGCTATCCACTATTTCTCATATAATCCTCTTTATTGGCAGTAGTCTTGAGATTAGAGATCTATAGCAATGAAATAAAATCAACCACGATTCTTACTGATTTCATATGGAACATAAATACTCCTCACTAACTGATTCTTTGTATGAGTATTCCTAAGCAACTTCTATGTGCTCAGGTCTGCTCTAGAAACTCAATTGTGAACTCTGCTGTAGAAACTGAGTGGTTTCTAGGAGGAATGGGATATGATTGTTTCATACTTTTTTTTCTTCATGGTTTGCACAGCTTCTCGTTAAGTAGCCCCATATTCAGCAATATGTGCTGAAAAATTATTAATTATGGGGAATATTATTGAGGAATAGTATATACTTGGAGCCTAATTTTATGAAATTTACTGTCAAGTGAAAGCGATTATTAAATCAGTGATTATCTTACTTAGTTGTGTGATAAAAGAAGGATAGTTTCATAGTGATCAGTGATTAATCACTGCAAAATTTTTTAACAGGGTGACTACTATCCAACAAGATAATAACAGAAGTCATTGAAATACTGATCAATGTTCCTATTAAGAAAACTGAAAGGCAAAGATTCAGAGTACAATTTGTAGATACTCATTACTTGTTTAAAACATGATTACTTAAATTGTTGAAAGGAACCTAACAATATTAAGTCAACCTTATAAATGGTGCCAGGATGTTTATTGAATTTGTCTGGAAATTTCTCAAAAACAAAAATAATTTAAGACTTTACCAACTTATTGCAAAGTTAATTCTATAACTATATCCACAAAAGAACCAATCTATCACCTCAGCATCTTCACTAAGAACAAGAGTGGGAACAAAAACTTTAAGAGTCATTTCAAAGCAGATGTTGATTTCTCTCATATTCTTCTCATAGATAATTCATTAAAAGTTTGCAAATGTCAATTCACAAATCAAAGACACATTTGTATCTTCAGGTTCTTACATTTAAAAGGAGAAATGCATTCATGTTTATGTAGGATATGTCATTTCAATTTATAATTACCTGTCAGTTTAAGGGAAAATGAATATTCAAGGACACAGGAAGAATCATCCATGCAACAAAAACCGAAACCTCATTGATTGTTCTGGAAAGCATTAAGTTGCTACTTACAAATCTTAGTATGAATCTAAAATTGTCTCAAGCTTTTCCTATAAACCATTAAAAAAGGAATAGAATCTAACCAACAGAACCTTGACTACAAGAAGTGATGTTTATCATCTCTAAAGCAGTATTTGGCACACTTTTTCTGCAAAGGGTCAGGCTGTAAATATTTCAAGTTGCACAGGGCACACATTCTCTGTTGCAGCTACTCAAACTCTACCCTAGTGTGAGAAAAGCTTATGCCAACAAATGAGTGTGGCTGATAAAACTTTAGTTACAAAAGCAGAAAGCAGACCAGATTTGGATCTAGGGTTTTAATTTGCAAACACTATTCTAGAAGATACTAACATTTAAGGAGTTCAGGACCGCTTAACACAAATTATCACAACCAGGTACATTCCAAATTCTTGAATGCTATGGTGTCTCAAGTGATATCAAGCCTTATAAATAAATCCTATTTATGTTAATGAATACCCAAATGAAAACACCTGAATGTGACTATAGGTGATACATTCAGACAAACACAGGAATTTTTTTATTAAAAAAAAAAAAAAAACGAAACAGAAATTAACCCATAAAAAGAAGTTTGAGCATGAGGGATGCATAAATCAAGTGTCTTAAATCTTTTCCATGGGACTTACCTGAAATTCATGAAAGCAGAAAATGCATTAAACTAGAATTCAAGATGTCTGGATTCTATTACAAGCTTTGCTACTAAGAACACATATAAACTGTACACTTTGGTTTCACTAATGCTAAAAAATAAAAATATGTGAACTCAATTAATTTTGAAATTTTCCCTAACTGGAAAAGTTGCTGCTATTATGAATGAAATGGCCTGTGTGAGGATATTTCCAGTAGTAGGAAGTCACTGCAGGGACAACCAATGACAATCCAGAGGATACATGCTCCATCAGTCAGATCTTCTGTCATCACTGAAAACTGAGTTGCCAGGGACAATTACAATTAATGACAATTACAATAAGATGTTGGAAACCTTATTGCATGCATGCATGCCATACATTATAGGAAGAGTCTATTCGACACTCAGTTAAGCAAGTAAACAAATGTATTACCAGAAAACCAACAAATTTAATTGCTTGCAAAGCAGAAGTATGGTATACCTGAGAACATATGAATCATAACCTCTTATACAATGTGTTAGTACCTTCACATTCCTTTTTTTAAACGTTGATTTGTACTTTGTATTTGATTATTTAAGATGCTGCATTTAACTGTGAATTTTAAATAGCCTCAATCCAAGTAGTTTTCAAGAAACATAATCTCAAATTCCCAGGAGCTCAGCTTTCAAAACTCAGCAGAGAAAATATCGGAGACTACCTGAAGAATACACTGTCTGTTGATTATATGGGAGTCCTTAAAATCTGTCTTTCCATTAAGCCAGAGAAACAGAAAAGCAAACCTTTAATGTGCATTTTGTCGTCAAACCTAACCCTCTCACCTGCTCATCATACAACTGCTTTTACAGAATTATACTTTGCCGTGATGCTATCAACATTAACTTACAATACTAGTAGACAGTGAGGCTACATGCTCTGGTTTGCTTGGGACATTCCCTAGTTTATTCCTATGGTCCTGGCATAATAAATAATAATGCCCTTCTATGCATCATTTTTTCCCTAAATGAAGAAGATTTCAATAACTAACACCTTTTCAATAACCACAGGGAAAATAAAAAGAAAACCACCACCACCACCACCACCACCACCACCACCACCACCACCACCACCACCGACTTCAACGCTCTTATTTTCTCTGAGTGAGGAGAAAGGGAAGGATCAAACCAACAGATGTCACTGTTCTAGTATAGGTATGGCAGATATTAATGTTCAAGCAGGAAGACTAGGGGCTTTCTACTTCTTGGTTACCAAGGATGCCAGGCCTTGACTTGTGCAATACTAAGAGCAGGGTTGAGTAGAAGAATGGTGGCTGTATAGACCAGAAAGGTGCTTATCCTCTTGCCTGAGGCTGCCCTGGACAGGTGATCACAGGGGTCTCACATTTTAAGGACTCGCTCTCTTTGCAAGTAGTCAAACACTTGGGGCCTAGAATGTATAAGCAAAAATCAATCACAATCCTTCTAAAATGCATTACTTCCCTTTAAAGTTCCACTCGGGCCTGACTTCAAATAGCTATATGATATTCAAGTTTTATCAGTTCACTATTTTTTTAATTTAATTTAATTTAATTTAATTATTTTAGTTTACTGTATTTTTAAATACAGAAATTTCAACTACTTTATGGGACAGCAAATGATTAAGCAGGGAGAATGTTTCTTTTGGAGGGCCTAGTTCTCAAAATGTTATTGTCTAGATCCCCTCAGTGTCTTCTGTAGTTTACATTTATTATGGTTACTTGCCTGTATTTTTATATCATTGTAAATATTTGTTCGAACAAGGTAACTTATAAATAAGTGAGTAGAAAAATACAAATGAATAGTGATATGGCATGACATTTCTGTGGCTTCTGCGAAACATGCTGAGATTTTCCAAAGACAGATGGTACTTGTTCATCTAACAATTATTAAGTATTAGCAGTAGGCACTAAATTAGGGATGATAACACTATATTACCCCCTCATAATTATATATATTTCTTTTCCTGTCTTTCTCCAATGGTAGAGTGTAGTTATATACAGTTAACTCCTCTCTGCTGCACATTTCTCTGTATGAAAACCACACATTTTCTCAAAGGACCAGCCTAAGGAATGGGAGGCAATGGAGGACTTTGTCCTACCCACTGATGTATTTAAAATTCTTTGGCCTCTTATGCATCCTGCATGAAGTATAATACTTCATCAAGGAAGCTAACTCAAATGTAACTTTTTAAAGAAACATGGCTATTAAGAGAAATGGGTTAGTAGTGTTGTGGGTTAAACTATGTTCCCCCAAGAGATAAGCTGAAGTCCCAACACTCAGTTCCTGTAAATGTGACCCTATTTGGTAATAGAACCTTTGCAGATGTGAATAGTTAGCAAGAGGCTGTATTGGATTATAGTAAGACCTAAGTCCAATGACTGTTATTCTTTTAAGAAGTCCACGTTAAGACACTGAGACACACAGACAAAGAAGGAATAAGGCCATGTGGCAAAGGAAGCAGAGAGTGGAATGATCCAAAGCTGTGTACGTACTTACAGCTAGACAATGCCCTGTCGTTGTTTTTTTTAATTTGTGTTTATTAATTCTTGAGAGATGGAGCGCAAGCAGGGGAGAGGCAGGGAGAGAAGGAGACACAGAATACAGAGCTGGCTCCAGGCTCTGAGCAAGCATTCAGCAAGAGCCCAACATAGGGCTGAAACCCACTAACCATGAGATCATGGCCTGAGCCGAGGTTGGATGCTCAACCACCTGAGCCACCCAGGCACTCCTGGACACTGCCCTATTAATTGTATCATCATAGCCTCCAGGTTAAAAAAAAGAAAAAAAGAACTTTTCATACACCATACATTCCACTTGTACCCTGCATCTGCTGAAATCATATTTCTGGTTCATTTGAACCTAAATTCTAAATGAAGAACTGGTGGATACCTAATCAGTATAATGGTTACCATTAAATGAACATATTCTATTTATCAAGAACAATGCCAAGTGTTTGTAGAATCACATTAACCTACCCTGTTGACACATAGAAAGCATTCAATGATGTCTGTTCAATAAATAAGTGAATAAACATGAGTAACACATCAATGACCCATAAATTTAATAAAGCCACCAAATTATAGAGAAAGTATTTGAAAGTTTCTATTCACAACAAAGGAGAAGAGCCATTTTGTGGATTAATGTGACCATTAAGAAATTATGTTTTAAAATTAGGCTTCTGTAATATTAACTTTTACTTCAATTTTACTAAAATATATTTTTTAACCAGAATATCAGAAATCACATTCATACTGTTTATGTTGTTTTGTTGTTTTAGTCACCATCTAAACTAACTAGCTCAGAGCTAGTCCTTTATGATTTCATACCCAGGCCTCTCCTCAAGTGAAGGTACTGCTCTCAAAGCCAGAAAGACCAACATTCTTCTTTGGGGTAGCTCCTGCTGCTCACATGGAGACTTTGGACTCTTGGGAGCCTCTCCTCCCACTGAGTTTTGCTTGTTTGCTTGCTCATAAGGAACACACATAATAAACCCTTTTTCTATAGATCAATGATTATGAGTTTAACCCCTGGAGTCAGACAGCCTGGGTTTACCATTCATACTGCTTAAAATCTGTTTGAATCTGGCAACTTATTTCAACTCCCTGAGCCAATTTTCCATCTATATAATAAACTAAAATAGTGCCTAACTCAAAGTTTTTATTCTAATGGTAACATTTGGAAGTAGAAGCTCACAGCACAGTGCCTGGTACATTGTGAACATTTAATAACTACTAGATTAAATCATAGTAATAATCAAACTGTACCCTGCCCTTCCCTTTCTCCTTCCCTACAATATACCACATTCCTACAACTCTCCTCCATTATCTGACACAAACATACTCTGAAAACATGCTGGTATTTGGGAATCCTGCATGATCATGAAGGATGTGGATATGGAGGATGCCCATGGCACTGGAACCTGTGTGCAGATACATTGCCTAACATCTGTCTCTTATTATGCTTTTGTATCTTATGCCCAGTGGATTTCTTGTAGGATTTCTCTAGGTCTGTGGTGGAGATGGTGTGAGAGGGGAGAATCATGGACAGAGACTGCATCAGAATTCAAGGACAGAACATTAAACCTGGGAGAGATATTCTAGATCAAGTTACCTATTTAATAGAGACATGAATCCAGAGAAGTGGCATGCCTGACTCAAGTATGGATTCACTGAAATCCTTGGAATCTGCCTCTCTCTGTGATCTCTATTCTTGCCCCACACTCTCTCCCCAGAAATTTAGTAATGCCAACAAAAAAGTAGCAGAGAAGACATTCACTACCATGGGACCCAATATGCAAGAAGAGGGTGATTCTATATCATTAATTGATTAAATGAAGCAAATTTCAATGTAGCATTTCCTTTTCTCTCTGCCACTCTTTAGGGAAAATTTTGAGGAAGAAGAAACAAAACTACTCATCAATTAAATGTTAAGTATTTCAACAATCTATCTTTAACAGATGATTTTAGTATTTTAAGTAAGAAAGAGCATGAGTGTCTTAAAATGAGAATCTAGATTCACTTTGTTATTTTAATTTTGGCTTTTGCTTAGCTATGCTATATCAGTATTCTACTTATATAAATTTAAATCATTTAGCACAGAGAGATGTTCCAAGAGTTTCCCAGAGTATGGGAAAGGAATGACTCATGAGGAGAGGGATTTTACATGCCTAAGGATCCTCCAAGGCATAGGGTGATAATCATCAAGTGAGGGGAAGGTGGTGTATCGGGTCTTCATTGAACACATGTATTTTGAGCAGGTACTGTGCCAGGTATCGTATCAGCTACCAAGTATATGAAAATAAGACTTAGACCTTGTTCTCAAGAAGCATATAGTTTAGTAGAAAATCCTAACATGTTAATTATTGGAATACGTGGCAGTAAATGTAAGGGTATACATAGGTAAGCCCTATATACTACATTCATCTTAAAAGTGGTCCCTAAATCACACTGGAGCTAAAAAGAAAGAGCTATCACTGAAAAACTGACTCTTGATGGCCAGATTGATTAGGAAACAGAAACTCTTGGAATCAAAGAATAAAAGAGGTTAGGAACTTTGGTTGTAAGTTACCAGATATCTGGTAAAATCTGATCCAGCTTCACCTCACTTTCAACAGCTATGAAAACCATACAAATAATTATAGACTAGGAATACAAATTGAAAGCTTTAAGATTCTGTGTGGAGTCTTCATTAATCAAAGCCCAGATGTAGTCTTATGGCCAAATATGTAGAGAACATATTTATAGGTGGTAGGTATTTTTTTCTTTTTTATATCAGTTGTCTGCTCCTATCCCAGACAAGATCTCTGGTCATAAAAGGCAGGAACACGGGATATGGTTGTGGCCCTGAGTAGGTCTTCTGATAGTGCTGACTTTCCTCCTATCTTCTGCTCAGGTCATGATCTTAGTAATTAGCAAATTAAGCAACCTATGTATGTGAGTTCACCTTTCCTTTTTATAGATTTTGGAAAATAATAATCTAACTACTTGACACTTAAACAATGGGTTATTATTTTTAATGTAAAGGACACTTGTTTCATTACAAATACCATAAATCTCAGCAAAGATAGAGTTTGAACTGTAGTGCATTTGACAAAGTCTTGGTCTCAGAGAATGCCCTCTATTCTTGCCACTGCTCTACACTTACAGAATGTCAAATTTAATCTCCAAGATTCCATCATGAAAGGGAACTCTGGGGCTAGGTCTCTGATTGGGAATTAGAATTTGGAATTTTAGCCTGATTCCAGAGTCCACAACCAATTCCTTGTTTGATATCAGTTTAAGAGTTTAATGCAGTCATTCAACAGTTACTTTTTGAACGTTCACTCCATGCCAGGCAGTATTTTCTGTGCTAGAATATACCAGTAAATAAGACAACTAGAACTGCCTACACACTGTGATTGTTTTTATGGAACTGGAAAACTGTTCATCAAAATGGCTTCAGAGCACTTACTTATCAGTCCAATTACTTGTCAGTTCTATTGCTCCTCAAAAGCATTAGTGAGTTCAACTCCTCTTCCATGTTCATGAATTAGGCAAAGTTTGAAATTGGTCATTTCCATTGCAACAATGACTGGTGTAACAAATGGACAAGAAAGGGAGGAAGTTAAGATCATCAGGAGATATAGTGTTTGAGTACAGCACATTTTTACTTGTTAACATCCACTGTGCTGCCTATTTAAAACTTCATTTAAAAGTATAAAGTATAATATATGCACAGATCATAGGTATACATCCCTTGATGATTTGCACCTCATTTTAATTTCTTATTACAGGGGCACCTGGGTGGCTCAGTCAGTTAAGCACCCAATTTTGGCTTAGGTCGTGATCCCATGGTCCATGAGTTTGAGCCCTGCATTGCTCTGTGCCGACAGCTCAAAGCCTAAAGCCTGCTTTGGATCTGTGTTTCACCTTCTCTGTGAAACACATGCTCTGTTTTTCCTTCTTTCAAAAACAAACATTAAAAAAATAATAATTTCTCATTATAAATATAACCTGATATTTATAAGACTCAGGTGATGCATAACCCCCAATATCGTACATAGAAATTGATAAATACACATTGAAATATAATGAATTACATATTTAAACTATAAAAGGTGAAATGCAGGAAAATCCTAGGACTAGAAACAAAGAACAATCTCTGAAAAAGAGCAATAATCCTTTAAGCTGGCACAATGGCCATCTAGTTTAATACGTTGGTAGTGGTCACTTCTGTATATAAATCCATAGTGCTGTAGTTGGGAAATCTTAACATGTTAAAACTAAAAAAGAGATGCCCTTCTCCCAAACACACACACACACACACACACACACACACACACACAGACTTGAATATAAACTTATACAAAATACCAGCCCTTTGAATTAGAACTGGGATCCAAATATCTACCACCCACACTATAAATTGTATGATGAAAATTATTGCTGAAATAGGTCCAGGTTTATTAAGCTTTACATGCTTCTGGCAAAAATATAACTCCAGATTTCACTCTTTAAACAGAAACCACAATGACCGTGACCAATGTGAACGAAACTCCTATAATATTTTATTTCAATGGTAATGTCACATCAAAAATTAGCAAAAAAAAAAAAATGAGGAAGTGATATTACCTAGTAGACAGTCTATTGACACAACATCAAAAAATTAGTATCCAAGAACTTGATGTAATGGAGTAATCTGAAAGAAGTTCTAAAGTATATATGTTATTTTTTAAAAAAATTTTTAATGTTTATTTGTTTTTGAGACAGAGAGAGACAGAGCACGAGCTGGGGAGGGGCAGAGAGAGGGAGACACAGAATCCAAAACAGGCTCCAGGCTCTGAGCTGTCAGCCCAGAGCCAGACACAGGGCTTGAACTACAGACCGTGAGATCATGACCTGAGCCGAAGTCGGCTGCCCAACTGACTGAGCCACCCAGGCGCCCCTAAAATAAGTATGATAAAATAGATCAAGGAGGATTGAAAATAAAGAAACTGTAATAAAAGAACAAGAGGCTATGATTAATCAGTTAAGAATTTAATAAAAAAATAGAATTTTTATAAATAAAGACTAGTCCTTGAAATTTACACTATAGAGAATGAACTAAATAGCAAATTAGACACTGCTGAAGAGAGACTTATAAACAGAAAGGCAATCTGAGGAAATCATTTGAAGTTCAGTAAGAGATAGAAGAACTATAGCAGCAGATATCAGATTGCAGTCTCTGGATCAAAAGCATCAAGGTGTGCTTGCGTGGCTCAATTGGGTAAGCATCCAACTTCTGCTCAGGTCATGATCTTGAGATTCATGAGTTCAAGCACTGTGTCAGGCTCTGAGCTTACTGCTTGGAGACGGGAGCCTGCTTCAGATTCTGTGTGTGTCTCTCTCTGTCTCTACTCCTTCCCAACTCACACACTGCCAATCTCTCTCAAAAATAAACATTAAAAAAACAAGAAGTATCAGCATCACCTAAAAATTTGTTAGAAAGAAAATTTTTGAGCCCTACTCTGGATTTATGGAATCAAAAATTTTGGGAGTGTAGACCAACAGTCTATTTTTTAATAAATTCTCCAGGTAATGCAGATACTTACTATATTTTAAAATATTTGATCTAGAAAAGATGAAAAATAGATTTGGTGATATGGAGATCTAGCAGTTCTTCAACATACCTTAAATAGTCTAGGGGGGAAGGAACGGGATAAATTTTAAAAAAAAGATGCACTATTATAAGCCATGGTTGATGTACTACCAAATTGAAAATAATAAAAGGATGAGAGTTTTAAGACTGACAAAGAAAATTATCCACTAAAGTAACAAATGCAAGCAAATCAAATTTACACATTATGGCGAAATGGCAGAATATCAAAGATAAGCTATTATCTTAAAAGTAACCAGTGAGATCGACTTTCAAAATGGCAGTGTAAAGACTCTTTTCCAGTAAAACAAACATTTAACTAAAAATTTAAAAATTAACCATTTAAAGTCTTTAGAAATTGTCTTAAGTATATATAGCACATGGATAGCCATCTAATCAAAACAATCTACCACATCTAGATAAAAACAGCAGGAATCTGTGGCATGTAAATCATGATCCACTATCATTCCTGATCCTGTTCCCCTCCACCTCCAGCTCAGTGTGACACAAGTTCTACTGCAGGCATTTTAAGTCAAGGAGATAGGTCTTCCTGTCTACAAGCTCTCAGTGTAGATCTACAGTAGGACCTAGGAGGACCCTACATCTCACCCTAACCCTGAATGGCAGAAACCCTACTCTGGGAACTGCTGCCAAAAAGACTGGTCCATTCTTCACCCTGTCCCCCACTCATATGGCTAAAGCTCTACTTCAAGCACAATGGGCTATGGAAACCTGAACCCAAACAGCCTACTCAGTAGCATGTAGGACAGAGGTTCCATCCCAAAAAGGCCAAGTCCAGAAGTCCAGGGGCTACTTCTCTGCACAGAGTCCCACTTGATGAATAAGATGTCACTCTAGGAGAAGTAGGGGAGTGTCTTCTACCCTTAGCCCAGATTCAGTGGCATGGAGGTTCTGTTCACTAGAAGAAGCAAACATTAAGTATAGAGTTCACACCTTTTCCTAATTAATTTTCACTGATTTTGGAAGAGATCACAGGCATTTTCAAACACAGAGGAGATTAGAGATTACCAAATGAGCAATTTAGAGGAGATGGTAACTCTCTGAATCTAATCACAAAAAACAAAACGATAAAAAGGAAAGAATTTTAATTGAGAAAATCAGGGAAAGAGACAATTAAGGAAAGTCTTCAGGGGGTCAGAACAACCACAAAGACTAGTAAGACTCTGTCCCTATAAAGGGGACTAGTTCTATCAGACTGTGGGACAAATTATGCTATAGGATAATGTTGCAAAAATACAGCAATCAGGTAGCAATTAGTGAAACCTAACAAATGGGTATCATATGAATAGAGGCTGACCACCTTAGGTGCTCAGGTGAATTAAACATGACCAAGCCTGCATACTCCCAAAAGAAACATCAGAGACTTCACACTACTGGAGAAATCGAATTCACTACAATAGTCAAATTTTCAAATAACTAAACATGCTCAGAGTAAGAAGTCCCAAAAGGTGGAGGCAATAAAGATCCAGAGTTGCTATTACCTAAAATAGCAGTTTTCAGGAAAAAATCATGAATCATGCAAGGACACAATAAAGTACAACTCATAAACAGCAATAAAATCAAGTCCTAAAATATGTCTATGAGAAAACCAAAAGTATCAGAAACAATAACAAAAAATTCAAAGCATCAATGAGAGCAAATCTACTTTCAAATTAATAAAAGCCAATAAATTTATGCTGTCATTAAGAAATTCTGAGAACCCCAGTGAAATTTCTCTTGCCTTCAGTTCCTGCATATCCAACATGTTTCTGAAATGCTTCAAGAAGTTCCTCATTTCCAAAATCCCAAAGAAATAAAAAATATTTGCAGAAGATGAGGGTTATTTTCTCCTAGAAGCTTTGAAGCCTTATCTACTTATTTAGTCCATCTCTGAACTTGATCTTCAACAGCATCTTGGGAAATGGGATCTCTGATCATCTTTATTGATGAGGATCTGTTGAGACCTTCCACTCTTGGATTGTTCTCAACTCTGGGAACTTTTTTCTTGGTATTTGCTGAAATCAATTACCTTATCACATTTCCACATAGTTCTGAATGTGTCCTCCAGAGCAATGTGGAATACATTGTTACAGTCTTCATCTGTGGGTTCCTATAGTACTTGTCCTTCATCTTCATCATGCACATGACATGTCTTAAGTTGTGGCATTTTGCACATCTCCCTGCAATGTTTCTCCCATATCTGATCCAGATTTGATTATGCTGCTACTTCCTATCTGTGGCAACCTGGCCTATCTAGTGAAAGCAAATGGTTCTTTGAGGGTTTTCATATAGAATCACCACTTAAGAGACATTGCCAATATCTTTTTAACTTTTTAAAATTTTTGCGAGAGAGAGACAGACAGATGGAGTATGAGGAGGGAAGGACAGAGAGAAGGACACACAGAAACAGAAACAGGCTCCAGATTCTGAGTTGTCAGCAGAGATCCCAACATGGGCCTTGAACTCACAAGCTGTAAGATCATGACCTGAGCCAAAGTTGGATGCTTAACCAACTGATCCACCAAGGTGCCCCGATCTTGCCAATATCTATTCCAAGGTATTTTCTTACTTTGTCACTTTTTCTCCCTTGTATGCTTGATCAACTGCCATACCCTAAATATTCAGGACTTCTGACTCCTAGAGCCATCACATGAGATTTCCTGCAAGAGCAGGCAGGATTGGAGAAGCGTGTTACCAAAAAGTTTGCAGAGTAAAGACCATTTTCCCAGCCATTTCACAACATACTAACTTATTGCTGCGGCTTAGTAATCCTCACTCTGTGCTTCAGTATGAGTTACTATGGGTCTGGGTTTCTGCAAAGTAGCGATATATTTTCAATTGCTAGTTATTTTCCAGGAATGTCATTTCTTGTCATGTATTCAATTAGTCATAAAAAAAAAACATGTTTATCACTATAAAACAAGGCTAGGATTAATGCTGACCTATTTCTTTTCTCCGAATTAGTGTATTTTTTCTCCTATTTGTGCCTTAGCACATGAACTCTATGTTCTTTTATTAAAGAAAAAAAGAAAAATGTTTATAAAAATGTTTAATGGCTAACTTCATAGTGTTTTGCTCAATGTCATTTATTCCGAAGATTCAATCTGTGTTCTAACCAACACTATTAATATCTGAAATGGCCTTCATATTACTTAGTAAGTCATTTTCTACTCCATTTGAGATCTTCTTGGTCTAGACACTGTATTTAAAAATTTGTTTTATTAATTTGTATAGTGCTGGACCTGAGATTTACAAGTGGTATTCTTGGACAATAGTATTTTCTTTTTCTTTTTTATTTTCTTTTTTAAATTTTATTTTAAAATATAATTTATTGTCAAGTTAGCTGACATACAGTGTATACAGTGTACTTTTGGCTCAGGAGTAGATTCCCGTGATTCATCACTTTCATACAACACCCCCTGCTCATCCCTACAAATGCCCTCCTCAATGCCCATCACTCATTTTCCCTTTCTGCCTCCATCAACCCTCAGTTTGTTCTCTGTATTCAAGAGTCTGTTTCCACTTGCCTTCCTCTCTGTTTGAAACGGTTTCTCCCTTCCTTTCCCCCATGGTCTTTTGCTAAGTTTCTCAAAATCCACATATAAACTGAAAGGCAACCAACGCAATGAGAGAAGGTATTTGCAAGTGACATAGTGGATAAAGGGTTAGTATCCAAAATCTATCAAGAACTTACCAAACTCAACACTTAAGAAACAAATAATCCAGTGAAGAAATTGGCAGAAGACATGAATAGACAGACACTTTTCCAAAGAAGACATCCAGAGAGCCAACGGACACATGAAAAGATGGGCAATGATATTTTCAAACAAATTATAGCTTACGGTAAAAAAAAGACAAAGTTACTTCCCAACCTGGTACTTGAAGCTGGCTTTAAAATATAGAGACGATGATGCATATTGCGTTTAGGGTAGACTATACTATTTCCTCTCTGGAATCAATTTGTTTTTTTACCTTTTGTGAGGAAGAAAATTGAACAGTCTCATAGATGGCAGATTGGCCCATGTGTGGCATGGGGCTGTTGCTAAAATAAAAACTGCTGGAGCCTATACTAACTATATTCTATTCCCTTTAACCTATGTACAGCAGCTGAGCAATAACAGCTGCTTCAGTGAACATCAAAACTTGCCCAGAGGAATACATGCATTGCTCCTTCTGTATATATAGAAGTTTCTCTTGATTCCCTACCCAGGCACATCTGCTTGGGTATCACGACTTACAATGATGACAGCTCTTACTGAACACCATGGGAGTGATTTTGAGACATCTTTGCATTCAGAATCCTTGCTCTGGATTAAAAACAAAGGAATAGAACCTCATGAGATGCCCCTGCCAAAGAAAATCAGATGCTAATAACAACCTCTTACATTTGTAAAGCACCTTACAGCTGTATGAATGAATATTCACAGATGTCATCTCTTTTTAATTTCAACTCCATCACATGATGTAAAATACTAGACTTTTTTAGTAACTTCCTCAGCATTCACCTAGATATTTACCTTTTGCAAAAGTTCCACTTTCTGTTAGATAAATTATATGGATCTCAAGAAGCTGCTTCCTTGCATAGATCTAGGGGAAAACCCATGAACCAACCGATGCCAGTCAGCATATATAACTCCCCTGTTTATACTGAGTGGCACCAGTGTGGACATAAAACCCATGCTGACATTTTCTAAGCATCCTGTGATGAAAGTATTCCCTCTTTCATACAACATGTAAGTGACAAAATATATGGCTCTGGAAGCCATTCAAAGCCATCTTGAGGCTATGAAGAAAATCAGCCACAGGATGAAACAGATACACTGGAGGACAAGAATAATAATGGAGAAAATGCAGATCTTTGGAATATGGTAAAAAAAAAAATAATGGAGGGATCACGATGCACATGAAATTATTCCTTCTTTTGGAAGTTTTACTTGTCTAAATCGGTAATACCTCTTGTTGTCCCTTCAATTTTTATTTGGTAACTGAAAGCAATGGATAAAGAGAGTGGTCTTCAATGAACTCCCCTAGAAACAGAGCTTGAAGCAAGGACTTGCAGGCAGTCTATTGAAAATAAAATTCTAAATAAGATGACGAGAAAATGGGATAGTAGAGGAAAAAAATGGCAAGGGAGGATAAAATCCAATAAAGGAAATATTATCAATTTGGTTACTGCTGTGGGCAATTGGGGTTCAAATTCTGGGGACCCTGAGGGAATAATGTAAAATGTGCCTCAGGGTTATTTCTCTGAAGGACAGAAGGCTACACATTTATTCACAAGCTCCCACGTCCCACTGATTGAGAGTAAATGTTAATACTCCTGAAGGTCCAGGTTGTACTTGACGTCAGGTTGAATGGCTTCCAGTTTCAGAAAGCCTTGGGGCAGAAAAGAGACTTTGCAGTGGCCTCAGGCTATGTATCATCCAGTGCACTGATCGGTCTACAATAGCAGTATGGACATCAGAAGTGTTGAAAGGATGGATATTAAGGAAAAAAAAAGTAGAGAAAGGAGAGAGGAAAGAAAGAGCACATGCTATAGTAGGCAGATCAGGAATTGCCATCAATTTTTGTGTACATCTGTTTTAGAAGAGTTACGGTGTATCTTCAAAGTCAAGAACTAACAAGCAGAGATTGTGATACAACAGTACAGAAAACTGGTAATTATTAAAATTTTACTATAAACAAGATTCTGTTTTATCATTTCATGTATTATCTCATTTAAACTTCCAAAGAGTCTCTTGAGAATAGAGAACCATTGTGCACTATTGGTAAGGATATAAATTGGTAAAACTACTATGGACAACAGTAGGGAGATTCCTCAAAAAATTAAAAATAGGACTACCAAATGATCCAGCAATTCCAGTAATATTTACACAAAGAAAACAAAGACTAATTCAAAAAATATATTGTCCCCTATTTTTATTGCTGCATTATTTATAATAGCCAAGATATGGAAGCAACTTAAGTGTTTATCACTAGATAAAGGGATAAAGAAGGTGTGGTATACACACACAGAGGAATATTATGCAACCATAAAAGAATGAAATCTTGTCATTTGTGACAACATGGATGGATCTATAGGGTATTATGCTAAGTGAATTAAGTCAGATAAAAACAAGTACCATATGATTTCCCTTATATGTGGAATCTAAAGCCACAGAGAGTCATAACTACAGAGAACAAACTGGTGGTTACCAGAAGGGAGATGGGTAGAGGCATGGGTGAGATAGATGATGGGGATTAAAAGGTACAAACTTCCAACTATAAAGTAAGTAAGTTGTGGAGAATGAAAAGTATAGCATAAGGAATGTAGTCAATCATATTGTATTAATGTATGGTGACAATTGGTGGCTACACTTATCATAGTGAGCATTGAATAATATATAAAATTACAGAATCACTATCAGTTGTACACCTGAAACTAATATAACAATATATGTCAATTATATTTCAAATACTTAAAATCTAAAAAAATTAAACATCCCTAAAATGAATTAATAAATTAATGAGTCTCTTGAGATAAATTTAACATCCAATTTATAGAAAAATAACTGTGGGTTTAGAAAATTTTGCAATATACTCCATGCCCCATGTGGAACACGCCAGAAGTAGATCTCAAGTTCACATCTTCCTGACTCCACTATCCATCAACACTGCCTTATACTCAGCCACCACACGTACGTAAGGGAAGGAACAGACAACATAAATACTCTCATTACTCAAATGTTTATGTGAATTGTCTGGATTTTTTTAGCAAACTTAAAATATTTAATATTAAAGTAAGGATGTCCAAATTTCTCAAACATTCACTTTACCATTTGATAACATGAATGAGTCAGACAATGTTATCTCTAAGAACCAATAAATCCTAGATTATATAGTTGTCTGGCATAAGCATTTAAAGATTCAGTACAAGTGAGCTTTAAACTATTGTCAGGGGTGCCTGGGTGGTTCAGTCGGGTAAGCCTCCAGCTTCAGCTCAGGTCATGATCTCACGGTCCTTGGGTTCGAGCTCCGCATCAGGATCTGTGCTGACAGCTCAGAGCCTAGAGCCTGCTTCTGATTCTGTATCTCCCTCTCTGCCCCTCCCCTGATTGTGCTCTGTCTGTCTCTCTCTCTCTCTCTGTGTGTCTCAAAAATAAAGAAAGAATAAAAAAATTTAAACTATTGTCAGATGTAAGTATATTGGAGAATATATTTTTAAAAATAAAGTTCAATGTGCTTTTGGATTTTTTGAGACCTGAGGGAAAACAAGTGTTATTTATGGAACCATCAGATATAAATATAGATTAATAATATTTAGCCGTTTAAGGATGTTGTAGTACCTGATTTGGGCAGAAGCTATTTAGTGATTAAAAGTAAATGGGGGGTGAAAAGATACCAAAGAGTTTAATGGCAACAAGTTGCAGGCCACCGGAGTTTTCTTTTCTTTCTGGAGTGAGATGAGGAAGTATAGATTGAGATCAGAAAAGAAGAGGGACATCTGTTCTGAGCACCTGGGGAGCTCAGTCAGGTAAGTGTCAGACTTCAGCTCAGGTCATGATCTCACAGTCCATCAGTTCCAGCCCCATGTTAGGTTTTATGCTGACAGCTCAGAGTCTGGAGCCTGCTTCAGATTCTATGTCTCCTTCTCTCTCTGACCCTCCCTCCCTCTACCTCTCCCTTTCTCTAATATAAACATTAAGAAAAATAAACAGAACAATAAATAACCTGCATCTCAATTTTTTTTCCTCTCCTGAAGCTGGTTAGGGACTTGTCTAAGAGATAAACAAAAATTTACATAAACTCAAATATGTGTATGCAAGCAAACACACATACACACACATACGCACACCTGTAATATTACTATTTCCCAATATGGTCCTCCATAATGAGGCTGCATAATCTGGTAGAAGAGCACTGATTTGGAAATTAGGTAGATTTTAGAATGAATTTGAGCTGAGCCATTTTCTAACTGACAATTCACTACCTCTTGAGCTAGACTGTTCCCACCTTTTGAGTAATTTGTTGAACCTGTCAATTTGTTGGCCAGGGTTGATGCATATACAGTGCCTGATGCAGGTACTCAAATAGAGGAAATATAACAGCAGCTACTGCTCGCTGAGTAGCATTTTAGCAACCATTTAAAGTATGGGTTTTGAGGGGCACCTTGAGGCTCAGTCAGTAAAATGGCCAAATTTTGATTTGGTCTGTGGGTTTAAGCCCCTTGGTGGGCTCTGTGCTTAACAGTGCAGAGCCTTCTTGGAATTCTCTCTCCCTTTCTCTCTGCCCCTCCCCTGCTCATGCTCACCCTCTCTCAAAATAAATACATTAAAAAAAAAAAATATATATATATATATATATATGGCTTTTGAAAAACTGCTTCCCTGAAAATTTAACTTCTTCAGCCTAAAAACCACAAAGTGAATTATGTTTTTAAAAATATTTTAAATGTCACGAATGATTGTACATAATTAACAACTATTGACAAAAAAAAACTACTATGGCATTCTCCCTGGGAATCCAAAAGTTAATTTAAAAAAAACTAGTCTTCAAATTAAGTTCTTTTAAGTGTAGGAATCATTTTTCTATTTTAGCACACGTCTCCTTTGTGCTCATAATATAAACACTTAAAAGTAAAGGACTTTGAAAGGCTATTCTTCTGAGCTAATAATCCCTGATATCAAAGACTGAAGTGTGAATTTTGGAAAATTATGGATATGGAAGCAAAGTCATCCATAGGTTTCTATCATTTTTACCTTACATGGTGTTAATTTAATTCAACATTTTAATCAGCTGTTCCATGTACCAAGAAACTGTTTTTAAATATAAGCAGGCCCCATCAACCACATTAATGGTTAATGATTAATAATTCTCATTATCAGAATTCAAGTAGTTGTACAGGATAAAAATTTGTCCAAGAAATGGATTTGAATGATATAATTTGTCCCTTTAATGTTGGTGAAGATCTTCAGATAGAGTCATGTGATTTGTCTATGATTCTTTATATATTATGGTATTATATTTGTACTAGAATCTAACTTTCTTAGGTGCTGACATCTTTCCTCCCTAGTAAGATTGTAAGATCATTGGTAAAAAGTGACCAGTTTTTTTAGGCAGTTCCTCTTGTAGCCCCTGAGGTCATGTAGCACATATTCTTTATGCTTAGCAAGAGGCCAGTGTATAATCTATTTGGTGTGTGGCTGATTAGTTCGCTCATCTCTGCACACATCTCCATCTCTTCATGCTTATTTGTTTCTGCTCTGCAACCCCTGTTCTGCAATTTGACCTCTGCATCATGGTCCCTGTTTTATCAAATTTTCTCGTTTTAAAATCAAATCAAGTTCTTCTGTTTACTTTCCACTTACATTACTACCTGCAAATGTCTATCAGGTACACTTATACCTAAGTTATTTATGATGGGGCGGTAATGCATTTCACAGCACCACATGCATCACAGAGACTTCCCAGAGCAAAACCCTTTCCTATTTTATCACATCCTCCCAATTTTGCAAGACTATTAACTCCTCCCAGTTGTCATTTCCACAGTAGAGCCAGGGAAGACGCTGAAGGTATGAAGATTTTATAAGATGTCTCTCTGTCTAGGCATTTTGTTTTTAGTTAATCAGTTTATTTTTTTCCTCCCAGTCCCTGATAATCACCACACACTCCACATTCTTCAGTATTGGAGAATTTCTATAGGCTCCTCTCTCCTTTAATTCACATTCAGTTTATTACAGACATGAGCTTCTCATGGACATTTCTATCAGCTGCTCTCTGTACCTAAAAGGAGGTTTTGAAACACAAGCAAGCTTCATCACCCACATTAACAAAATGTAGGATCTGTCACTGATTTATTTGCACCTAAATAACAGGCAGAGAATTCAAAGGTAGATTGTAACTAACCTGTTACATTACATTGTTTGTTCTGTAACACTAACCTGTTTCAGTGACAACAATTACAGTGTAACTTTGCTAAACCCTGGTCCTCACTAGATCTGTTTCCTTTCCTACACAGAAGGGAAAGGGGCAAGGGCCAGAAGTCCCCTGACATCCTTATTTGTAAACACTACCCAGTGTCTGCCTTGTTAGTTGCATGTTGTAGAAAATATATAGTTTTCTCTACAGTAAATCTGTTTATTTCATAATTGTTCAATGGTAAGAGGAAACACAGTAAAATTCTGACTAGAAGAATCGACTACAAAGCAATGACATGGGCTCTAATTTCTGAGAGTTTAATTTCAGAGTTATCTCAAGCCAAGTGTTAAGGTGTATTTCTTTGCCAAGGCAGGTATACGAGAGGTAGTGAAAGCTGACAGTGAGGATCTGTTCCTTAAATCCCACTGCTAGAGCCACATCTTTACACCATAGTCTAGCCCACGAACAAGCCATCTCCCAGGGTAAATATCAAACTTAATTAGGACTGAGCGTCTGTTTTCATGCTCTTGACAGAAGGCAGGTATCCATGGTTGAAAGGTAAATCAAGATTGCCTTTAAAAGTAATTTATTTTGGGGGCACTTGGATGGCTCAGTCGGTTAAGTGTCTGACTTCAGCTCAGGTCATGATCTCACGGTTTGTGGGTTTGAGCCCTGTGTTGGGCTCTGTGCTGACAGCTAGCTCAGAGCCTGGAGCCTCCTTCAGATTCTGCATCTCCCTCTCTCTGACCCTTCCCTGCTCATGCTGTCTCTCTCTCTCTCTCAGAAATAAATAAAACATTAAAAAAATTTAAAAATCTTAAAAATAATTTATTTTCAAGTCTAAAATTTGGAACATAAACTATAGAAATATAAATATCCATATGGAATAATCAAGATCAACTATTTAAGCTTATTTTTGTCTTGGCAAATTTGGGATATATGGTCACTGCAGTCAAAGTGGACAAGTCCCTTCTCTTTCCATAAACTCCACCCTGTGAAACGTGCATGTGGATTTCTTAAGAAGCAACCAGAAACAGAAAGACTTCAGGGCTAATTAGATTTGATAGGGACAATCTGCTTTCCTGTTCATACTGGGTGGGGGAGGGGAGAGTACAGACCTAAATGGACTGATCCAGAATTAAAGACTTTACCCATTAACAATATAAACAATGACACCTTGTTACTGATATATGTTCCACATTTAACCATGTTATTTTTCCAAACTGCATTAGTAGATTTACTTGGGTTTTGGGGAAGGCTTTTAACAATGGAGGCTGGTTGAGGAAGATTTCTATTTTGATGCATCTTTATTAAAAAGGCTTGAATTTTAGACATATCTAGAGAGTGCCACCTTGTGGACAAAAGACAGTAGAGGTAGGTGGAGGAAAGCTCACACATTAGACATGTTAACCTTACTATTTGTACCTGATGGCTGTTTTACATGAACTTTGATAATCTCAATGTTTCTTCAATTATACACAGAGATTATGCTCTAAGAGAATGGTACAGATTGACCTAAAGGTTATAGGTAAACCATTCCCTCCACCCTCTTTTATTATTACACATTATTATGTAAAAGAAAAATATAGTGCATTACATTTAAAAAGGAATCGCAGATGTACATGCATTTATACAAAATGTCACTTTGGTAGAGTTCGTAAAACACAGAGAAACAAAGCCAGTAATCCTTACTCAGTATGTAAATACTAAATTTGCCTTCTACCTTCACATTTTGATTAGTCAGCTCATCCTCAGTCCCATGTAATTATTAATTTCAAGTATTTAGATTCTAAAACGCAGCGTAAACATTGCATTATTTTTTACTGAAGAAGAATGTGTTTCTAACAGGAAAAAATACAGTAATGCAGTGGGCTTCCAATGGTGGCAACCTCTCTTTGAATATATCATGTTAACATTATGCAAATTTAATGCTAAAAACAAACACATCTCAATTCTGGGGATAACTGATTTCATCCAGATTTTTCCTAATCTGCAAACACTACACTGTCTTTGATTATAGAATAATTAACTGGAAAGGCATCAAATGAAATCAAATCCTTCCAAAGAAATATTAGTATTACTGTATATATCTAGAGATGTTTACGTTTTTTATGATCTTAAATTCACCTCTAAACATAGAACTGCTTTGAGCACTTCAAAAGAAAGAACTTGGATACAAGGACTTTTTAGTAATTATTATAAAGAAATCAATTTCTTTCTGATTTACCAAGTATTTTATGGATTCCAAATTAAAAAAAAAAAAAAACAGTATATAACAGTTGAACTGTATTTTAACCTCAGACAAATGTACTTGGAGATGTATTAGGCTGATTTGTCTCCTAAAAGCTGTCTCATTTTTCTTTGAAATGTGCACAGTTGGTGTTTTCTCTTCCCAAATATCCTAACTCTGAGCCATTGTGCATCTGTGTCTCCACCTGTTCTGGTCAAGTCCCACAGGTATGTGTCACAAGGCAAAGGGTCAGAGATGGGGGTATAGTTAGGAATCTCGTTCCAGTGCATTTACCATTTCCCCTTTGTTTCTTTCCACCTCTTCCATGAAGCCACCCTTGACTTCTTCAGCACTTACCCATCTTCATCCCTTCCAATCTCTATATATCTTCACCACACCATTAAACTCTTAATTATATAACATCATGTTCTGCTCTCTAATTGCTTTACAAAGGCTGATCTTGATTCACTGCTACCTGGCAAGTCACTTGGGAACAGTGATCATATATATCACATATGATATATATGATATATATATATTTTTCCTAAATCCTGCAGAGCATCCATCAGAACTGAGCACAGCCAGTGCCCCATAAATATTTTAAATAGAATGAATTTGGAGCATGGCAAGGCCTTTTCCTTGTCCTATTGAATATTTGGGGAAATAACTTAGAAGATCTAGAAGAAAAGTTTTTCAAGTTTGTCAATGCTTTCAGGGTGGGAATGAGAACTCACAGTCTCATAGGGAAGACATACATGCATTCAATTAACCTATCATCCATAGTCCAATAATAGAGATATGAAAATATACTGTGGGTAAATTTAGGATGGATAAACTAACTGCCCGAGTCCATAAATACAGAGAAAGGACATCTGAGCTGGGAGGGAAGGGCATTCAGAACACAAGTGGCAATGTACAAAGCAAAAGAACAGAGAGGGACCCAGAATTATTTACAGAATTGTCTTATTTGAATTTCAGAAATGTATGTGGATAAGTGGGCCTTGAAATAGGCTACTCTGGGAGAGATCAATTACATCTTGCTTGTAAAAAACCTTATTTGCTTCACAAAATGCTAGAATTCAATCTATGGATTCTGTCCATCTCAGTCTATTTCCAATGCCACCCCTCTCAAGTTCCTCTTTGTTTCTTAAAACATTAGACTAACCACTTAATTGGTTTCCCTACCCCCAGGATTTTTTCTATGTAAATGAAACTTCCAATCAGTGTAATAATATCAAGCTACTTGTGGTTTTCTAGTTCCTACCAAATTGAGAATAACCTCTCCGGCAGTAAGTGCTGTCTGATGTAGGACTGTGACCTAAATATCCTGAACCATCTACACCATTACTCAGGAGACAGTCAAATCCAATTTGCCCTGGCACCCAAACATATTTCAGTTTTTGGAAATTATTCATGCTTTCCAATTACTCATGTCTTTCATTTTGCTTGAAGTGCCCCATCTGGTTACTAAATGCTACCTCCCTCAAGTCCCACCTTGAGAGATAAATTCTACATAAATTATCCCCAGCAACTCTGTAAACCATATGACTTCTACCTCCTTTGAACATTTTAGGTCTTTGTTTTTAAGTCTGACAACTGAACACATAGTTTCTGTCCTGTGTAAGAGTTATCAGTGTTCTTGCCATCCCATGACCATCTTATCAATCCTACCTTGTTCTCTCCTTGAAGGAAACTATGTGGATTACAGTCATTTATGCAAACCCCAAAACAGTAGGCACAACTGACAAAAGTGTAACATTTTGTTTTGCTGTGATGGGCTAACACCAGGGACGTATTGCCTTATCATCCACAGAGTTGTATCTTCTAAACTGGATTAAATGGAAAGGAGTTATTGGGGACAAACTACCACAATCAGGGTTACTTAGTCTCATCTCAAATTTACCTCAAGATGATTTCTGTTATGGAGAATACTTCTACCTAATTTTTCTCTTCTTGTATTCTGGAAACATCACCAAAGTAGGCATATAATGGGAACATACATTGATGGGGTGTGTATGCTCTTCTGTAGTGAAATAACTTTGTTCATTCAGTTGCCTTCAAAGACAAGTGATCCAAAGCAGAGACTTTCCTGAAGAGACAGTGCCTCTCATTTCCTGCTTTTTCAAGATAGGAAGGCAAAGGAACAATTGCCAAAGAAATCAATGGAAAAGTGACTATCTCTTCTTGATACAAGCTTCCTCTCCAGAAAGCAGCACACCCAAGACGCACAGGGTTGGCTTTAAGTCACCTATCCCTGGAGTCTAATACAGGAGTGGGTTCCTTTATCTACATCTGGGTCTCATTCATTAAAGTACAGCTGCTAAGATCCACTTGGAATAATCAGTGTGGAGTTTGTAAATTAGTAACAATAAATTTATACTTAAAATTGATAATGATAACATAAAAATGAATACACTTGCCCAGAGTCTGCCAACAGATATTTTTTTTCTTGGTAGAATGAAATTTCAGTTCTATCTGCATGTGGATGCCCGAGAAGCACATTTATAGAAGGAAGGGGGTCAAGAAAAGGTTAAAGAAAGACACAACCTCAAACTTATCTTAGTAATGGATTTTATGATTCCCTTAGAATCCTAATATATAATTCTATATATGTCAGATAAAGATATATTAATGTAGAGGTAGTGATATGAAGCTACATATAAACATAAAATTGAGTACTTAACCACAAGCCAAAAATATGTAGTAAGTGTTTTATGTGCATGTTGTCATTTAATTTAGCAACCACAGGAAACTATTGTATGCTTCACTCTCTGATGACAAAAATGAATTCTAGATTTGCCATTGACCTTATAGCTAGCCTATCTACAAACTAAAGACCATGTTCTCATATTACTGGTATTGTGGATGCTATTGTTACCAGTAATAGTACTGATGCTATATTTATGATTTACTATATCGTTATCATTTATTTCATGCTCAGCATCTATTCATTGAAGGTTTGCATTATGTGTTAAGCTAAGCAATTGCTATGTTAGATACATGTATTTTTTTTAACTTTGTGGGACTCCCACAACTGAGGTTTACTGGACATCTCTTGCTTGGTGTTGTTTTTCTTTTCTCTTCCCTAGTCCACAAGATTCTTGTGGGGCTGGCAACCAATGGGACTTGTTCCCCTGCTACAAAGACATGAATGAGACCCAAACTAGCACAACCAGTTTCTCTCCTCCAGAAACTGGAACAATGTACACGTACACACACACACACACACACACACACACAGATTTGGAGCCCAGGCCTCTGTTCAGGAACACCATGCTCTGCTTTAGGTCATGCTCTTTCCAACAACACTTGGTTGCTCAGTTCTTCCTCGGCCTTGGGGGAGCGATACTCAAAGTATTTTTATTGTATTCTTTCAATAAAGTTATTTTGTCAACACAAAGTTAGTTACTTTGATTCCTGTTTCTTGCAATGTACACTCAAATTACCACTCAATTCGCAAATGAGGCCACTGAGATTCAGCTATAAAACTGTGATGGCAAGAAGTGGAGAGAGCCACCAGAGATGTTCCCCCAACCAGTAAGTAGGATTTGAACACAACTCAGGCGTACCCCTAAGCTTACACTCAGTTGTGCAACTTTGCCCCCTAACGGTGTCTCCAGTCCTGTATCGGAGGCTCCTAAGGAATCTCAGAGATTTTCAAAGTTAGGGGAGACTGAAAGACACTGAAAAATGTTCTCCCTTTTGATTAGAACCAAGAGTATCATTCATAATCTTTAGCATTTTGTCAGCACAGGCACTGAGCAGACATAACTACTGTCGCCCACCTGCTCAGACAGAGGTCTGCAGACTTCCTGGCAGGTGTAATGTAAACTTGGACCATTAAAAATCTGTGGGTTCCAAGAAGAAGCCAGAGTGGTCAGGGCAGCTAAAGAAACGAGGGGGGTCAGGACACAGCTGTTTTACCAAACGGTATGGAAAGATTTCATTTTTATTTTGTTTTTAAATCACAGATTATGTTCCTTACAGTATGCATGGGGTGAATTTCAGACCTGGTTAAAAGATGATCTTCGAAGACACCCCAAGAGCCTATCTTGAGAGGTCGTTCTTGAGCTGAACTTGCAGTAAGGAAGAGGCTGTTAAAGATGGGAAGAAGCTCAAGTTATCCCTCCCAGAAGTAAATTTCCACTGGCACCCCACCCCCCACAAGGGTGTGGCTTGTAAAGAAACAGCATCTTACTTCCTGCTTCAAACACTTCCATGGGGATACACATACCGTTTGGGGTTACACTAATCCCTGTGAAATGGAATAGGTCTCCCCAGGTTTGCTTTTAATGTAGATGTAGTTCTAATAGTGCAAGGTGTTTTCCAGTGTCCACATAGAAGTTCCACTGCTGGCTGAAGCTCATTAGGAGGCCTGTTTAAAATACACAGCTCTTGGGGCACCTGGGTGGCTTGGTTAGGCATCTGACTTCGGCTCAGGTCATGATCTCACGGTTCATGAATTCAAGCCCCGCATCAGGCTCTGTGCTCACAGCTCAGAGCCTGGGGCCTGCTTCAGATTCTATGTCTCCCTCTCTCTCTTCCCCTCTCCCATCCATGCTCTATTGCTCTCAAAAATACATAAACATTTTAAAACTTTTAAATAAAGAGTAAATAAAATGCAACACTCAGTTCTTGCTTAAAACACAGAAGATAGATAACACCTTCATCTTCTCCTCACTCATGCCTCTCTTGAAAATAACAAGTAATGTGTTCCTCCATGAGGCTCTGCATGAGCTCTCACTCTCCTATGCGATTTCCTCCATAGAACTGTTACTGGAGTCAGAAACTAAAGCAGATGAACAGGGCCTGAGGGGATGGCATACAATGCGTTGTGCTCCCAGACATCTTCATTACTTTAATTACCTAAAAATCATATAAATAGTTTGGCAGGACAGGAATCTTCCTCAGCCTCAATGAGTACAGTGGCTGAGAGACATGGCTCCAAAGCCTGCCACTTAGAGATTGAATATATATATATAATAATATATATTATATGGATATATATGAATATACATATTCATATAAGTGTTATATATATAACAAATATCTGTGAATAATATATGAATATATAATATATGTATATATATTTATGTATATGTGTTTCTGGGAGCAGACCCAATGACTTTGATGCGTATAGGATAGACGTCCTTGAAAGCAGCTTAGGACCGCCTGGAAAACTGGGAAAAGTAAGAGCAATGGTATTGATTACAGGTCTACCATATGCTGTTCCTTCCTTCCCTAAACAGTTGTGTAGCTACTCTGTGGCAAGCAGTCTTCTAGACACCAGGAATCCAACAATGGCAAGACAGCTCCATTTCTCCCTCTCCTGAAGCTTATGTTCCAGCTGGGGTAGGAGGAACAGGAGACAGTGATCAAAAACAGACATGGACTATTTCTAGATGACAAAAAACAAACAAACAAAAAAACAGAGAAATGTGACAATCTGGGGGCAGACCACCTCAGGAGGATAAAAGAATGTAAAAGGCCCTAAGATTAGGGAGCCAGTGTGGCACAGTCACGAATGGCAGAGAAGATGGGCTGAGCAGATTGGGCGAGGATCTTATTTTTGACAGCCTAGCTCTGCCACTTACTAGCTGTGTGAATTTAAAAGAATCACTTCACATTGATCACTTTCAGTTCTTCCATCATTATATGTGGTTAATAATACTTCCTTTACAAGGTTTTATAAAGTTAAGTTACAGGATGGAAATTGACCACTTAGTGCTTGGCAAATATAAAGATCAAAATAAATGACATTGCCTCTGATGTTATTAATTTGTACTATCATTCCTTGTCTTCTATAGTATCTTCAACTCCAAAGTGAATCATTATTCTCTAAATGTGCTATTTTTTTCTGATATGTCAGCCCTCATCCTGAATTCCATACACAAAACACTCCCACTGCCATCATGCCATCCTTTCCATCAGCCTGCTCTAAAACTCTGTCTTTCTGGATGGCTTTTGAGTGGTTCTCTCTTCACATTCGACAATCAGTTAATGAGATACATATACAGATCTCAGCTTAAATTCTTATTGCCAACCTCCTGTGATGTGGAGTGGAGCAAAGGATGGATAAATCCAGCCCTTTATGTACAGACCAAGTGATGTCATAGACACAGACACCAGGGCTGACTCACAATACACCACACATTACAGCCTGAGTATTCAGCTATGGTATTGATACAACACACATAGGCACCTGGGAAGGAGAACAGATACCTAGGAAATTCATCCTCAAACAAGAGTCAGATACCCTTATCTGCTGAGGGGAGGAGCAATCTGTGAGGACTGCAAGTTGCAGGACACTCAGCTTCTCCCAGGCTGTGCTTAGCCCCAGGATATAAGCCTGAGCCTTAGGAAGGCCAGTCTACAAACCAAACTACAAACAGAGTTGATAAATCAAATCTGTAAAGTATAAAGACTCTCAAGTGGTGCTGGCCTAAGTTATGAGTACCTATATGGTACAAGGTGCATCTTTGAGACTTGCTCCATGTTAGCAGAGAATGATTTTTAGCATAATAAGCACTAATCCCTCTTACAGTAAAGGAAATTAGTGTTCCCCACAGATGCCCTGATGCCCCAGACCTTGACTGCTGGACCCCTCCCCCCGTGCAGGTACTACCAACAGCAGCAGAAGCACAAGTAGTTTTACAAGATTCCAGCTGTAATGTCCACATAGTTACATGAACCAGACCTAAATGTCAAAGCATCACACTGAACTGGATCAATAAGAAAAAAACAGGGGCATCTGGATGGTTCAGTAGGTTAAGTGTCCCCACTTTATTTCAGCTCAGGTCACAAGCTTACAGGAAGTTTGAGCTGCACATAGGGCTCTGGGCTGACAGCAGAGTCTGTTTGGGATTCTCTCTCTCTCTCTCTCTCTCTCTGTCCCTGGCCCACTCATTCTTTCTCTCTCTCTCAAAATATATAAAAATTATATTTAAAAAGAAAGAAAAAACAGATAGAAATATGCAGGTAACTGGTAAGGGCTCTTCACGAACCTGTGATAATACATATTACCATAAATATGTTATCTGAATACCTTATAAATGCATATACACATATTACATAAATAGGCATTTTATCGAATTCTCCTTCACTGAATTTAAGACATTGTATATTTGACTCATATTCAAACCTCAGAAATATTAAAATAGAAAAATCCATCTCAAAGTCAACAAACATGTAAAATGTGTGTGTATATATACTTATATATACATACATATACATATATAATTACATACACAGATTTATAATAAATGACCATCGAGGGCTTCTGTCAGGCACTACACACCAAGTGTTTTTACATCAGTTGATCTTTGTAGAAAATCTGGCAGGGAGAGTAAATACTTCATTTCCATTTTTCAGATGATGAAAGTAAAGTTAAAGAACTTGCCCCAGGTTACCAAACTATGAAACAGTAGGGGTAAAATTCAAATTCCAAACTTGTGCTTACATCCATTTGTTTACACTGCTTCTATGTGAGACATTTCATGAGAGCTTTCAAAACTTTGGAGTCTGAGAGAGAATTCAAGAAGAGGATATAAATCTCAAAATATAAAGACACTGAGCTGCTTGGGATTACTGTTTTGCTACTGTGAATCTTTAGCTACATCCATGGGACCTATGCATGCATAATCACACAGAGACCACACAGATATTCACACAGCAATGTAGTCTAAGGAAAGTTGGATTCCATGTATGTGTTTAATCATAACAAGGTCTCTATTTTGTTGGTCACCTTGGACTATGTATCTCTCATCACCGTATACCTCACAACATCCAATCCTCCACCAACAACTCAAGAAATGTTTTCTCAGTGACTGAAAAATAAGTTAAGCTGTTGTGTGCATGTAGTGATTAAGGGCACAGCGATGCTGGGCACAGAGGGTCAGAGAGACTGTTCCTAGCTCAATCAGAATCTCATCAATGATGCCAATTGGAGGGTTAGATCTCTTTTAATCATATGGGGACACTTGCAAAAAGGGGGCTGGCTCATACATTTTTCACTTGCTAAAATGATAAAATATTGATTCAGGACTCACAATTAATCCTTATAAGCCAACCAGGCTTTTAATAATTCAGTCCCATCTCTCAGTGGTCTTGTTTGTTCCCTCCCTATATCTGAGCAGAAATTGCTTTTTGAAAAGATGGGGACCATTTTTACCCAAGAGCATCAGCTCAAATTCCTGTAATTACACATCATGGTAAATATTAACTCACTCTAAGTGCTTTGCCTCATTCCCAAAACACTTTTTTTAAAGCAGAAACTCAGGCTATTCCTTTCCTTCTGTACCCACTTAAAATCCATTTTCTTTTGTATATTCAATGGATGCCTTCTTGTTAGGACTTCTAATTAGCTTTGAGGTCTTCTGAGTTATGAGATACACTATAGCTTTGACGATGTAGATATAAAATTACATGTAGACAGTCTCTCAAAAGGCTGTAGGTAGAATAAATAGAAATGTAAAGCCCTGACTCTTTCATGAACCTGCTTTGAGAATGTAAGTATCTTTTTGTAGGCCTTCATTTCTTCATTTGTACAACATAAGACTCCTCAAGGCTCCTTTTGATTTAAACAACTTGCTTGCACCTAAGTCCTAGTATTCTATGAATTCAGGTAATCATAGTTGAAGTAAATTCTGTAGAGTTCATAAAGTAGAGACAGGATCTTACTCAACAAAAAGAATTAATTTCAGTAGAAAAGATACCAGATGTGGAGTCTCTGAATTCCAAAAGACTTATTTTCTTTCTGTGATATGGGGTTTACTCTGCTTCCAAAGTGAACAAATTCCCATTTTAGCCATAATGATCATTAACAAACATGTTAATTTTTTCTTCTGTTTTTATATTCTACATGTCTTAGATGGCAGACTATATTTGATACACAGAGTAAAAATACAGATCATCATATAATTTTTGATCTTCAGAATCCCTATCCAAGTGTGTCCATTACATAGATACAGTCTTGGAAGGAAAGGTAGAAATTTCAGATGAGTCTCCAGATACAGTAGTTTAAATATTTTATTTACATCATGCAGGTAGGATACTCTGTATCTGTCCCCTTAATCTTCCCTAAACTTCAGCAGTTCCTTGTCTTCTTTTTCCTAATAATATTATTTTCTTCTATTCTTTGATCCAATTTTCCTGCTCTGACAACTGCAGTATCCAGTGATGAGGCAAGGTGTATAGAGTAGAAACCTAAACGTGGACCTTCCTTAGCTAAAAGGAAGAACCAAGTTGAGGTTCAACTTGAATAATGACATACTCTTCCAGGCTGACAATCTACATTATTACTTTCTCTTTTGCCTTGATCCATTAAACTCACCAATAAGCCTGGCTTTTTTTTTTTTTTTGGCTTTCTTATATATATATATATATATATGTAAATATCTATCTTGCTATAAGTCACCTCAAATCCTTTATGAGGTTTAAAAAAAAAGCAAGTAGAACAAGTGTTGTGAGCCATTTCCTTAGGTAAACTACAGCTTCGAGTAATGTACTTACAAAAACGACAACTGGGAACAGTTTCCGGTATAGTAATTATGTGCATCAGTTTCTTTGATTAAATACCAATGTATTTAAATAATTATGTTATATACATCATATTTAAAATACTAAGAAAATCTTCCTCCATCTCTGACATCAGTATTATGATTGCCTTTGTTAAGGCTAAAAATGAAGAGGAATGATATTAACTTGCCTGTTAATATCATTAACAATATACTGTGGGGAATAGGAGCTTTGGGGGTGTGGGGAAAGTGTCTATTTGTTCCTTCAAGCAGGATGGAAGGCCAGGTTTTTAAATCTTTGTCTTGTATTCTTACCCTGGTTCAGGGCTTCCCAACTGTATTCCACTAGAGTTAATATTCTGTAATGTATTGATTATGTTTTATATTAGACCCCCCTCTTGGCTAAGTACTCCAAGAAATAAACTGGCTTAAAATTATGTACCCCAGATTTGTCATGAATCCTAGCCCACTCCTACTCACACAGAATGAGCCCCCCACCAAACATCTAAGAACATCTTGCAGAAATTGTCAGGTCTTAGGAATACAAATGCAGGAAATCACCTGAGATCATCATCAGAGCACTATAGGATGGTAGCTGTAGTCCCGACAGTTTTCCCGAGTACCAACCTGCTCACAAGTTCTGGACTCAAAAGTCTCACTCCTGACATATGCAGGCTTGGTCAACTTATTCTGGTATGTTAGATTCCCAAAGTTTGCTTCTTCATTAGTAAAATGAGGATAATAAAAATCTCGTGTATCTTTTTTGAAAATTAAAAGAATAAATAGTTCTTGACGGAGTAATAACACAGCTGGTAATTGTTGTTACTGCTAGTATGATCATTATTTCCATCTGGGCCTGGCCTCTGACACAGAACATGCTTATGTATGTACTGCTGCCCTCTACTGGAAGTAGAGCCTATTTTGCCTCCTCCAACAAATGAAGGTCATTGATCTTTTCCTGAAACCTCCCAAATTCATCACAGCCCTTCGCCCAATACTGGTTTTCTCAGCAGTTGATACAGTGACCTTGCAAATGGTAAGAAATGGATAATTAGCCATGCTCTTAAGTCATCCAAATCATCTTACCAGTCACTTTAATGCAAGGTGATAAAATCTGTAATTTTTTATGAGGCTTACCCTGCAGATCCTAACTATAATATATGCCACAGAAATGTAGTGGATAATGGGAAAACTACTACCTGACGTTTAAAATACACCCTGAATGAAAGCAGCTCACCCCCACCAGCCATGCTTCAGAATCAAAGAGTATGGGTACTGGCAACAACAAAAACATCCACAGAAAGAGGTCTCCTTTACCCCTGCTCTCTTCTTCCCCTTATTTATAATTTAAGACTCTCTTAAAGGAGCCTCACACAAATACAATCAAGGTCTAGTGGTTATCAATGGGTAAAACAGAGTGTGCTTCTCAACAGTTTCCTCTTGATAACCATTTCCTTGAAAAGCCATTTTCTCTTAATCCATCAATAGCTACTATCAGTTTTTATGAGTGTGAGCTACAGCAGAGACCTAATATGTTCCTACCCCTACTTGAATTTTCCTGGTATTTTCACCCTTGACATCACAGACCTTTTTCCCCCCCAAAGTAGATTTTTTCACTTGTCTGCTCACAATTTAATTGATAACAACAATTGTCTGTCAAACCAGACAAATTTGGGCTATTTCCTCTCTCTGCATCACCTAGAAATTTAAATTTGCCTAATTGATTCTCTATCATCAAATCTGTACTATAAACTAATCTATTAATCCAGAACAGAGCAGCAGTTATTAGTAAGCAAAACACATTGGCAAAGGTAAATTAAATACTAAAGATGAGTTGAGGGGAAAATAACCAATGGGCTAATCCAAATTCTGTACCATTGGTGAAAAAAAAAATTCCCTTACCTTTTCTTCTGATAACAGCTGTGTAGCTATCTATGGTTCTCAAGGATGAAAATCCTGGTGACTTCCTTTTAGAACATACTGTGACTGGAGCCTGGTAATAGAAGATTTTCATGATTTCAGATTCTTTTTGAATTGACAAAACCTACCAAATATTTCTACTTGAGTTGATTTCTCAGTTATGAAGAGGCTCTGAAGCTAAGTTTGTTTTCTGTGTAAACTGATACAAAGGATCTCAAGAAAATTCCTAGAAACTAAAAGTTACAAGATATCTCAAAGATTAGCACAACCAATCCCAATACCCACCTTCTTGCAGAGTGCCTTTCCAGAAGAAACCCACTCCTCCTCATTAGGGTCAGCTTTTTGCTCCTGCGTCCTGATTGCTTACAACAATGACTCACAACTAAGTATGTATATTAGAAACACCTTTTCCCCCAGATAAATTCAATCAGGATTGTCTATATGTTTGTTGTTCAAAGTGAGGTCCATGAACCAGGAGCATCAGCATCACCTGAGGGCTCACCAGAAATTCAGAATCTCAAACCATAGCCCAGACTTACAAAATCAGAATCTGCATTTTAACAGTATTTCAACTGAGTTGTATTCATGTTAAAAAAATACATGTCAGAGATTCTCATTTGTTTTGAAATGGGGCTTGAACAGTGAGCGCTTCTCAAAGTGTGGTCCACGGACCACCGTTATCACCATCACCTGGGAAGGTGTTAAATACAAAAGTGTTAAAATACAAATTATTGGTCCCCAGACCTACCCATTTAGAAACTGTAAGAGAGATTGGTAATCTGTTTTAACAAGTAATGTAGGTGATTCTAATGTATGCTAAAAATGAAAAACCCTTGCTCAGGGAGATATGTCAAATTTATAATATACTCATAATCTATTTTCCAGATTATGGGTCAGAGATGGGTTTATAACACAGATCTACATGGTCAGCACATTCAGGGATAGGTTTGAGGCTTAAAGTGAGCACTTTAATGAAGCTGAGATTTCTTTTGTTCAAATACAAATCAAGATTTATGCAACTTGGCAGTCAATGTGCGTGAAGCCAGATTGAATAATAGAACCATATCCCTGGTGACAGGGGTACGTGAACTTTGGGGTTTTAACTATTTCTAAAGCATGCCCTACCTCCTGACTTCCATTCACAGAAACTAATGAGTTCCCTTATATATTGAGCTCATTTGTGTTGGATTAACCTCTTCTTTGAAAATCCTGGTGTTTAAGGGATCTTCCATATCCAAGAGGAAAATCAGAAAAGGACAATACCTTTGATGAGAAGTGTTCAACCTATATTTTCAAACGTCTTGTGATCAGAAATTTACCTACTTCAACCATAATCCACCCCAACTTAAAAGTCAATTATGAAGATGCTCCGTTCTTGGAGTACCTGCGTGGTTCAGTTCTTAAGCATCCAACTCTTTATATTGACTCAGATCATAATCTCACTGTTCATGGAATTAAACCCCATGTTTGGCTCTGCAATGACAATGCAGAGCCTGCTTGGAATTCTCCCTCTTCCTCTCTCTCTGCCCTCTCCTGCTCATATTCTCTCTCTCTCAAGAAAAAAAAATGTCCTTATATTAAGCTGAACTTGGAAAACAGTTATATTTACAACAACCCAAACATCTGATTTTCTCCAGTAAGTAACAACTCTTTAAGCATTTGAACACATATCTGATGCTCCCCTCTCTTCGTTAAATAAACATTCAGATTCATTTTCCATCATAAAATGATTTTGAATGCACTCACCGTCCTAATTGCTTGACCCTCAATACTTGGCACTTTTATCAATTTCTCTTAATTAGTGCCTTACAAATAGATGCTGTATTATAAGTATTATCTAACCCATGCAGAAAAGGCACCAAATATTGTCTCTCTTGGAAGAGTGGATTGAAACATCATTATGGAAGTTCACTCTTCATGTTGCTGCCAACCCATATTTGTGAGGCAGTGATCCTCAATTAGGTAGGGCAGTGGGTGGGGGGGGAAGAGAGAGAAAGAGAGAGAGAGAAAGGGAGGGAGAGAGAGGGAACCAAAATCCCTTGGGGAAATTTTATACACCTCTGTCACTCCTCACAATTACTATTCTTTGATTTAAAACCAAAGACATTTCCATCTATTTTAGAATCTAGATCTGACACTATCACTTTTCTGTTCCAATGCTTCATTGATTCATTCTCTTGGTGGTTATTTGCAGCTTCTTAGCAAGTTAATTCAAACTTCCCTTCTCTACTTATTCTTAGGTATTCTACTTTCTTAAGGCTTAGTTTCTACATTTATAATATGTGAATAGCAATCCTTTTATTTTATGATACTTCAAAGATTAAATGAGATATGTTGTACATAAATTGATTCATTACAATGTACGGCATACATGCAGTGCTCAATGCATCTTGACTTAAAAATAATATCACACAGGGCTTTCATGAACTGATTTATATCTATCTTCCAACCTCATGAGCTTTGAGTTCTTGTGTTCTAAATTCCAACCATTATCAATTATGTATAATTTCTATCACATGCATAATTTCTCTTACTGCCTTAGTTTGTAGTCAAATGCAATACTTTCATTTTCACATATTCATATATTTTCTACTCTATTTTCACATATATTTCTATTTTACAACATAATTCTATTATGCACATGAGATGAAGTTTCTGCAGACTAAAACGTAGTACTTTTTGATAATCAAAATTCAATTTCACCTCATCAGATGAGACACATTCCTCCAACATTAATATTTTCATGCTATCTCTGTAATGTAATGTATTAATTATATCTTCTCTGCCATCATTCTTTAAGCCATAAGTAAATAGAACCCTGAAAGAATAAAGTTTCTCATATTTAGAAGCTTATCCTCTCAGAAATACACAATATAGTCAAAGAACGATGGAAAAATAACACCCTAACAAAGTAAAGCATATATACATGATAGAATAAATATATTACAATGATTAGATAGGCACCACATGGAAATCTGAATAAAAGAATTATCAGAGTAGGAAAATCTAGGAAGGTAACTTAGAGAAAACTCGTTTTGAGATAGAACTTAAAGTAACCACTCAATTTGGACTAATGTATAGGAGAGGAGAGGAGGGAATTATTGCAGGAAGATGTGTGGAAATGGTTGGAGGCAGGAATGAACAAGTTTCATATTATGGAATTAAAGTCGATAGAAGTCTTTATTTTCCTAAAGCAAAAAAACCATTTTCATTTGGATTCTCTGCCTGTGTTTGCCTAAACAGGACATTGTGAATACATAACACAAATTCATAGGTGAACCTTTAGCATATGCTAACCATTTTAGAGATGTCAGGCCTAGAATGATATGTGATTGGTCCACACTAGGAATTTACATTCCAAAGAAAAATACTGCCAAGGCAGGGAAATATTTTATCCAAATCTTTGGAGGTAAAGAAAGGAGAGAATTAAAATTATGATTAAAAAAGACATTTACATGTTTTGTTCTTTTGATTAATCTTCTCTGTATTGTATGAATACCCACAATATGCAATGTACCATCTGGAAAACCAAACACAGGAAAGCTGCAGGGCTAATGTTTTATAAATCTCTTGATTCCAACATTCTCTGGTCTCCAAAGTATTATAAAATAGACATAGAAACAGCAGACTATCTTCTTTTCCAACTTTTTCACTCATATAAACTAGTTTCTGTTATGAAACTTGGACTGTATCTGCAATTCCCCAAAACATCCAGATTGAAATATTTTTAAGCAACTACTTAAATATGGTACAAAATGATAGCAAATCTTTTCATATTCAACATGTTCCTTATTAAAAAATCATAGAGGGTAACTAATTTGTGCAAAGCTCTACTAATTGCCACTGGAAATTTATAATGCATCAAGGGTGCTAAAACATGTACACTATTATCAAAAATGCATGACAGTATTGGATAAGAGATAAGAAATTCAATTTCCAATCACTGTATTTAAGGAAATCATTGAGAAAGAGGTGAAATTTGATTGTGACTAGGTATAAAAAATAGTATGATTGAAGTTGAGGAAGACTTGCCAGGCAATGAAAATGGCAGGAGTAAGATGCTATCTTGTTAACTGTGAAACAGTTTTGTGCATTCCTAGCAAAATGAATTCAGATAAGCTAGGTAGGTCCTCAAATATCAGATAGTCAAAACTGGCAATAGACCAATTACCTTCTGGCTTTGCATTTAAAGTGTGTGCTCTGTTTGGTGAGGTAATTTATCTATCTTTTGAATGGCATCTATGTCAGAAGAGCAGGGATATATCATTGTTTTTTTGCCCCCATAAACGATCTATGCCAATTATGCTATAAAATTAGATTAGATACATCAGTATCTAAAAAACAAATTAAAAATATATTCTTACGCATAATAAAATAGTAAAATATTCACTTAACAGAAAAAATAAGAATTATTAAATTTTAAATTCTAATAGCTTGTAACAAAGATTCTACTCAACTTTCTCTATTGCTACATAACCATTTTAGATTGAGACATAAACTAAGTATACCAAGCACTCCTAATTTAGAAAGCAATTCCTTGAGATTAAACTCAGGGAAGCACAATTCCCAATTCAGGTTGTTGTTTTTTTTTCTGAATCAAACTTGGGCTGATCTACTGCCAAAACCATCAATTATGCTCTTAAAATAATTATATCAGTTAATGAATGCATAAGTACACAATGATCAGAGGGCTCTAAGTAGATAACTGATCTTAATGCACAGTAGAAATTATGATACCAGGCAGTCATATAAGAAGCTGGTTTTATGTAAGCAGGAACCCTCTCTTTTTTGCAGGTTTCAAATATTTAGATCATACCCAGGATTTGATTCAGGGATGTTAACAAAGAGCAATTGTGTGTGTGTGTGTGTGTGTGTGTGAGAGAGAGAGAGAGAGAGAGAGAGAGAGAGAGAGAGAAGAGAGAACATTAAACAATATATATATAAATGTCAAATGATATTTTGTTTAGCTTTTTGTTTTTTTGCTCTTTATTCTTATTTCAAACTGTTTCCTTTTTAAATGAATCATTTGTGATAGTTTTTATCTGCATAACTCTTTATTAATAACCATTATCTCCAAATTCCATTCATTTCCAACATATTGGTATAATTAATATGAATTATTTAATATATATCCTTCCATAGTTGTTTTTATATACCTATACATGCATAAGTGTGTTTTTCCCATTTTTTTTTGTATATTTATTTTTTGAAAGAGAGAGGAGAGAGGGATCAAGCAGGAAAGAGGGCCAGAGCAAGAGAGAGAGAAATAATCCTCAGCACATTCCATGCTCAGCACAGAACTCAACATGGGATTTAATCCCATGACCCTGGGATCATGACCTGAGCCAAAATCAAGAGTTAGGATTCACCCAACTGAGCTACCCAAGCACCCCTCTTTCTTTCTTTTTGATCAAATAAAATTATACAATATATATTTTGAATATTTTCTCCTTGCTAATAGATCAATAGAGGCAGATATAGCCTGTTTTTATTAGTTGCATACTGTTTCATAAAATAAATGCCTATGACCTTCAAACTTTTCCCCTGTGATGGACTTTTTTACTCAAGTATTTGATATCACAGTACAGTTATAGGAATCTTTGTAAACATTTCTTAGATACTGCTTTTCTATCTCTCTATAGTAGATGACTATTTAGAGGATTGCAGGAGCAAAGCAAAGGCATATTTTGAGTTTAAGATTATAGATAAGGCTACTTTACTATCAAAGAATGTGGTCATAGAAATTTACACTCATACCAGTAATCTATAATGGTGCATTCGTCACTGTACGTTTTCATCACTGAATGAATCAATCTTCTCCATTTTGCCAATGGGGGAAAGGACACATTATTACTTTAATTTGTGATTGACCAGCTATGAGTGAAATGGAAAACCTTTTCATAAGCTTATTTCACGTTGTATTTAATTTCTCGTGAATTTTTCATTCAAATTTATTGTCCAATTTTCTATCAGATTCTCTTGAGATATCTGTAGATCTTTGTATATTAAAGATATTAATATTAATATTTTGTCTATGTTATGATATCCATGTTTTTCCATATTAAAAGAAGACTTTGATTTTTTAAATTATTTTTGCCACATAGCATCCTAATAAAAATGTCATCTAATCTTTCGTTTTTGTTTTTGTTTTTTGAAAGAGAGAGAGAGCAAGTGGGGTAGAGGGACAGGGGGAAAGAGAGAATGAGAAAGAGAATCCTCAGTAGGCTCCATACCTAATGCAGAGCCTGATGTGGGACTAGATCCATGAGCCAAAATCGAGTCAGACACTTAACTGACTGAGTCACCCAGGTGCCGCTTATTTTGCCTTATACTTTATGGTTTCTGAGTTTCGTGCTTTCCCCCACAAAATTATTCAAATATTTTCTTCAAATGTTTTATAGTATATACATTATATTTAAAGCTGTAATATATTAGAAGTGTGTGCAGTGTGTGTGTGTTTCCTGTGATTTGTGATGACGTATCCTTCAAACTGAATAACTATATCAATTAGGATCATGGCTGGCATGAAAAAGATGGCATATTCAAACAGGGTACATTAGAAGACTTAATAAAGGAACTACTTATAAAGGAGAGGCAAGGTTGGGGAAACCAACAGTGAAGCACCTCTCCTTTCTTCTTGGAGCAGGAAGAGCAGGAAAGGCAGGAGGACAGAGTGGTTTCCAGAACTCGGCAGGAGAGGATGAAACCAACTCAACCCAGCAGGGAGGCACATGGAGGAATAAATTCACAAATACTCCAATTAATACTCCTTTCACTCTAAGTTTCTCTCCTTGGTGCTTTTCCTTGGCTGCGCTCTACGAGAATTCATAGAACAAGGGGGCCTGATGAGTGCAGTTCACAGCACTGATCTCATCAATTGGAGAAGTATGGAGAGGTTGGATCCAATATGGCAGCTGTAGTTACATGCTGCTCCTGACTACTTAAAATATGCCAGTCTAAATAGATGTACTGTCTGTCTAAAATGTATACTGATGTCAAAGAATTAGTAGGAAACACAAACAAAAAAGAATATATAATTAATAATTGCTTATAATCATTGTGTATTGAAATGGTAATATATTGGCTTAATAAAATATATTAAAATGAATTTGGTCTATCTCTTTTTACTTCATAATATGGCTCCTAGATTAAAATTACATCTGTGATTTGCAGCAATGATATAGATGAATAAATGGAAAGAATCCAATTATTTTTATAAAAAATTTGTCTCTTCTACAAAATTCAAGTGCTATTCCTCACATATATTAAGCTTCCCTATAAAATAAAATTTGTTCTTGAACCCGATATTCTGTTTTACTTATCCCTTATCTATTTGCCTATCTCTATTCTAATAACATACTGTTAAGATTAAATAAATTTTCTAGAAAATTCTAATGTGAAGGAGATACAAATGCTTCCTCACTCTTGCCTTTCTTTCTTTTCTTTTTCTTCATATATAAATGTGTGTGTGTAAGAAAAGAGGAATATATATATATATATATTAGTTTATGTAAAACTAGTATTTCCTTCTCCTAAAAATATCAGTTGGTAATCTGAATCAAAGCATACTTTAAAAATCTGATATCAAAGTTTATATATACGTTTGAAAGAAAATGGTATTTTTAAGCTGATAAGTCATACCATCTAGTGAAATGGCCTGTTACTTCATTTATCAAGATCTTGTTTAATGTTCTTCTGCAACATTTTATAGATTTCTTTATGTTGTATATTATATATTTCTTATTAAATTCACATCTAGGTATTTCATACTTTTTGGTCACTATATATTTTTCCAGTTTTCATTCTCAATGATAACTATTGGGATTTATATATATATTTTGCAATCAAGTGATTAATTCCTATAGATTAGACTTGACTATTTTAAAATCACAGGCTTGTTATCTCTATTTCAAGTTGATTTTCTTTTACTCACATTTTTACCTACTTTAAATTGTACCAATTAGATAAAATATTGACTACAAAATTGATTAATAGTAGTGGTAACAGTCATCCCTGTTTTGATCAAGATTTCAATGAGAATTAATATTTCACTTTTAAGATGATGTTTGCTATTAGTTTTGAGTAAAGAAATAGGATTCCGTATAGGCAATTTCTTACTGTTTCTGTTTAACTCACATTGGATATTTTTACAGTGAATGTTTATTCTCCTTTAACTTACTGACCTATTTAACAAGTTGTAGATGTATTTTTACTTTAATTTAAATATAGTATTCATATTTTGATAGATTGACTAACATTGAACAACAGTGGCATTCCTAGAAAAATCCCAACTTTCTCATGGCATCCTGTTCTTTTAATATATAATTGATTAATATTTATGTAGAATATTCACACCTGTATTTATAAATTAAGTTTGTCTATAGTTCTTATACTGTATTTTTCTGGTTTGACTGAACCTATTTGTGATTATGCATAAAATTATCGGGGGAAATCTCCAGATTTTTCTTTGGTATGGGATTATGAGAATTATAAATCAATTTTAAATTCAGTTCTTATGTCAACTCATAAGGAACCTATAACTCATAAGCCCATCTGAATTTGGCACCTTTAAACTTGTGATTTCTTTCAAAAACTTTTTAAATTTCCTAATGATTATTTGTCTGTTGTTATTTCATAAGTCTTCCTTAATCAAAATGATATTTATACTCTGTGACAAAATCATTAATTTTTCCCAAAATTTTAATATATTTTCCAAGAGTTATTCAAAGTATTACCTTGTAACTTTCTGTAGTTTTACATAATTCAAGTTAGATTTTATACTTAATGTTGTATGTCTTTATTTTCCTTCTTACCTTACCCAAGCCAGTCAGCATCTCAAAGAACAGCTATTCATTATGGATAATCTTACCAGTTTCTTATTTCACAAATTTCTATTTCTGTCTTTATTAAAAAGTTCCTTTAAATTTTGGGGGCTTAGTTTTAGTTTCATTTTACTAGTTATTAGTAATAATTCACTCACAACTTTGTTTTTTAATTAAAAAATACTTCAAGCTACAAATATTCTTCTGAGTCTAGCCTTAAGTTAAGCTCATGTTTTAGTATAATTGTTATAACTATTAGTATAATCATGTTACTTTTATAATTTCTGGATAGTTTTTAATGCTAAGTTTATCACTGCTATGATTAGGAAATAATTAAAAGATTGTTTCTTAATTTTTAAGGAGTAAAATTTGTTCTCTTTTATTGTTTTGAATTTGTGTGTTTATTTCTTTGTTATTGTTATACATTCTTATTGTACTATGATATAAGATTTTGGCCTAGTATTTAGAAATTTAGATTTTCTTTGTTGCTAACTATATTAGTGAATTTTTTCTGTAAATATTCCATTGATTTAAGAAAAGAATATGTATGTATATGATCTCTTTGGAAATATTTGATTACATTATTCAAATTTCTGTTTGATTTTTGGCTACTGGATTTTTCAATTTCTTTTTTTTATTTTTATTTTTTATTTATTTCTAGGAGAGAGAGAGAGACAGCGTGAGTAGGGGAGGGTCAGAGAGAGAGGGAGTCACAGACTCTGAAACAGGCTCCAGGCTCTGGGCCGGCAGTCAGCACAGAGCCCGACGCGGGGCTCGAGCCCACGAACCGTGAGATCATGACCTAAGCGAAAGTCGGACGCTTAACCGACTAAGCCACCCAGGCGCCCCTCAATTTCTATAAAAGACACGTAAATACCTCCTTTTGTGTATTTTGCTGCCATAAGATTTGGTACAAGGCAATAATGACTAGTATTATTACCACAGATTGTTTCTTTTAGTACGGAAAGCTGTATCTTTTCCTTTAACCTAATGTAGTTAGTAGTAAATGGACCATCGATATTAATAAAGCCAATTTCTTTTTCTGCATTTACATTATGTAGATAAAGTAAGTACAAAATACATATTAGAAATGTATGCTTGTCTGTGGGCATGTTTTTATATTGATTGATTGATTTTAAACATGATGGTTTTTTTTAAGTTTACTTATCTATTCAGAGGGGGAAGAGAGAGAGGGAGAGAGGGAGAGAGAGAGGGAGGGAGAGTAGGAGGGAGGGAGGGAGGGAGGGAGAGAGAGAGAGAGAGAGAGAATCCCAAGCAGGCTCCACACTGGCAGCGCAGAACCTATCATGGGTGGGGCTAGAACTCACAGACTGTTAAATCATGACCAAGCCAAAACTAAGAGTCGGGCACTTAACCAAATGAGCCATCCAGGCACCTAGGACATGTTTTTATTTAAAGTAAACTTTTCAACGACTTTATAGAGATATAATTCTTAAAAATTGCACAAATTTAATTGTATACAATTTGGTGAGATAGTGTATATGAAAACACTTGTTATAACATCACTACAACAAAGTTAATAAATGTAGTCAACACCTTCCAGAGTATCCTTGTGTATCTTCCTTTTGTGATTTTTTTGTGGAAAGAACACAACCTGAGATCTATTCTCTTAGAAATTTTGAAGTGCACAATACTGTGTTGCTACTATAGCCATCGTGCTGTACAGAAGACTTCTAGAATGTATTCATCTAGCATAACTGAAACTTTATACTGTTTGAATAGCCACTCCCAATTCCCACCCCCCCTCCCCCAGCTCCTGGCACCAGATCCCTCATGCAAGTGGCAGAGGACTTGACAGATGTTTTATCAAAGGAAATATGTGAATGGCTAACAAGTATATGAAAATATGTTCGGCATTATGATTTTATGTAAGCTTTTAATCAAAACATAGCTTTCATAAAGGCCCCAAATCATAAGTGCACAGCTTGCTAAATTATTATGGAGTGATTATACTTTTGTAGCCACCAATGAAATTATGAAATATAGTATTTCCAGTATTCCAAAAAACACCCTTGTTTCTGGTTCCAGTCATTTCCCTTTAAATAAACATCTTTATGCATATACTTAGCAGGCAGACTTGAAGGTGCCTTTGCCACCTCTCTACCCCCTTAACCAATGATCTCCACTTCCTTCTACCTGAAAGAAGAGGTAAAGGTGATGAGATGTCACTATGTGCTTGTTATATGTGCCTTCATCTTGCCAATGAATCAGCTCTATGGACTCCTTGCTGAACTGACAATGCAAGTGACCATGTTGGTGGAACCCACATCGCCAGGTGTTAAGGGCAGCCTCTAGGAACTGCAGGAAGCTTCTGTCAGCTGACAGCCAGACAGAAGCCATGTCTCTTATTCTTACAAGGGAATAAATTCTAGCAGCAAATCGAATAACTTTGGAAGCAGACTGTTCCCCAGACACATTTTTAGAAAACAATGAACTGAGCAGATATCTTGACTGCTTCTTTGTGGTAACTTAAGCAGAGGATCCAGCTAAGCTATGCTTGACGTCAGAACCCAAGAAAACTTGAAATAATAAACGTGTCTTGTTTTAATTCTGTAAATTTGTGTGAATTTGTTATGCAGTGATACATGACTAATATACCCCTAGTCTGAATTCTAGCACCATACTTTTGTCTGGTTAGAGTTTTACATTAATAATTTAGTGTGTGGTCATCTGTATCTGGCTTTGTTTGCTCAGTGTTATGTTGCTTCTACAGCTCTTTGATGCCTTAATGAATATGAACTTTAGATTTTATTTGCATTTCCTGTTTTTATGGGAGCATTGGGCTATATATGGCTCTTCACCAAGTATCTCTAGGCAGTCATCATTGCTTTACTAGTGAGAATACAAGTAGGTGACCCAAAGTACACATGAGGAACACCTATTTAATTAGCCATCTTTCCTGATTTCCCTCCATTTTAGTTTATTACTAAATCATAGTATAGGCCTTTTACCTCTAAATTTTTGATATTATGCAGACAAATTTATCTGTAATTCAATTCACAATTTTAATATTTTCCCAAGTTATTTTGAGTGAATGCCACTTAGAAAATCCTGGTTATAAAAAGAGTTTTATTTTGCCACTAGCTAATATGGAGTGTTCTCAGAGAGCTGTAAATGAACTCAATATTCATTACGCAAATGAATAGAACCAGACAAAATTAAATGGGTTCAGCCTTGTGGCATCATTTCAGGGATCTAATTCAGGGGTTTCAGGCCTCTGGGCTAAGAGAGTCACGTTAAGTTGCTCTTGAGAAATAATAAAACATTTCAAAGAGAAATTTCATTGAGAGGGATCTGACCTAAAGAGAGGAAGGGTTGCAGGGAGATGACACCAGCACTGGATGATAAGTCCATCATATCCTGATCCATGCCTCAGGGCAATTTTGGTGATCAACTTTTAGCCCTCAGTTTTAAAGGACCAATTATCTATTCTTACCAGCTTCTTCCTGATGAGCTGGGAGATACATATTCTCATCTATTTAACTTTTTGAGAGATGGATCAAACAGAAAAATAGTCCTACTATACCTAGGACAAAACTAAGTCTAAGCACTATTTCTAGCTCTGCCACCAAAAAGCTGTATATCTTTGAGTAAATAACTTCATAGTCCTGGCTCTTCATTTCCTCCTTGGTTAAAATACTGTTATCATACTACTGTTAATAATAATAATGAAAGAGGAGAGATGGGTAGACCAGATAATCTTATAGGCAGCTAGAACCTCAGTTACTAAGATGCAAAGAGTATTGAGCACAATCTGATTCACACACCTTATTATGCAAAGGACAGAACCTAGTCTAGGTAAGGTAAAGTAATATCGTGTGGGACTAACCACTGACTGTATCCCAGGCTCCTGGATTCAATTCCCATTTTTTAAAAGATGATACTCTAATTTCCAAGTGCACTTAGGTTTCAAAAATATGTACATGGTTCCATATTCTTTTCTAGACAACATAAAAATATCCAAAATGATCTGCAAGATAATTGACAGCTATATTGGAAAAAAACATCTGGAACTCTGGGTGAATAAAATGAGTTAATCAAAAAATAAACATTTCTGGTTTATGGACAATATGTGGAGAATTCAATATACTCTATTTTCTTTTTTTTTTTTTTTAAGTTTTTTATTTATTTTGAGACAGAGAGAAAGAGAAAGTGGAGAGAGAGAGAGAGAGCAAGCATGCAAGCACACATGCCTGTGGAGAGGTAGAGAGTGAGGGAGAGAGAGAATCCCAAGTAGGCTCTATGCCCTGTCAGTGCAGAGCCCCACACAAGACTTAAGCTCGTGAACTGTGAGATCATGAACTGAGCCAAATTCGAGTCCAATGCTTAACCAACTGAGCCACTCAGGTGACCCTATATATTCTATTTCCTTATTCAACAATGCCGTATCATTCAGAGAGACATTTATGCCAGCACCCCAAGGAAATATGAAAGGATAAATTATAACATAATAATCCTAAGTATGGTTTCACAAATCAAAATTCTCACAATAAGGAGTGCCTCTACCAATTTCAAAGAAACTAATTTTTACCAACTATTTTTCTCACTTAAGAAACAAGTGAATGAGTAAAAATAATAATGAAATTAGATTTTGTAGGGGCACCTGGGTGGGTTAGTCAGTTAAGCGTCCGACTTTCACTTAGGTCATGATTTCGCGGTTCGTGGGTTTGAGCCCCACGTCGGGCTCTGTGCTGACTGTCAGCTTAGAGCCTGGAGCCTGTTTCAGAGTCTGTGACTCCCTCTCTCTCTGACTCTCCCCTGCTCACACTGTGTCTCTCTCTCTCTCTCTCCTAGAAATAAATAAAATATTTTTTAAAAAAAGAAATTAGATTTTGTTTCATGCTTATGGACCTGCTTTAATATATAATATCATTAATTTATCATTTTATTATTATTGCCAGATATAAAATTCATCTGCATTTCTCAGATGGAATGTTGCCTCTATTTTCGTAGTATCACCAAGAAAAAAAGGGTACCCCCTATAATTGGCTTAGAACATCCAAATAAGTCCAACTCTTTAGACAGGGCTATAATTACTGTGATGAGGTTGTCTAAACAACCAGCCACACTGTCTTTGCACAGTCAGATGCAAAGAAGCAGTCATTTCTCTAATGCCTTCTGCTAATCTCAAGGAATTGTTTTCAAATGGGAGGGAAGAGTTAGTCATTTTTCTTGCAAGCTGTTTTATAAGTATTATTATCAAAATAATTGCAATTTCAAACTAATCAAAAATGTAGTTTAGTAGAACTAGCAAATGCTCAAGGCCAGCATTTCATTGGGCACCCTAAGAATTTTCTATTCAACTCACACCTTCCCTCGCTAGCCTCTCAAGCCTCATTCCTCCCAGATTCAGCCAGAAGAGTCTCCTTTTTACTGCTGGGTGTCAAGACCCCAAGATAAAACCAAGAAAAGTCAACTGCTGGTATGAGCTACTGGCAGGGCCCCGAGGAAGCCTGACAGGTCCCACCTCTGGTATTTTTCTAATAACTAGCCATTTTTACTATATCATGCCTTACATGACATCTTCAGCAATGTTGGTGTGTGTTGAAACTGTTCCGCCCATAAGACAACAATGCTGTTTTAATGAGACTTTTTCTCCAGCTTCAGTAACAATTTTCAAATATTTTTTATAAGAATCCTAGGTAGTTGTTTTGGAGTCAAATCAGAGAAAATGAAGTAACTATAAATCAGCGTAGATTTTGGGAGACCATTAGGAAGAACATCTTATTTGCCTGGGATGAAAAACAGAAATGAGTGACTGACGAAGGCTGAAAATCTTTCAGAAAAAAAAAAGTGACAAGCTCCACTGCACTGTAAGCCTGAAGGCAGGGCTTCTATCACATCATCTCTTCAAATTTTAATCTGAGAAGATATACTTCATTTCAAGTATTACCAGTCAGTGGACAAGCAAGGAGTATGCTCAAAAAAGAGCCTAATGGGAGGATTGTTTATTCAGCACACTGGGAAGTCACCTTCACTTCTTTTACAGAACTTCTCATCTTGTTCTCAAGTGCACCCCCAAAATTTAGCCTACCCCAGGTATTCAAAAGATATTCGTTGGCTAAAATTGTAAGGGAATTAACCAGGGTCCCTTATTTTATGGTAGAAATATCTCAGTTCTAAAAAGGTAAAATGATTCATCCAAGGCCACACAGTAAACCTTGAAGCTCACTCCAATTAAAAAAAAAAAAAAAAAAATCATGCTTGAGCAGAATAGTGTATGGAGGAGAAAGCTTTCCTGTAAGTCTCCACATCAGACCCCATATAATTCAAGCCTGGGGTGTAAAGATCAACTCTTCTTCCTTTGTTTGTTCAGAGACTTTCTAACATGGCCATGCAGCAAGGCCTGATATTGGCAATAATTCCTTCCTGAATCCTCTTTGAGGCCCAACATGTCATTAGCCTATCAAGTTGGTTGCTCACCTTCACTAATTAAGGTGGGTTTTTTCCCTTTTACCCTAAAGAAATAATAACCAGCTCCTTATTTGCACCTCTTATGAAAAATCTTTTGCTTAAACACCAGCTTGCTGTATGTGAAGTGCTTATATTTTCGAATCTGAGAGGTAATCATCAACCAATTATCATCTTAGGTGTTACTTGAGAACTTTGTTTTTCTTGTTTTCTATAAACCTGATTGATCATGAAGAACAAGTTTGTCTGAGGGGATCGAAAATGCTGTTGCCATACATTTATCAAGATAATTAATAATATTATCCAGATGGACTTACAGGAGGGATACAAACGGGCAGATAGGTAAAAGATTAAGAAAATAAATAAATATTTGGACCTTTTGAGACATTGATTTTCAGATGGAAAAAAGACTCTAAAGGTCATCTCATTTCTCTGTAACAACCCCAGCCACTGGTCACTGTATGTAGGCCTGAAAACACCAATTTCCAGTCTTTGCCATTCATTCTAGGTTCCCCACAGCCATGGCCAACATGTCAACTTATCACAATAGCTTGCCTGATGGGATGACCCAGAACATTATCCCTCATATAATTTTGCCCTTAATTTACTCTTGTAAAGTCAAGGTTTTGCAAGTGCTCATTCACTCTTATTGATGGACACAAAAGCACAAATGCATCAATGAACTCCTTAGTTTAGGACATTCCCTCCATCATCTACTACTATGTAGAACCAACCCCACCTCACTCTGATAATCTGGGTCTTCTACTTCCATCAGTATAGTGACTCACTTATGCCTGTTCCTCTGGCATAAGAAACCCAAAACAACCAGAAAGAAGTTATGGATTAAAATTCAACAGAACTCTTGGAGGTGCCTTGATTATCCAGTCGGCTGAGCATCTCAATTCGACTCAGGTCATGATCTCACGGTTTATGACTTTGAGCCCCATGTCCGGCTCTGTGCTGACAGCTCAGAGCCTGAATTCTGTTTCAGATTCTGTGTCTCCATCTGTCTCTGCCCCTCTCCAACTCATGCTCTGTCTCTCTCAATGATGAATAAACATGAAAAAAAAATTTTTTTTAATTCAACAGAACTCTTGATATTTCTAACAGAAGCATTCTTTCTCCCAAGATCTATTTGGGAGAGCCTAAAGTCTGGGGAACAGAAAGCACTAATTCCATAAGCACATGACCAGAGGTAAGGTGAGAAAAGTCCATCCTACTTCCACTGCTTGGTTCCCAGACCCATATATACAAGCTATTATGGACATTGTTGGTCCACCAAATAGACTGCATTCTAGTGGCCAGTGCCCCATTCTCTAGGAGGTTGCTCCTGAATTGTCTCATTAGCTGAACTTTTAACAATGCATTCTAACTGTTCCGTCTGGATGATGGAGTTTATGGTAAGACCAACGTAGCTATTATTATGCAATCATTGTCATAATTCCTTTCCTGGAAAAGGGAACCTTGCTCTGAAAAAAAAAAATGCTATGTAGGCGATGATGATAATAAACTAAGCATCTTGTAAGTTCTTAGACATTTTGTAAGTTGTTAAGTGGTGATGGTGGATGCACTGCTGGTAAGGAAGGAAAATCACAGGTAGTAGAAGTCAAGTCTTTCCCTTTCTGAGTGTAAGGAATCCAATTTAAGTGACCTACCACCATGTGGATAACGAGTTTTCTGGAGGAATTATGCCATATGGAAGGATCATCCTTACAATGGGCCTAATTTTCAGTGCAGTCTGTGCTGTGGCTTCAGAAGATGAAAATCTCCATAATAGCTGCCCCAGAGGCTTTCTGGCTTTAGTGTATTTTGAGATAGCAGTTGGCTGCCCTGAAGCTATCATCATCTTATTTCAAGTTTTCCCATAAAGAACCAAATGAATTCACATTCTTTATAATTATCATTTCCTTCACATGACTGAAGCCCTCAGCTACTGCATAGCCAGTGCCTTACCTTCCACCTGCACTTCATTCTGATTAATCACAGTAAAAGCCCCAATGGTAATGATGCCATTATCACCAGTAATGAGAACCTCATTATCATCAGATCAGAGAGTAATCCAGCCCCAAATTCCCATCTCCTTTCTAGAGCCAGCCCCCAATTCCACTGTCTTAGTCTGCCTTCCCTCACAACATAGGGTCTAATGTGAAGAGGTATAAGTTAATTTTTTATCTAGAGTGCTATCCCAGGGAGCAACAGTTGAGGGAAAGAAATTGAGGTAGGAAGCAAGGAAGAGACAAAATGAGGATGTGTTTTAGAGTCAGGCACATAACAAAAGTCTGCTCCTTGGCCATAGTTGTATGGTTCATAGTTGAATTCTTGGCTTCTTCAAAACCTCTCTTCCACTCCAATCATTTTCCTATTGGTTATAATACATAAATAAAATGTGGTCTGTAGTTAGAAAGAATATAGCAGAAGAAGCTTGGAATGAAACAAAGACAAAAGATGGAGACAGAGAGATGCTTTTTTCTTAATTGCAACTTGATCCAGCATTCCAAATGGTCCATAAAGTCCAGAAACTAGAAAATAGCCAGATTTCTGTCAATGAATTATATTGCATTGTTTAAGCTAACTTTAATGAGACTGTGACATAAGAGATAAAAAGCCCTAAACAACTATTTACTATTCATAGCTGAAGCTGGTTTCCCAGAAAATGTCAGACCGTGGCCCTCTACAGGATACCGGGGAATGAGGACAGATGAAAGAGTCAGGTGTTTGAAATTAGTTTATGCACCTTTTGTGGAGTTGTCTTGTTTCCATTTTGCAAAGTGTAGGACAAATTTTAAGTTGATCTCCATGATTCCTGCCTTCTGGTATCTGTGCCTGTGTGAAATTCCCTCACTTGAGTGGGAGTTGAACCTGGAACTTGCTTCTAACCAATGAAATGTGACATAGCTTAGGGTGATTATATAAGTTTCTAGTACTTGACTTGCTAGAGTGTCTGGCTCTCCCTCTCTGGCCTTGAAAGAGCAAGTTACCTACCATGTTGTGAGAGGACCTATGGTGAAGGTTATCTGACAATGCAATTGACCTCTAGCTGTGGAAAGCAGCCCCTGGTCAAAAGTCAGCAAGAAGCCTGGGATGTACACCCTTCAACTGCAAGGAAATGAATCCTTCCAACAACCTAAGTAGGGTTGGAAGCAGTTTCTTCTCCAGTCTAGACTCCAGGTGAAAGTGCAGCATGAGTACATAGTGATTTCAGCTTTATGAGACTCTGAGAACCTTGCTAAGCTGTGCCAAAACTCCCAACCCACAAAACTGTGAGATACTTACTACATTAAGCTTCTAGGTGTCCAATAATTTGTTACATAGCAATATAAAATAAATATATATAAGAATAGACTAATCACTGAAACCAAAATATCAGAATATGGCTATGACCTGGGTCACTGCAAAAGTTTATGAAAAAGAGTGAAGGCCCTGACTTACTACATTTTCTTGAATTGTTCCTTATGACTAATTTCAGGTGTCATCTTTTCAAGGTGGATATTTAGAGCCACAGTGAAGTTCTTAAAGAAGAATATTTGCTCATCATAACTTTGACACTTTTCTCCTGTGGACTCCCATGAACAAGTGTGAGATTTTTTAAAAAAAGAAACAAACGGAAACAAACACCTTGATCCTCCTAGAATGTGGATCAATAACTAATTTGAAAACTAAATCACCAGGCCTGGTTAGATGGTTTGTAAACAATAGCAGCAGAAAAAAGATGCAAAAGGACCAAACTGTCCAGCTAAGTGTCCACTCACTCAGTTGATCCTGATAGTGTCATTTTCAATTAGTCAAAAATGGAAATGTTCTAGGAGTTATGTCTTAAACTTTGATGACTTTTTAAACTAAGCACAAGGAAAAGAGCAGCTGATTTTTTTTCTAGGGGACTTTGTTGTATCAGAAGTTTAAGTGACACAATTGAAGCCTTAACACACCCATGTGCTGATAACAAGTTTTATTTATTTACTTATTTATTTATTTACTCATTTACTTATTTACTTATTCATTCATTCATCATTCACTCACTCATTTATTCATTGTTATTTTGGGTAACAATTTTTAAATCATGATCTTGTGACAAAGCTTAAAAGTGAGATTATATAATAATTAAGACCAGGACTTTTGGCATCAGGCAATCCTGTATCTAACATAAAGCTTTAATTTTGGTGAACCTATGTCCATAAGTGACTGTCTTAACCACACTAAGTCTCACCTTGCCATGTGTAACATGGGCATTCTAATTCTTACCCTATTCAATTATTTATAAGATTAAATTACATACTGCACAAAAGCACTTAGTTTAGGATGTTATATATAGTAAATGTTCAATAAATGTTATCTAACATACCTGGATAAGATATAACATATCATGTACTTGATACTTAATTCCTTTTTCAATATACTTTTATCACCCTTTCCTGTGTGTCAATCTTACTTTAATGTTCAGAGATAATTCTTCCAGAGGTCCTGGTATACCATAAAGTTGTAAGAGATGAAAAAAAAAAAAAAAAAGATGTTCAATCAAATGTTCTCTAAAAACATAAATCTACTAGAATCTAGAAGAGTAGTATGTCCAAAATTTCAAGCTGCTTGGAGAAACAAAGAGTAGTGTTTAAATTTCTCTTGCATTTTGTCTGTACAATATAAATACCTATATTCCAATCCATATTAAGTGTCTATGATGTGTTTGTCACTATCCCAAGTACCATGTGTCATTTAAAAAATGGAATGATTTCCTGACATAATTTTATTTTCAACGTAGTTGAAGAAAAGATTTATTTACTATCTGAAAGGACATTTTGAAAAAGTTTTTTAAATGTTAACTTATTTTTGAGACAGAGAGATAGCAAGTGGGAGAGGGGAAGAGAAATAAAGGGAGAATCAGAATCTGTCAGCACAGAACCTAATGCGGGGCTCGAACCCACAAATTGAGATTATGACCTGAGCTGACTTTGGACACTTAACCAACTGAGCCACCCAGGTGCCTCTCAAAGGACATTTTAAATGCCTAATAAAATCATAGGTGAAGAGAAAAAATACTCTGTTTGGGTTTTGTTCACTTGTTTGTCTTAAAATTTTCAAAGCTCTGGAAAAAAAAATGCCTCCACAAAGATAAATACATATAGACCTCTCACTATTTTTCAGAGGTCTGGCAAAAATGGAGGACAGGGAACAGAGATAAACTGACACAATATTAATGTAGAAACTGAAAAATCGCCATAGATTTTTAAAGATTTATGGTGGGGATAATGGAAATAGGCTTTATTTTATTGACTGAAAATAGAATAAAATGCCAATATTCCAGATAGATAAGACAGTGAATTGTGAACACTTGATTAAGAAGTACATTACCACCAACCTCCTACTTTCATTTGAGAAGAAAAATGATGTGAACCATACAGCAAAGACAAATTTTGAATGTCTCATGGAACATCTATGGCTAAACATTTTTCATGTTCTTCATCAAGATGTAAGATAGATAAAAGTATTCTTAAATAAGAATTTTTAAGTAGAAAGTTTCAAAATGGTTTTCATGTATATGAAATTTATAGCATTTCAAAACAAAGTAGTAAATTAAAATATCATCTTTTAGATGGTTGAGGAAAAGGAAATAAAATAAGAAGGTAAGCTTATAATCTATTAAATCACTAGGTAGCTGGCTGACTTTATTGGATCATGGTAACAGATTCTTATCCCCCTTGCCTCCCCCCCCACCTGCCCCGTCCAACACATTTTTCTGTCTGTTCTTCTGGTAACTCACACAGTTATTTTGATCACCCAGACTGGCAGGTGAGCCATATCTGTAGAATCACAGCACCCCATCTTTCTGGTAAGAGTGAATAAGATATGGGATAGTAATAGCTCCTTCTGTTGGAGCTGCTAAACTGGAGCTAACATTGGTTATCCAAACATAATGTTAAGAGACTGTTGCTCTAAGTGAAAGGAAATGACACCAACATATTGAGAAGTTGGAAAAAGCAGAAATGAATTACAGGTGGAGTCAAAGAGACAGAGAGAGATCCTTCTGGAATAGTATCTCAGATTGCAATATTTTAGACCCTAATTCCTACAGAACCTTCTTCATTCTCTTAATTTCTCAGTATCTTTCTGAACTTTGTGAACCAATAAAGACTTTTTTTTCATTAAGCTATTATGAGTTGGGTTTCTGTTTCTTGAAATAGAAAAAGTCTTGACTGCTACAAGAATGTAGTTTAAGAAAGATATTTTACTAAGCTCTCTAACATTGAAGAATTTCACTTTACTCCAGGGTAGCAAAAACCAAACAGAAGTGTGATTTCCAGTATGAAAGAAGTTAGAAATTTTGAAAATCTTTCTGATAAAGTTCTAAATTTTTAGCGCACGTCTCACATTCATACCACAATACTATTCCTCATAATATGATTTTTTTCTCTCTTGCTAATCAAAAAAGTAGAAACCTATATATAATTATATTTATATTTAGATGTTGAGACTGATGGTTAAAAATAAGACTGAATTAGAGGGTCCAAGATGGCGGAACAGCATGGACTTTTTTTTAAATTTCTGATCCTGAAATGCAGCCAGAGCAACACCAAACCATCTTGCGGACCTTTAAAAATGATTTGAGGTTTAACACAATAATTTGCACAACTTGAAACATGGAACTTGGAAGGTAGGTGGCATGGAGAGGTGAACTGGGGGAGAGAGAATACACAGAGAGCAGGGAGCTATTGTGCTTGTGGAGAGAGGATGAAGACAAGGGGAGAGTATGGGGAAAGCACCCACACACACACCAAAAGCAGCTGGAGAGAAAGATGAAGAATGGAAACAGCCGCAAAGGACTGAAAAAAAAAAAAAAAGAGAGAAAGGAGAGGGTTTAAATTACATAAAGGCTATATAAACAGGGGGAGCACAGAGTCTGAAATTCCCAGCTCAATACCTGGCAGTGCTCTGGTAGAAAGGGTAAATCTCCAAGAGCAGAAAGTGAGGTCCAAGGGGTCCTTGGGCCTCATGGGGAGAGGCGGTTGCCCCGGGTGGGAGGACATTTGGTAGAGGGAGTGTGGCCCTTCCACAGGCAAAGGTCCCAGAGGACCCCAGAGATCAACTACATTCGCTGGTGTTGGAACAAGGACATTAAAGGTGAAGCCTAGTGCCAGATGTGTGTTGTGAGTTACCATAATCATTGAAACACTGCTGTTACAGGTTCACACAGACTTTTTCTAGGATGGGCTGGCACCTGGCTGTAGCCTCTGGACATCAGCAGCAGCACAGTTGCATTAAAGATTCTGGGGGTGGGATGGCACCCAGCCATTGCTCTGTGAGACCCTCCCCCAGAGGATCTGAGTGGGTCAAAGCCACAGTCCCTCAGAAGTGAGGGGTTGGGAAACAGAGCCTGATATGAGATAAAACTCAAGAAGGAGGTGCTGTCTGGCAGTCTGATGGCTTGGTCACAGACAGTGGAAGTGGGGAGTGGATGGAAGCTGGAGACAAAGGAGGGGTGCTTGATTGCCAGTCAGGTAAAGCACAGATTTCTGACACTAAAGACTGAGTTGCTAGGTGACGCCATTTTCACTGCTCCCATGCATGCACGTACACACCTACAAGTGCCACAGAAATCCACCCCAGTAAGCTAAGCAGTGTCATCTAGTGGAGAATGGAGCTATTACACTAAGCCCCACTCAGCTGAGCCAACAGTACTCTTGAGGAACACCACAAGTCTCTCTGGCTTCTTAAGTTTATGGATTATAAAGTGCTTCATAATTTGACTTCTAGGAGAAACTGTATGTAATTTCAATCATATTTCATTCTGTTTACTGATTCGTCTATTCAATTATTTTCCTTTTTTCTTATTCTTGAATACAGAAAAAGAAAAAATTATTTCTATTTTCAGTTTTTATAAAAAATATTTTTCTTTAAATTTTTTCTACTATATTATCCACTTTTCTGGTAAATTTTTAAATTCTATTTTACTTTCATCATTTCATTTTTCTATTTTATTGTATTAATTTTTTTCAATTATTCAAATATTTTCCTTTTCTTTTTTCTCTTTTTTTCTTTCCCTTTTCTCTATTCTATCAAGCTTCTTTCAACAACCAGCCCAAAACAGGATCTAGTATCCTTTATTTGATTTTTTGTATTGTTACACATTTTTTAATGTTAATTTTTTTTTACTTTATTAATTGCTTTTCTTCCTTCAAAATGACAAAATGAAGGCATTCACCCTCAAAAACAAGAACAGGAAGAAACAACAGCCAGAGACTTAATCAACACTGATACAGCAAGATGTCTGAAACAGAATTTAGAATCACGATAATAAGGATACTAGCTGGGGTTGAAAATAGATTGGAATTCCTTTCTGTAGAGATAAATAAAATCTTGTCAAGATGAAATTAAATATGTTCTAATTGAGCTTCAATCTCGAATGGATGCTATGGTGACAAGGATGGATGAAATAGAGCAGTGAATTAGCGATATAAAGGACAAACTTATGGAGAATAATGAAGCAGAACAAAAGAGAGAAAAGGCAAAAGAGAACAATAAAATAATTAGAAAACGTAGTGACTCATTAAAAAGAAATAACATCAGAATCATAGGGGTCCCAGTAAATGAAGAGAGAGAAAAAGGGATAGAAGGTTTATGTGAGCAAATCATAGTGGAAAACTTTCCTAACCTGGAGAAAGACACAGACATCAAAATCCAGGAGGCACAGAGGACCACCATTAGATTGAACAAAAATCGACTATCAACAAGGCATATGATAGTCAAATTCACAAAATATTCAGACAGGGAAAGAATCATGAAAGCAGCAAAGGATAAAATGTCCTTAACCTACAAGGGAAGACAGATCAGGTTTGCAGCAGACCTATCCACAGAAACATGGCAGGCTAGAAAGGAGTGGCAGGATATATTCAATGTGCTGAATCAGGAAAATATGCAGCCAAGAATTGTTTATCCAGAAAGACTGTTATTCAAAATAGAAGGAGAGATAAAAAGTTTTCCAGACAAACGAAAACCAAAGGATTTGTTACCACTAGGCCAGCCCTACAAGAAATGTTAAGGGTAACTCCCTGAGGAGAGAAAAGATGGAAAAAAAAAAAAACCCAAAATAGCAAAAGCAACAAAGACTAGAAAGGACTAGAGAACACCACAAGAAACTCCAACACTACAGGAAACACAATGGCAATAAATCCATATCTTTCAGTATTTGCTCTAAATGTCAATGGACTAAATGCTCCAGTCAAAAGACAAAAGGTAACAGAATGGATAAGAAAAGAAGACCCATCTATATGCTGTTTACAAAAGACCCATTTTAGACCTAAGACAACCTTCAGATTGAAAGTAAAGGGATAGTGAACAATCTATCATACTAATGGTCACCAAAGGAAAGCCAGAGTAGCCATACTTATATGAGAAAATCTAGATTTTAAAATAAGGACTGTAAGAAGATATGAAGAAGGGCATTATATCACAATTAAGGGATCTATCCACCAAGAAGATCTAATAATTATAAACATTTATGTTCCAAATGTGAATATCCAAGTATATGAATCAATCACAAACATAAAGAAACTCATTGATAATAATACCGTATAGTAGGGTACTTCAAAATTCCACTTACAGCAACGGACAGATCATCTAAATAGAAATCAACAAGGTAACAATGACTTTGAATGACACACTGGACCAGATGGACTTAAAAGATATATACAGAACATTTCATCCTAAAGTAGAGAGATACATTTTCTTTTTGAGTGTGTACATGGAACATTCTCCAGAATAGATCAAATACTGGGACATAAGTCAGCCCTCAACATGTACAAAAAGATCAAAATCATACCATGCATATTATCAGACCACAATGCTATGAAACTCGAGAGTACAATAAAACATTTGGAAATGTAATAAATGCTTGGAGACTAAAGAATATCCTATTAAAGAATGAATGAGCTAACTAAGAAGTTAAAGAGGAAATTAAAAAGTACATGGAAGCCAATGAAAATGAACACACCACAGCCCCAAACCTCTGGGACACAGCAAAGGTGATCATAAGAGGGAAGTATATAGACCTTCCTAAAAAGGAAGAAATGTCTCAGATACACAACAAACTGCTGGAGAAAGAACAAATAAAACCCAAAACTGGCAGAAGACAGGAAATCATAAAGATTAGAGCAGAAATCAATGCTACTGAAACGAAAAAATTCCCCAGAGTAGGACAGATCAATGAAACCAGAAGCTGGTTCTTTGAAGAAATTAACAAAATTGATAAACCCCCAGCCATTTTTATCAAAAAGGAAAAGGAGAGGGCCCAAATAAAATCAAGAATGAAAGACGAGAGATAACAACTGACACAACAGAAATACAAACAATAGTAAGAATAGTATAAGCAATTACATGCAAATTAAATGGGCAATCTGGAAGAAATGGACAATTCCTAGAAACATATAAACTACCAAAACTGAAACAAGAAGAAATAGAAAATTTGAATAAACCCATAACCAGTAAAGAAACTGAACTGAGTTGGCAATCAAAAGTTTCCCAAAAAAACATGAGTTCAGGGCTGGATGGTTTTCCAAGGGAATTCTCCCAAATATTTAAAGAAGAGTTAATATCTATTCTTTTGAAGCTCTTCCAAAAATAGAAATGGAAGGAAAACTTCCAAATTCATTCTATGAAGCCAGCATTACCTTGATTCCCAAACCAGAAAAAGATCCCACTAAAAAGGAGAACTACAGACTAACTTCCCTGATGAAAATGAATGCAAAAATCCTCAACAAGATACTAGTCAACCGAATCTAACAATACATTAAAAGAATTATTCACCACTATCAAGTAGGATCTATACCTGGGATGCAGGGCTGGTTCAATATCCACAAGACAACCAATGTGATACATCACATCAATGAAAGAAAGGACAAGAACCACATGATCCTCTCAATAAATACAGAGAAAGCATGTGACAAAATACAGCATCTTTTCTTGATAAAAACCCTCAAGAAAGTAGGGATAGAAGGATCATACCTCAAGATCATAAAAGCCGTATATGAAAGACCCACTGCTGATATCATCTTCAATAGGGAAAAACTGAAGGCTTTCCCCCTAAGGTCAGGAAGATGACAGGCTGGTCCACTCTTGCCACTCTTATTCAATATAGTATCGGAAATCTTAGCCTCAGCAGTCAAACAACACAAAGGAATAAAAGGCATCTAATGGCAAGGAGGAAGCCAAACTTTCACTCTTCACAGATGACAGGATACTCTATATGGAAAACCCGAAAGATTCTACCAAAAAACTGCTAGAACTGATCCATGAGTTCAGCAAAGTCACAGGATATAAAATCAATGCACAGAAATTGTTTGCAGTCCTACACACCAATAATGAAGCAACAAAAGAGAAATCAAGGAATACATCCCATTTACAATTGTACCCAAAACCATAAAATACTTAGAAACAAAGCTAACCAAAGAGATGAAAAATCTATACACTGAAAACTATACAAACCTTATGAAAGCAATTGAAGAAGACACACATAAAAAAAGGAAAAATATTCCATGGTCCTGGACTGGAAGAACAAAAATTATTGAAATGTTGATGTTACTCAAAGCAATCTACTCATTCAATGCAATCCCTATCAAAGTAACACCAGCATTCTTCACAGAGCTAGAACAAACAATCCTAAAATTTGTATGGAACCAGAAAAGACACCGAATAGCCAAAATTCTGACAGAGAAAACCAAAGCTGGAGGCATCACAATCCTGGACTTCGAGACGCATTACAGGGGCACCTGGGTGTCTCAGTCGGTTAAATGTCTGACTTTAGATCAGGTCATGATCTCATGGTTCGTGAGTTTGAGCCCTGTGTCAGCCTGTGTGCTGAGAGCTCAGAGCCTGGAACTTGCTTCAGATTCTGTGTTTCCCTCTCTCTCTGCCCCTCCCACTCTCACACTCCGTCTCATTCAAAAATAAAAACATTAATTTTTTTAAAAAAGTTGTAATCATCATAAGAGTATAGTACTAGCACAAAAACAGACACTCAGATCAATAGAACAGAATAGAGAACCCAGAAATGGACCCAAAAGTAATCTTTGACAAAGCAGGACAGAATAGCCAATGGAATAAAGACAGTATCTTCAGCAAATGGTACTTGGAAAACTGGACAGCAACCTGCAGAAAAATGAACCTGGACCACTTTCTTACACCATACACTTACACTCAAAATGGATGAAAGACTGAAACGTAAGACAGGAGGCCATCAAAATCCTAGAGGAGAGAGAAGGCAAAGACCTCTTTGACCTCATTAGCAGCAATTTCTTAACACATCTCCAGAGGCAAGGGAAACAAAAGGAAAAATAAACTATTGGCACCTCATCAAAATAAAAGCTTCTGCATAGTGAAGGAAACAGCAAAATTAAAATGGAATAAGAGAAGATGTTTGCAAATGACATATCAGATAAAGGGTTAGTATCCAAAATCTATAAAGAACTTATCAAACTCAACACCCAAAAAAAGAAATGGAAAAAAAAAACAGGGATAGGCACTTCTCTAAAGAAGACATCCAGAGGGCTAACAGACACATGAAAAAATGTTCAACATCACTCATCATCAGGGAAATACAAATCAAAACCACAATGATATACCACCTCACACCTGTCAGAATGGCTAACATTCATAATTCAGGCAGCAACAGATGTTGGCGAGTATGTGGAGAAAGAAGATCTCTTTTGTCTGCTGGTGGGAATGCGAGCTGATGCAGCCACACTGGAAAATAGTACATAGGTTCCTCACAAAATTAAAAATAGACTACCCTATGACCTAGCAACTGCACTGTGAGGTGTTTATCTAAGGGATACCAGTGTGCTGTTTCCAAAGGGCACATGCACCCCAATGTTTATAGCAGTGCTATCAACAATGGCCAAAGTATGGAAAGAACCTGAACCCAAATGTCCATCAGTGGATGAATGGACAGAGAAGATGTGGTGTGTGTGTATACACACACACACACACACACACACACACACACACACACTGGAATATTACTCGGCAATCAAAAAGAATGAAATCTTGCCATTTGCAACTACATGGATCGAACTGGAGGGTATTATGCTAAGTGAAATTAGTCAGCCAGAGAAAGACAACTATCATATGGCTTCACTCATATGAGGACTTTAATATGCAAAACAGCTGAACATAAGGGAAGGGAAGCAAAAATAATATAAAAACAGGGAAGGGGACAAAACATAACAGACTCTTAAATATAAAGAACAGGGGTTGCTGGAGAGGTTGCCTTAGGGGGGATGGGTAAGGGGCATTAAGGAAGATACTGTTGGGATGAGCATTGGGTGTTATATATAGGGGATGAATCACTGGAATCTACTCCTGACATCATTGTTGCATTGTATGCTAACTGTGATGTAAATTTAAAAAAATAAATAATTTAACTAATTAAAAAAAAGAAACAAAACAAGTGATGAAAGGAAAAAGACACAAACAAACAAACAAAAACGTGCTGGTGGTTACCAAAAGGCAGGTGTTTGGGGGGAATGGGTGAAATAGGTGAAAGAGACTAAGAGTACATTTATCCTGAAGAGCACTGAGAAATGTATACAATTGCTGAATCACTACATTGTACACTTGAAACAAATATAACACTTTATGTTAATTATATCTGAATTTTAAAAAAGCCCACCTAAAAAAGTAAAAGAAAAATCATCCACTGATTAAAAAAAAGAGTAAGAATTAACTCTTAATCTCCTTACTGATTTAGAAAATGCAGCTGTTTTATTCATAAGAAGAGTCCTTCAAATGGTAATTTATATCCATGGGAGATGAAAGGAATCACACTAGTTGCATGGCTACTATAGTTCTCAAATTAAACTATACAAATATATAAAAATGAAAGTCAATGAAAGGAAAGAATAGCTTCAGGAAGATAGCCACACTCTATGTCTTGGTTTCCATGGAACTATATGAAATTTATTCCTAAGGTAGCATGTTGTAATGAATCAGAATACAGTTTGTCAGGAAAGGATCTCGGTTTAAATCTTGGCTCTGCTGCTCCAGAGATATGTGACTCATATGCAAACCATCTAAGTCACTTGCCTTGCTGAAAACAGGGCTAATATCTGCAACTTATGTGAAGTGATCATTGAGAGGACTCAAACCATTATCTATAGGATCACATTATCTACATGATTAGTGCTATATAGTCTTCACTTACTCCTCTCTTCTCCCACCTTGGTGCCTGGGAGGTAAATCTTTGTACCCTGAGAAGCAATTCTCCTCCTCTGACTTCCAACTAGGTCTGCCAACTACATGACAGATCTGCAGGAGACTGGAGGACACAGGAAAGCGAGGTCTACAGAGACTTTTTCCCATAATAGCCCCTGACCAGGCCACAGATAGGTCACATTTGCAGTCCTTTAACAAAAGCCAAGTTGGTACAGGGTGGCTCTCTTCTACAGCTGTTGTTTGGCTAAGTTCTGGTAACCTTACCCAAGTCTTGTTGCTTAGGAGAAGTAACAGCTTCCCTCTGTTGCTGACTCTGGAATACTTCACCATGCTCTGTTTTCCTTTAATTCTGCTCATATATTTTTTGGTAAACAGTCCCTTAATTAAACTCCCTAATAATTCCTTTGGGGTATGCTGTCTCTTTCCTGCTGGATCCCTGAGCAACATACACTTAGAAGGATGTCCATCATGCAGTAAATATTAAATAAATGTTATTTAATATTTGAGAGACTTCACAGATAAAAGTGGTGTCTTTTCTGATAAATTGAAAAATCATCATAGGAACAAAAAGCAAGATTAGAATTCAAAGATTTATACACATAAATCCCTCTCAAGCAAGATTATAATTGAAAATCTGAAGAGGACCAGAACAACTACTTCATTCTAGAAACAGTGTGGGGAAGACCATTGCCTGTAAAATGCAAGGCAAGCAACAAAGAGTAAGATATACAGTCAAGGGGAATATTTAGGTGAAAAAATATAAGTAGTTTGTCATTGTTAGAGTTTTAAAAATACTACATTCTTCTAATCCAGTGAAACAAAATACATAAGGAACTAAGAATAACTAAGAACTGTCTTGAAAAACGATATGCTAAATTATTTTAGAATATGGGCACACTGGAGTAGGGTTAATTTTAATTTTTATTTTTTGCTACACAGACAAACACAGTTGTATACTCAGCCTTAGAACTCTGTGGTGATCTTAGAGGAAACACACAAATACAGAGTAGGTCAGAAATCTGGACTCAGCACGTGGTGACAAGATTGTGCCAATTTACCTTAAAGATCATATCAAGAGAAATGATTGTGGAAATAATGGTTGTGGAGGATTACATCTTTCTTGAAGAAATGGAGGGAAGTGCATGCAATGAATGGTAACATCGTTATTTGTACGGGAAATAACAAGTGACCATGAAATACAGACAATTAAGATCCATGCACCCCTCTTATACTTGCGTATATTTAAATGGGCAATTCATAACATACGATTGTATAAATATTAGAATTTTAATGTATTAGAATTTTTAATTCCTCATAAGTAAAGAAAAAGATGCAAGTCCTTTAAAAGTCTTGCCATCTATTTTTAAAAGTTGGATTGTCTGTTATCAGTATCTTCAGGAAAATTTCTTTTAAGCAGGAATAAATGTAAGATGAAACATCAGTGCTGGTTTGTTTCTGTACGTCTGCCAAAAATATGACATATTTACAAATAGAATATATTTTATTATTAGTTTTTTTTTAGTATTACTGCAAAACTTCAATGATTTTCATTTGAAGGGAAAAAAAACCAAAAAAGACACACAAAACCTTCTCATTCCTAGAGAATTGTTTCTTCAGAAGGAAAAAAAAAAGACTGAGAGAGACTGAGGGAGAGACCATGCTCTTCTCAGCAGAAATCATTCCCAGAGTGAAAAGGTAACATATTTCATCTCCCAGTTTGTTACAATTTTAAAGGTTTCATGATTTCTTTTTTTTTTTTTTCTCTCCTATATGCTCCTTTTTTCCAGCTGCCCGTTTTGTTACCAGCTCTTCTGCACTGATCAAATGCCATTGTTATTATTCTGTCCTGTTAATGGTGAGAGATGTTTCTAGGATGTTTGCTTTTCCTCTTTCTGTTTTTGGCAAAGACAATTCAAGCAGACTCTCTTTAATCAAATCAAGTTTAAGGTAAAATGAGGACAAGGTTCTATATGCATAGGCAATGTGGTAAGCGAAATGGGATAGATTGAAGGTAGCATTTAAACTTACAGAGACTGGTTTTTATAGGGCTGTTCAATGAACTGGCAAGCTATCTGTGTGCTAAGTATCCTGTGAACTAAAGTAGCCTTTTCCTATTATGCTCAAGTGGGGAAAAATAACTATATATTCAATGCTAACTATATAATACAACCTAATAGAATCTTCTTCTGCAAAGTGCTAAAATTAGATATTGGGTGCTGACGGAAAAAAAGTCTAGAACTATTCCAAGTCATAATGCTACTTTAATAAAAAAAGGAGGAAGAAGCTTTTAGCAGGATATTAATTTAGAAACCATGTTTGCTCATAGGGGCCTGGCTAATGCTTCTCCGTGACCAATCTCTACTCTATTAGATTCAGATCATTTTCTGTTTGATATTGAAGCTGAGCTTAGGATCAGGGTAATGAAGGAAAGGAAGACATGAACTTGAGGCTTTCCTCCGTGAAAGTTGGATGGAATTTTCTATATAAACACTTACAATGAAAAATGACAAGTAACATCGTGTTGGCATTAGAATTAGCAGAATTTAGTTTGTACAACTTGCAGGAACAGCGGAAGATAAAGGTTTGATAATAGATTGGGCATCTTAAAACAGAGAAGCCAGTGAGTCGCAGTTCTGTCTGGCACCTCACGCCCCTGCCTTCTTGGCACATGAAGTGGTACAGTTCTAAGTAACTTATCAGATTTGGTGGAAACTCAAGACTGAATTTCAATGTCATCGGGCTGTGGATCTGCATTCCCACGTTATCTCCTTCCTCTCACACCTTCAGGCAAGAGGGAACTGGTTTTTGTTGGAGACTTAGTGCAGGAAAAGACCTTCAAAACCAGCCAATATCTGATTCTTATAAGACCCACTTATTGAACACATATTTTCCTCTTATGAGCACCAATCTTTCCTTGTGTAGCTTAAAAATAGGCTAAGACAAGTACAGCCCTTTGATTGAGTGGAATTAAAGGTTATTAATTGTGATCTCCATTTGAGGGGCATTTGACTGGTCATTGTATCCCTCAGTATGTGCCCATTTGACTAAGCTTCCAAAAGAGGAAGTCCAATCCAGAGGAAATGCAACTGCCCCTCTGAGGAGAATTATCTTAACTTTGTAGGAGCTTTTAGTTAATTGGAGCAGAGATCTAAAAGCATGCAGCCTGGGGCACGGACCATGGGATAGGCAATGAGTGGAGAGGTGGTGAAAAGGACAATAAGGAATAGGAAACAGAAGGAAGAGAAACATCTATTCATTCCACATTCAGTATACACATATTGAGCTGCTATTGAGTTAGGCACTCTGCAGGACACTGAGACAGAAGATGGGCAGTCAATAAGTAGGCAGGCCCCTGTCCTCACTGAGTTTTCATTTCAGGGAGAAGAGACAAACAAATAATAAGTAAATGAGGTGATGTCGGATAGTGAGAAACGCTGAGAAGGAACTAAGAGAATACCACTGTGGAAAAATATTTAAAAAAAAAAAGGGGGGGGGGAAGCCTGGGTGGCTTAGTCGGTTAAGCTTCCGACTTTCGCTTAGGTCATGATCTCGCAGTTCATGGGTTCGAACCCCGCGTCGGGCTCTGTGCTGACAGCCAGCTCAGAGCCTGGAGCCTGTTTCAGATTCTGTATCTCCTTCTCTCTCTGACCCTCCCCTGTTCATGCTGTCTCTCTCTCTCTCTCTCCTAGAAACAAATAAAAAAAGAGAGAGAGAGAATACCACTGTGGAGAGTTCTAGAGGTGGGCTAGGAGGGTTTCTCTTGATGAAAGGATCAGACATAACCTTTGTGATGAGGGTGCCTTTGAACTGAAATTTCCAGGAAGAGAAGTAACCATTTGTGAAAACTACCAGGGAAAGAGAGTTCCAGTCAACCTTCAAGTGACGATATTTTCCTTACAAACTCAGAATATCAAAGGAATAGAAGATGATGTGGATGGAATTTAGTGGGGAGAACAGCAGGGGATAAGCTTGGATGAGTAGATAAAGCCAGATACAGGGTTTCAGACATGATGTTAAACACATTTATTTTATGCTGAACTAAATGGTGAGGAGTAGGAGACCTCTGCACAGGGCTATTGGTCAGCTCAGGCTGTCATTACCAAATACCACAGCCTGGAGGCTTAAACAGCAGAAATTTATTTTCTCACAGTTTGGGAGGCTGGAATTCCAAGATCAGAGTGCCTGAGGAGTGGGTTGCTGGTGAAGCTTCCCTTACAGGCTTCCATACAGCCTCCTTCTGTGTCCACACAGCCTTCCTCTGTGCACACACACTCCTGGTGTCTATTTCTCTTCTAATAAGGACACCAGTCCCATTGGATTTGGCCCTACCCTCATGACCTCATTTATCTTTAATTATCTCTTTAGAGACCCTATCTTCAAATAGAGTGAGGGTTCGGGTTTCAACATATGAATTTGTGGGGGAACACAAGTAAGTCTATAACACGGGAGCTGAGTGACATTATTATGTTCTTCTAAAATATGCCTCTGGCTGCAATGTAGAGCTCAGATAGAGGAAAGGGTCATAGCAATGTAGAAACCAAAACAGCCTCCTTCTGTACTTTATGCTAATACCCTCCAAAACCCTCTCCATTGTTAGAAACAGGGAAACAAACAGAAAAAGATATTAGTGGTTCATGTTTGACATGAAGGTCAGAGTTCAATCCAGAGAAAAGAACCTTGGATACACTCAAGCAAAAACCACAAAATTCTTTTGTCAGTTTATTTTCCACTTGTGGTAGGGATTGTAAGGTCGTGGTTTTTCTTTCTATAAATTCCAAGAAAGGCCCTTTGGATCATCAGTAACAATATCAACATTGTAAAAGCCTCATAGATCAGAAAGGTCTTGACTCCCACACCAGGCAGTGTGTCGTTGCCATTCTCTTAACCAAGGAGTGATTTGTTGCCTGAGCCTTGCTTACTGTAGTCCCTACAGAGCTGGGACGATGGATCCTACACATATTGAAACAGATCATTGTTTTCCCAAACCACACCCAACTGGGGCAGAAAATGAGAGAAATGGGATAGAAATAACAGCTATAATTTTAAGGCTTTTAATAAATCCTACTGAGTGTTTCAAAACATCATCTCCTCGAATGATGAGGACAAATCTATGAAATAGGTATCATTAACCCAATTTTAGAAATGAAGAAAAGAAGACTTAGAGGTATGAAACAACTTGTCCAAAAACACAAGATAGGTAAGTGCAGAGCCAAGTCTTGACCCTGATATACCTCAAACACTTTGATTCGAAACCAAGCACAACGTTATACACTCTGTACACCACTGGGGTTTCACTTCCAAAATTAGCCCACGTGGCAAACACTAGCAAAGTTCTCCTAGCCTTGAAATAATTAAAACCGCACACCCAGATGTACAGGCTGTGACACACAAGTTCTTGTCTATCCTGATTTAAAAATACATAAGCATTTTTTATGTGTACATATTGTTTTACAGCTTATGGAGTACTTTGACATACATAATCTCACTTGACTCTCACAACACTTGTGTGCATGTTAAATATTGCTTGTTCTGAATTACACCTAAGAGATGAGGGACTGTAACAGTTCAAGTGTCTAATTTATGGTCATATCACAGAAAATTGTAGGGTTTGAATAGGACCGGGATCCTATCTTACTTGTAGGCCAATGTGTTTTGCACTGATGATGTTCTCCATTTGATAGCACTTCCCCATGCCCTGATCAACCATAGTCTGTGCCAGCTAACTATGAACCACATACAGCTTGCCAACCTTGAGCAGTGCAAGAGTGAAGCCGAGGGAATAAGATAGTATTGTTTGAAATCCTCCTGTCCCAATGATTGTGACCTTGATCCTTTACTTAATTTAAATTACTTAATTGTAGAGGCACCTGGCTGGCTGAGTCAGAAGAGCATGCAATTCTTCATCTCAGGTCACGAGATCCACATCATGAGTTCTACACCCATGTTGGCCATAGAAATTAAATAAATAAATGAATTGTAAAAGTTTTAAACATTAGTAAGTCCCACCCTCTATTGAAAGTGGTTTTTCATTTTTGTTATAAGAGACCATAAAAAGTCATTTGCTGGCTCTGTGCATTTGCCTGGATCCAAGTGGTTATGTGGGAACAAGGAAGTTTAGACTGTGTAAAAGAGGGTAAGAACATTTACTTTATAGTTGATTGTGTATTGACATGGAAGGATTTGCATGGGGGCACCTGGGTGGCTCAGTCGGTTAAGCATCTGGCTTCAGCTCAGGTCCTGATCTCGCAGTTCCTGAGTTCGAACCCCACATCGGGCTCAGTGCTGACAGCTCAGAGCCTGCAGCCTGCTTTGGATTCTGTGCTTCCCTCTCTGTCTGACCCTCTCCCATTCATGCTCTGTTTCTCTCTGTCTCAATAATAAATAAAAACATTAAAAAGAATTTGTTTTAAAAAACGGATGTGCATGATGAATGGGAGGCATGGCATGATCCTAATTCTGTTTTTAAAAAGTGCATATAATCTTGTAGATTAATTAAATGGGACTCCAGGTGCAATAAGAAAATATTAGATTCCTCTCCCACGTTTGAAACCCTCTTCGCACTGTGAGGCTAGTTATACCTCTATTTCAAATTATAAAGTTCAGCAGGATCCACAACTCAATAACTCAGAGAAAATGCTATTTACTTATTGCCAAAAAAATCTCATTTAAGTAATTAAAATGTTCAATGCCATGTAGTGGTCAAATTCTGAAATTCATTTAAGTTGGCACCTCTCCCCTCTGCAAAAGGAACTCTCCCAGTGAGGAAGGCTGCACTGGGAAATGGTGGGAGAGGCATTATCTTCTTTCTTTACTGGGAACCCTCCTCTCTTCTACCTCTACTTCTAGAAGGAGGCAGGAAAGCAGGAGGGTAGGTAGGACCAGCAAAGCTCTTCCTGAGCAGTGCCATTTGTTATCTCCAAACCACGTACTCATGTAAAGCTAATTCTTTCCTCCCTGAGGTCCTCTGTAGCTTCTTCAGAAACATCTACCACAGAAGATCTAAAGCCTTGCCAACTCACAGAAATGTACCTCCTTGTGGTGCTTTGGGGCACACTCTCCTCCCCACCCCCCTCCGTCTCTTTCATCTGAGAACTCCTTGCTCCTTCTGTGACTCTGTCAGACATTGCCAGGCCACTCTCTCTCACATGTAGCTAAGATCTCATCAAAAGAAAACTTACACATTCACCCTTCTGCTTAAAAGAATGTGATTGTTTCTCAAACACAGCTTCTACAATTTTCCACAGGGGGCATTTTTTATTTTTTTCCTTGAGAGGAAGATTGAGGTGAGAACAGATTAATCCTTCCACCCATCAAGGCATGGATAGAAGGAACTTACAGAGCCAATGATTTTCTCCAAAGAAATCCCTTCTCTAAACTCCAGCATTCTTCGGCCTCTTCAAAGTCTGAGCAGTTGGAGATGGGTGGTCAACCACTGAAGAGTCATGAACAGATAACTCTTGTTCACCTCTTCCAAGTTCTCACTGTTGGTCTAGACTCACTTTGAAATGTGAAGTATTGACTCTTAGGGCCACAGATGAGGCAGGATATTTACAGCCATAGAATGTAATGACAAGGATATGCTGTGAACAGAGGTTATATATCTGGGGAGTGGATTTAGATGAAAGGAGATTTTCTGCACCGTTTGCATTTCTTCCCATTGGGATTTATTATTTTACAATTATAAAATATTTATATTAAAATAGCTTCCACCTCGAGGGTTGTTGTGAGTACTTATAGAGGGGCTAAGCACAGACTAAATCTTGGTTAAATGATAGCCATTATTACTATAATTATTGGTGTTATAATTTATGCATTTAGCAGATATTTATCGAACACTTCTGTGCAAGACATTGTGTAAACTTCTGGGGATATAATAGTAAACAAGACAAACCTACTTCCTGCCCTCACTTCTGTTAAAGACACCAAGGAAAATCAAATACACAGATAAATAAATACAACGGTTACAAATCTTAATTAGTGTTACAGAAAAAAGAAAAGAAACAATGAGAGACTGAGAGAGAATTCAGATGATCGGGTGGTCATCTGCTTTACCTAGGATGGTTACAGAAGGTCTCTCTGGACACAAAGATTTCTTTTTTAATGTTTATTTTTGAGAGAGAGAGAGAGAGAGAGAGAGAGAGAGAGAGAGAGAGAGAGGGGGGGGAACACGAGCAGGGGAGGGGCAGAGAGCGAGGGTGACACAGAATCCGAAGCAGGCTCCAGGCTCTGAGTTGTCAGCACAGAGCCCCAATGTGGGGCTCGAAATCTCAAGCTGTGAGATCATGACCTGAACCAAAGTCAGCCATTTAACCGACTGAACCACCCAGGTGCCCCTCTGGGCCACAGATTTAAACTGACACAAAAGGTAGGAAAGTGTGGGAAGAAAAGCCAGGAGAGAAACATACTCTTAGAAAGAGGAGCATTTCCCAAGGTAGGTGGTAACTTTCTATGTTTGAGGAACTAGCACAAGACCATGATCGCTGGAAATAACAACCATGGGAGACTCTGGTATGAAATGATAATGAGAGAAAGAAAGGGCCTCACAAGGCACAGCCCCACAAGCTGGGGTCTAGTCTGGATTTCATTCTGAGCACACTAATGGTTTTCTTTGGAAGTCCATTACAGTGTGTCACACAACATAAACCTGGGGGTGACCCACTGAAAGAATTCCTGTCCTTCAAAATCATAAAGATATATGTTCCTCATCCTTTAACTAATAAACCTTATGAAGACAAAGATGGTCACTGTCTTGCTGACTGTTTTATCCTGAGAACTTAGAAAATGTTATGGCATAAATGAACGCTTTAATAAATGTGCCTTGAATGAATAAATGAATGATGTCAATACTACATAGCAGCTAAATGCTTGAGCTGTGGAATCTCACAGACTTGTATGTGAATCCTGACTTGGCAGATTTATTGCACGTGTAGACTTGGACAAATACATTTAACACTTAAGACGTAAAGGCTAAGTAAGGGAAAGATGGGATCTCTGAAGGATGGCCTCAAAGAGAAGGAGCTAGTCTCTGACAGGACAGGACCACTTGAGAATGCAAACCTGCTCATGGAAGCTGGACTCTGCTGGGAGCATTAGGCAAAGACCATGACGATGGCTGGGAGGCAGTGCATCACACTGGAGCCATACAAATATATCACAAAGGGGAGGGACATGAGCCTCCCACCAAGGACCAGGGACAGGGAGCCTGTGACCACACTGCTGTAAGCAATGCTTCGTCTCCTCCTCCTAGGCATGCAAGGGCAGCAGCCCTGCATGCTGAGATGTAGAAACACGGCTTGGAGACCACAGATTCAGTGCTTCATAACAAGACTACCTCATCCTCATCATCAGCTGGAAAGCTCCACAATGTGTGGCCACAGCTCTTCTCTGCATCTGATGCCCAGTCCTAGCTAGGCATCGAGGCACCACTCAGAGCACAAGGGAAAGTATGTGACACACACCTGTGTGTGCCTTTGAACGAATAGTCCAGCAAACACTAATCCTAACCTCGGTGGGGGGAGGGGGGTGCAGATTGTCACATCAGTCTCCCTCCTTTCCCTCTTCACTGTTTTAAGCCTCATTTCTTATCAGTAAAATATGTATAACAATAATACTGTCTTCATACAGTTGTTTGGGTATTAAACCAGACAATATAGGCAAAACGCTTATTGTCTTGTTACTGAACTTATCTTTATTTGATATTTTGATATTTTTTAAACGGAATTGTTTTCATCAATTTTGATTTTTAAAATCTTGCTTTGAAATATTATTTATCTTGAGGCGTCTGGGTGGTTCAGTCAGTTAAGCGTCCGACTCTTGACTTCAGCTCAGGTCATGATCTCATGGTTTGTGAGTTCGAATCCCACATCAGGCTACGTGCTGATAGTATGAAGCCTGATTGGGATTCTCTCTCCTTCCCTCTCTCTCTGTTCCTGCCCTGCTTGTGCTCTCTCTCTCTCAAAATAAATAAACTTAAAAGTAGGTTATTTATCTAGTACCACACTTACCTCCCTGTCTCAACCCTATCTTACCTAATATATATTAAATATTAACTACATATTACACATTATTTTTTGTTGCTGTTGTTACATTATATTAGTAGCTTTTACCTCTCTTCCTCTCTCTCTCTTTGGCTCCCACTCTTACTGTTCTCCTCGCTGTCCACCTCTGTCTCAATCTCTCTCTCTTTCAATCTCTCTGTTTTGTTCTCCCTTCCTTCATACACACACATGCACAAGCACACTGCAAAAGGCTGCCATTACAGCTGCATGGTTATTTATTAACATAGAGCTTCATTTGTGAAAAATGAAAAATATATAGAACATTCATCGTAGATACCTTTTCATTTTTAATTACTCCCTATCACAACATGCAGACACCTTGTTTTATAAAGGACTTGATGCTGAAACTGCTGTATAATAAGGCTTTATCTGTCACGAACATGTGCTGTTGCTATAAGTCACATTTCCATCTAATCTGATCAACAGCTTCAACAATTCTAGGATTGTTTCTTAGGAAACAGGAACAAAATTAGAGCTCAGCATAATCTCCGATAATGCCCAGCATGAAAAAGTAGCCACGGAGAAGTTTCTCAATCTTCACCGGCATTCTTGAAGGAGGACAGTGACTGCATTAGGGGGAATATGGTTTAGGGAAGGAGCTGCAAACAGCCTCTGAATGCAATAATAAAAATAATAATAATAGTAGTAGTAGTAATAAAGTACATACAGGTAAGAAAATTATTATTTATTACCATGGATTTTACTAATTTTTCTTACATGATTTTTAAAAATATCAATAATTAGTAGCATTATTTCAGCTGCCGTTGTTCTCCACTGCAATTGCATGCTAACGTTTTCTGGAAAGTTCCAAACCTAATTGTTGGTAACTGTGGTTATTGTAAAGGCAACAGGGAGGGGGAAGTATAGAAGAAGGAAGAAAGAGGAGACGCACAGGGAGGAAACACAGGAATGTGGAGGCAGAAGTGGGCGCTTCTAAATAACAGAACATTTGAAAATCGGTTTTGGCTTTACAGAGAACAAACCTACCCCTGAAATAAATCTGGGAGCATTAAAGTCAATATTGTAACAAAAATGAAATGTGAAAACCACGCTCTAATGCAAGTGATCATCCCTGGATTTTCATAGTTCCTGCCAGTAAAGGGGCTGTCACTGATTGATCGCAGAATCTGAATACTGGCTGAAATCTGAGTTTTAAAAAATCTAGAAAGAATTAGGCTTAAGGCAAACAAAAGACGTGTGTGAACAGTTTCAATTAAATGACCTTCTGAAGAGCAAGAAACAGATTCTTGTATAGGAGGGCAAAACATCCTGATCGTCTTAAACTAGGTGCTGTCTGGAAAGCAGATGAAATTATGAAGTCTCACTAGGTGCTGTAAAACACATCTTTCTATTATCGGGTTCTATAGAATTGGAGAGGACCAGAGGGAAGAGGGGCTTTCATGAATGATTAAATAATCAAAGGAAATAAAATGAAGATTAGCTACCAGGAAACCCAGGGGGTCATATTATGGGCATAATAAAAGCAACTTGATGTAAAATCCTTGGGAGTAGTTGCCATTTGGGTTTACAGATAAGTAGGGGAAAGAATTAATGTAATTCCTGATGTAGCTTTCTCCGGACTTTGCATATGGCCGGTCTCTCATAGGAACAGCCTCTCTTTGTGTATGTAGTCTATCCAGAACGGAATCCTCTTGTTCAGGATACTGAGTCTGTTTAAAATGGATGAAACTTCAGATTTCCCTGGTGAAGGAGATATTTCCAGTTTCATTTTAGGGAAATGCTAAACAGCAGGTTGATTTGCCACATAGGAGGAGGGCAAAGGGGGTTTTATCGTTAAAAAACTATGTTCACCTTATGTTCACCATCCATAATTTATATGTATCTTCCCCGACCCCAAGGTGACATACTATGCAATGTTTACAGTCCAATAACTAACCTATAAAAGGCATCATGTGGTTTGGCAGGCTTCTAATAAAAAATAATTGTCCCTAGATAGAAAATTAATTCTAACAATTTGAGTTTTAGATAGTTTTAACATAGACTGGCATTTTTTAATTGAATTGTTCTAATAAAAGCAACAGCTGGCCTAAGCTATAATAGGGTATTTATTTAAATATTGAGAGTCACTATATTCTACAGTAAATTAAACATTTTTTATAGCCTACGTTCTTGGGATATTTTGTGTTACAATCACTTATGAGATTTAGATCGTCTCCAAATTTACCAGCCAATAGTCCTGAAGGAAAAATTCAAGCATATACCACCTCTTGATTATTGTATAAAGTATAACAGAAAGAGAACCATTAATGGCTCCTATGTAGGCTTCCAATAAAATGTCTCTCATTAAATAGCACTAAATCTAATGCCCAGTTGTCAGTAATTAGGAACGACCTCCACAGTTGCCATGTAAGCGAGAAAGAATAAACACTATTTTGTATATTCGTTTTTATTGGTTTGCTTTTGAGTGAACCCCCAGAGCCTTATTTAGTATCTTAGTACAACACAGAAGTTGATTCATCCTAATATTTACCAAAAAAGCAATGTAGAGACAATATAGCCTTCGGGATTAAGAGGAGAATGTTGTAGGCCTGATATCAGGAGGAAAGCTACCCCAGTCATTTGGAGAGGGGCCAATCCTTGTAAACTTTATTACCCCGTTGTTTGTAGAGATACTCATTGTAGAGCAGTTTTTCTTCATCTGGCTCCACAAACATGTTATCAGAGATCAAAGGCATCTTTTGATTCAGGACCCACTGGCATTTGGATATCATTGTGATGGAACAGCTCCAGAAAGACACAAAAATGAGAAGCTGTTATTTTTTTTCCTGCTTTTTTTCTGAGATCTTCAAATGAAAGTGAAAATGGATGGGTAAAACCATATACTCACATTCACTCTTAGAGCCATTTGCTTGGATCCCCCCTCCCCTCCGGGAACTTTTCTATATCGAAAGAGAGAGGCTATGCTTTTTGGGGTGGGCTTGAGGGTAGGAAGAAGGCAAAATGCAAGTTTAAAGAGTAGTTTCTTACATCTATCTAAGAGACAGTTTCTGAGCTGCTCTGCCCCAGGGACACAGGCTTATCAAGGTGATAAACAGTGCAATGCAGTAACACAAGAAGCAATGTTTATCACAGTTTACTGATGTACAGAGCTGGCGCTATGGCTTAACTAAAGGAACAGAGAAGTCTAATGTATCTTAAGACCTGGGGGGCAGGAAGTGGGTAGGGAAGGAGCAAAAAATTAACCAATAGGATTAACGTAGAAAAGTCAACCTTGAAAATGAACCACGCATCACAATTAAAATTTCCTTCCCTCAAATTTCCAGGTCCTTTAATGATGTCAACCAAGGACTGTGGTAAATCTTAAAATGCTGGAAAATTAAAATTTACAAAGTAAAACTTTGAGTACGTCACTGTTTTGCTTAGAAAATTTCTTCTTCTTTTTTTAAACAAATAGTTTATTGTCAAGTTGGTTTCCATATAACACCCAGTGTTCATCCCCACAAGTGCCCCCTCCATACCCATCTCCCCCCTTCCCCCACACGCCCATCATCCTCAGTTTATTCTCAGCATTCAGAGCCTCTCATGGTTTGCCTCTCTCCCTCTCCCCCACCAATCCCCCCCTCTTCTCCCCCATGGTCCTCCGTTAAGTTCTTCCTAATCCTCCTATACGTGCAAACATATGGTAACTGTCCTTCTCTGTCTGACTTATTTTGCTCAGCATAACACCCTCAAGGTCCATCCATGTTGCTACACATGGTCAGATTTCATTCTTTCTCATTGCCATGTAGTATTCCATTGTATAGATAAACCATATCTTCTTGATCCATTCTTCTGTTGATGGACACTTAGGCTCTTTCCATGTTTTTGCTATTGTGGAGAGTGCTGCTATGAACACTGGGGCACATGCGCTCCTATGCATCAGCATTTCTGTATCCTTTGGGTAAATTCCTAGAAGTGCTATTACTGGGTCATAGGGGAGTTCTATTAATTTTTTGAGGAACCTCCACACTGTTTTCAGAGGGGCTGTACCAGTTTACATTTCCACCAACAGTGTAGGAGAGTGCCCGTTTCTCCACATCCACGCCAGCACCTAGAGTTCTCTGATTTGCTCATTTTAGCCACGCTGACTGGCGTGAGGTGGTATCTCAGTGTGGTTTTGATTTGTATTACCCTGATGAGGAGGGATGCTGAGCATCGTTTCATGTGTCTGTTGGCCATCTGGATGTCCTCTTTGGAGAAGTGTCTGTTCATATCTTCTGCCCATTTCTTCCCTGGGTTGTTTGTTTTTCGGGTGTGGAGCTTGGTGAGATCCTTATAGATTTTGGATATTAACCCTTTGTCTGATATGTCATTTGCAGCTGTCTTTTCCCATTCCATTGGTTGCCTATTAGTTTTGTGGATTGTTTCCTTTGCTGTGGAGAAGCTTTTAATCTTGAGGAGGTCCCAATCGTTTATTTTTGCTCTTGATTCCCTTGCTTTTGGGGACAAGTGTCAAGTAAGAAATTGCTGCGGTGGAGGTCAAGGAGGTTGTTTCCTGCTTTCTCCTCTAGGGTTTTGATAGTTTCCTGTCTCACGTTCAGGTCCTTTATCCATTTTGAGTTTATTTTTGTGCATGGTGTGAGAAACTGATCTGGTTTCATTCTTCTGCATGTTGCTGTCCAATTCTCCCAACACCATCTGTTAAAAAGGCTGTCTTTTTTCCACTGGATATTCTTTCCTGCTTTGTCAAAGATCAGTTGGCTGTATACTTTTGGGTTCACTTCTGAGTTCTCAATTCTGTTCCATTGGTCTATGTGTCTGTTTTTGTGCCAATACCATACTGTGTTGATGATGACAGCTTTGTAGAGGCTAAAGTCTGGGATGGTGATATCTCCCGTTTTGGTTTTATTCTTCAATATTACTTTGGCTATTCGGGGTCTTTTGTGGTTCCATACAATTTTTGGATAGTTTGTTCTAGTTTTGAGAAGTATGCTGGTGCAATTTTGATTGGAATTGCATTGAATGTGTAGATTGCTTTGGGTAGTAATGACATTTTAACTATATTTATTCTTCCTATCCAGGAGCATGGAATGTTTTTCCATTTCCTTGTGTCTTCTTCAATTACCTTCATAAGTTTTCCTTAATTTTCATCATACAGATCTCTTGTATCCTTGGTTAGGTTTATTCCGAGGTATTTTATGGTTTCTTGTGCAATTGTGAATGGGATCAGTTTCCTGATTTCTCTTTCTGTTGCTTCATTGTTGGTGTATAAAAATGCAACCGATTTCTGTACGTTGATTTTGTACCCTGTGACTTGGCTGAATTCTTGGCCAGCTCTAGTAGGCTTCTGGTGGAGTCTGTCGGGTTTTCTATGTAGAGTATCATGTCATCTACGAAGAGTGAAAGTTTGACTTCCTCTTTGCCAATTCTGATGCCTTTGATTTCCTTTTGTTGTCTGATGGCTGATGCTAGGACTTCCAGCACTATGTTAAACAGCAGTGGTGAGAGTGGACATCCCTGTCGTGTTCCTGATCTCAGGGGGAAAGCTCTCAGTTTTTCCCCGTTGAGGATGATGTCAGCTGAAGGCTTCTCATAGATGGCTTTTATGATGCTTAAGTAAGTTTCTTCTATCCCGACTTTCTCGAGGGTCTTTATTAAGAAGGGATGCTGTATTTTGTCAAAGGCTTTTTCTGCATCTATTAACAGGATCATACGGTTTTTATCTTTTCTTTTCTTGGTGTGATGTATCACATTGGTTGATTTGTGAATGTTGAACCAGTCCTGTAACCCAGGAATGAATCCCACTTGATGGATATCCCACTTGAATTATCTTGGTGGATAATTCGTTTTATGTGCTGTTGGATTCGATTTGCAAGGATCTTGAGGATTTTTGCATCCATATTCATCATGGATATTGGCCTGTAGTTCTCTTTTTTTGCTGGATCTCTGTCTGGCTTGGGAATCAGAATTATGCTGGCTTCATAAAATGAGTCCAGGAGTTTTCCTTCGATTTCTATTTTTTGGAATAGCTTGAGAAGAATGGATATTAATTCTGTTTTAAACATCTGGTAGAATTCCCCAGGGAAGCCATCAGGTCCAGGACTCTTATTTGTTGGGAGATTTTTGATCACTGATTTGATTTCTTCACTAGTTACGGGTCTGTTCAGATTTCCTATCTCTTCACATGTGAATTTTGGTAGTGAGTGTGTGTTTAGGAATTTGTCCATTTCCTCTAAGTTGTCCAATTTGTTGGCATATAATTTTTCATAGTATTCCCTGATAATTTCTTGTATTTCTGAGGGGTTGGTCGTCATAAGTCCATTTTCATTCATGATTTTGTCTATTTGGGTGCTCTCTCTTTTCTTTTTGAGAAGCCTGGCTAGAGGCTTGTCAATTTTATTTTTTTAAAAAACCAACTCTTGGTTTCATTGATCTGGTTAATTGTTTCTTGGGTCTCTATGTTGTTTATTTCTGCTCTGATTTTTACTATTTCTCTTCTTCTACTGGGTTTAGGGTGTTCTTGTTGCTCTGCCTCTAGTTCCTTTAGGTGAGCTGTTAAATTTTGGACTTGTGCTTTTTCTAATTTCTTGAAATAGACCTGGAGTGCAGTGTACTTTCCTCTTAGGACTGCCTTTGCCGCATCCCATAGATTTTGGATTGTTGTGTTTTTCACTTTCATTTGTTTCCATATATTTTTTAATTTCCTCTCTAATTGCCTGATTGGCCCATTCATTCTTTAGTAGGGTGTTCTTTAACCTCCATGTTTTTGGAGGTTTTCCAGACTTCTTCCTGTGAATGATTTCAAGTTTCAAAGCATTATGATCTGAGAATGTGCATGGTATGATCTCAAGTGTGTTATATTTATTGAGGGCTGCTTTATGTCCCAGTATGTGATCTATCTTGGAGAATGTGCCATGCACACTTGAGAAGAAAGTAAATTCCCTGGCCTCAGGATGTAAAGTTCTAAATATATCCATCAGATCGATCTGGTCCAATGTGTCTTTCAAGTCCATAGTTTCTTTATTGATTTTCTGTCTGGTTGACCTATTCATTGCTGTAAGCAGAGTATTAAAGTCCCCTGCTATAGCACATTCTTATCTATAAGATTATTTCTGTTTGTGATTGTTTTAAATATTTAGGTGCCCCCATATTCGGTGCATAGATATTTATGATTGTTAGTTCTTCCTGATGGATGGACCCTGTAATTATTATGTAATGCCCTTCTTCATCTCTTGTTATTGTCTTTAACTTAAAGTCCAGTTTGTCTGATATAAGTATAGCTACTCCAGCTTTCTTTTGATTTCCAGTTTGCTTAGAAAATTTCAACACTGATTCAGCCATGTGACTGATATTCAAATACTTGGTTTGACATTCAAGGCCTTGAACAAATTGTTCAAACTACATTTCTATTCTTTTTTTTTTTTTAATGTTTTATTTATTTCTAGGAGAGAGAGAGAGAGAGAGACAGCGTGAGCAGGGGAGGGTCAGAGAGAGAGGGAGTCACAGACTGTGAAACAGGCTCCAGGCTCTGAGCTGGCAGTCAGCACAGAGCCCGACGTGGGGCTCGAACCCACGAACCGCGAGATCATGACCCAAGCGAAAGTCTGATGCTTAACCGACTAAGCCACCCAGGTGCCCCTACTACATTTCTACTCTTAATTTCCTTCCCTTTACTACTACAAACTCCAGCCCTACTATTCTTTGTAAAGTTTCCACTTTTCATTCTATTTATTTATGTTGCATCTTCGCCTATAAAAGCAGTCCTGATTTTCTTCACCATGTGCACTAAGCTGCCCCAGCCTGAATATTACCTCTACCATAGATTCCACAAGATTTCCTCCAGCAAGAAGTACATTTTCCTTTTTTTTTTTTTTTTTTTTTTTGCTGCTTCCTTTATATGCTCTAGGAGTTTCCATAATGGAGAAAGAGAAACACAGGCTATAGAGTTAAATTGGGGCAGCATGTGATGGGGTTTGGGGTGTTGATGGGGTTTCTGGGGTTCAACCAACAGCCACACGAAAGGATTCTTGGAGATGTCTTTGGTGTAAAAAAGGGTGATTTTTTAAAAAAATGTTTATTTATTTTTGAGACAGAGAGGGACAGAGAGCAAGCAGGGGAGGGGCAGAGAAAGAGGGAGACACAGGGTTCAAACCCACAAACCATGAAATCATGACTTGAGCCAAAGTCAGAGGCTTAACTGACTGAGCCAACCAGGTGCCCCAAAAAGGCGATTTTAATAAAGCATGGGGATAGGACCTGTGGGAAGGAAGAGCTGGACTGGGGTTATACAGAGTGACTCATATACTGTGGAATTTTGGGGGAGGTAAAGTCAAGAGGAAATTTCTTAAAGCGATTTCCATATGCTGAAAAGGATTTACAGATTACTGGAGGAATAGCTATTTTACAATAGCTAAGGTGGTTAAGGTGGTTTTTTCCTCTGGCAAAGCATTATCATTATGATAGTAGAGAGTTCCTGGAGATTAAACTATTGATGGGATATTTGTAAACTTATGGAGACCATGAGTTTAACCATTTGTTTTCTGTCCTTTATTTTATTCTTGGGTAGACAGGAGTACCTGAAGAATATCATACATATCCCACCTTGGGGGTGGGGGAGCATTGCAGGATGTCAGTTTGCCTTATGCTCCCTCATCAGTGTGGACTTCACAAGCTACTGAGTGTGTCATCTTTGACATTTTAGTCTTGCTTTATTTGTGTTTCCCCATCTCTACAATGGGAATAAGAGGAGCCCCCAACCTCACAGAGTTGCTGTTAGGACTGAGTACAGTAAGATGGCAAGGATGCCAGCCTGGTGTTTCCTCTGCACTTTCCCCCCTCTTCCTTTCCCATGTAGACTCCCCTCCTGGAAGAGGGCTGATGAAACTCACCCTGTGGATTCAGCTTCTCTCCATGTTCAATCTCTGTCTCCATCCCCAGTCCTAAGCAAGAATCCTCTAATGAACTTCACATTCAATACACCCCAAATCAAATCTATCACCTCTCCATTACCTTCCTTTAAATCTGTACATCATTTTGCATGCTTCCATTTCCTAGGGTTCTTATAGAAATAGAATCCTAGATTAGCAGTTAATTGGCAGATAAGGAAACTGACGCTCAGAGTGGAAAACCAACCTGTTGAAGAAAATTTAGTGAGTAGAATCAGAGCCTACTGACTATCCATTCATTGAAATAAAAGGCCTTATTTTTCTTGTTGAGGGCTGTAAGTCTATGTCATGCAACTGATACAGTACTCATTATATTTCAGGTGCTCAGTAAAAGTTTTTAAATAAGTGAATGGGGGTGAGGGGAGGACTCCAGATCCCTTGGCTCACTATCTGGTGGTGTTTTTATTACATGATTTCATTAGACTTCTCAATTGCTAATTTCTGGTTATACTCTTTTCTCTGGGCTTCTCTGGATAGATGAGGGCAGGTGCTGGCATCCTTTGTAGACACCGTTTCCGTCATGAAGTCTGCTCTCTTGGAGTGCCTCCTTGCAATACCAGCATTCTGACATGTTCACTTTTTTTGTTTTACTGGTCATACATCAGTAGGTTTAATTAACTTTTTTTTTAATGGCACTAAATTTTGCTTCCCCAGGACAGAATGTGGACTCTGGTGGTCCACCACAAAATCAATGTCTGTGTCTGGATCTTTTATAAAATATATAGCCCTTAACATTGTCTTTCAGTGAGTGATGCAAATGACTTCAAGTCTTTAATCATCTCAAAATGACAGCATCTCCTAAGCTAGCCTTTGCTACAGCTCTGCTCACTAAAGAAACTGGTTGTGCAAAGAATTGTCCATGTGGATGAAAAACAATCTTCTTTATGTTAAAAGACAAATACAGTAGCTGTATACAAATGGGATACCAACTATTTAGTGGAAGTTACATACAAAATGCTTTATTATCAATGTTTTAAGTTTGTAATGCAGATACTTATTTTGAATTATTTTGATAGTACACCCCCTTCCGAGCCATGTAGGGAACCCTCTCAAAGTGTCCCCTGCCCATATCTGGGGATCCACAATGGGATGCTTCCAGTGTGCCTATCAATCATTCTTTTATCTAGTCACCAGGAGGAACTTGCCCTGTCTTTTTCTCTTTCTTCAAAATTCTTGCTAATATGGCTGCTTGAAGAAGCCTCACAGCTACTTCTTCTAATCATGAGAAAGCCAATGTCAGTGCCAAGAGTGCTATATTTTTATGTCCCCAGAGCTTGTAATCCCCTGCAGGATCCCATGCAGATGAGTTGTCCTGTAATGCATGAGCATAATCAACCTAATACTCAAGAAAGCCCCATTTAATTGCTCTTATATTAACTTCATTATACAGATGCTTGAATGAGGGCCCAGAGAGGTAAAGAAACTTTCTCAAGTCACAAAGTTAATAAAGTGTTAGAACCTAGATAATACGCCCCAAGTGATTGGTACTCTCCAAATAGTATCTACATAGTATTACTGGGTTAAATTTATCCTTAAACTTAAACCATATTCCTGATGACATATCATTTGGGCAGGTACACTTACACATATACAAACATAATTTTTGTGCTGTACTTATAGGCACCAAATCTGAGTTTTAATTATCTGGACTCTGTCTTAATGAGTGGGAGGAAAAGAAAAAGAGATGGGAGGAGAGAGATCAACAGAGAGAGAGAGAGAGAGAGTAGAACACAGTCATTAACAATGATATTAATTAGGTAGACAGTCTTCTTAAATCTTTTGGAAGCAGGGTCACACAGCAGAAAGGGCCCTGAACATGTGGCCAAAAGACTTGGGTAGTAGTCCTGGCTAGTGTAGCTATGTAGGTCACTGTTGTTTAAATGTGGGCAAGCCAAAACACTTTTGAACTTCAGTATTTTTCTTGTGTAATTGAAAAGGAGGGATGGCCATATGCTTTTACACATTCGTTATTCCTCTGGCATCGTATGATGTTATAGATAATATAATCAGTAACCTACACACATAGATATTTATAGCATACACATACAGGTACAAACACACATATATGTCTTAATTATCATTTTTTTGGTCAACATTTCAAAGTGGCTCCTGGTGGAGGTAAATAAGTAGATTCTTGGAAAACTCCTACTCATTTGAAAGGCAGAGTAGATACTTATAAAACAGAAGGGATAAAGTGGCACAAGTCAGGGACTTACCTCTGTCTTATGAAATTTAAGAACATTTTGTCGTAGCATCAACCCTGGATTTTAAAGGCCTTGCCACCACAACCCAAAAACTGAAATCTCAATGCTAGAGTGAAGCATCCAGCTGCTGCAAATAGTTCCAGTGATTCCACAGAAGGACAAAGACTTCTGTTTCAACTATTCACACATGGATTCCGGATTTACACATGTTCTTCTAGTGGTAGGAACTACTTAATATCCAGGTCTGACTGCAAGAGAGTCTGGGAATTGTGGTTTGAAATTTTCCAGGCTCTTCAAAGATAAAATAGTTGAAAGGAGGCTAGCAGACCCAGTGCAAACTATCTACCACATGTGATAACTAGGTTCAACAATCATTACACAATATGAACACTGCACACAATCAGCATTACCCTTGAATATGCCATAAGTTTCTCCATTGCATTATCACTCCCTAAATTGGAGTAAAACGGTTGATTTTACTTCAGTCAGTATTACACAGCAGATGCTTGTGTTCCAAGTTTTGCACTTGTTGTATGTTTAGGGACAAAGTTTTTTCAATTGTTATGATTGCAGCCAGGGACACAGAAAGCTGAAATCCACAGGGAATTGAGAACAAGTGAGTCCTAACATCCAGCAAGTGAAATGGAAGGATAAATAGCTTCAATCTATATCATTGTCATTATTATTATTATTATTACTTTCCTCATTCAATATAGTTGCATTTGTCTATGCTAAATGTTCATGTAGTTCAATTCCAATGAATGTATTAAGTTTATACTGTGTGTGCCTGGTACTATGCTCAGTACTAAGGATATGGCTGTTACAGATGTGCAGCCAGCATGGATCATAACCTCAGGGAGTGTGTACTTAGCTACGAGAAAAGAAATGTGTATACATATACTAACTAGAAAGAGTGAAGTGAATGAAACATAGATTTGGACTTAGGGAGTTTTCAGAATAGGAGGAGGTCCCTTTTGACTGGGAGAAGTTACCATCTTAGATAAACAAATATGATGATATGTGGAAATTAGTATATACTTGATAGAACTTTTCCCTCTCTGGAGGAAATAGTCAGATTTCTATCTATGCCAAAATAGTGCTGACCTTCCCCTTAAGAGTCAATTGTAATATGTTTTCCTGATAATCATCAGGCCAGACCTATAGTTGATTATTATTTGCCTAGTGGCAGCAAGATAATTTTTAAGATATTAGTTTTGTTTAATTTAGTCTCTTTTCCCCTTTATACCTATCCTCTGCCCCTCCTTCAGGCCGTGCAGGTCTTAGTATTTACTTGTTTCTGAAATTTTATAGGTATGAAGCAAAAGGGTCAACATTAAATGTTTCCTTCCAATCTCTAAACTCAGGGTAGAGAATGTTCTTGGTGTACTGAAGAGGAAGAGGGTGAGATTCTTCCTTTGCAGGTGTAAGAAAAATAAGGAGAAGAGGAGTTAAGATAAGGGGACCCTGGGCTTGTCTCATCCCTTGAACACAGCTAGATCAACATCAAACCATTTTGAACACCTAAGAAATTCAACTGAGGATAAACGATTTGCATAATTTGAAGGAGAGAACACCGATGACTGCTTCTCTTAACAAGCAGACCAAACACACCTAGGATTTTCATTTGATTCGTTTTTAGTTTAAAAATTTTATTTATTTATTTATTTATTTATTTATTTATTTATTTATTTTTCTTCCTCCAAAATGGTAAGATGGAGGAATTCACCTAAAAAAAAAAAAAAAAAGAATAGGAAGAGATGATAGCCAGGATTACTCAATATAGAAATAAGTAAAATGTCTGAACTGGAATTTAAAACAACATTTATAAGGATTCTAGCTGGGCTTGAGAAAAGCATAGAAGACACTAGAGAACTCCTTACTGCAGAGATAAAAGAATTAAAATTTGATCAGGCCAAATTAAAAATGATATAAAGATGCAAACCTGAATGGATGTCATGACAGTGAGGACAAAGCAGAGAGTCAAATTAGTGATAAAGAAGATAAAATTATGGAAAATGATGAATCTGAAGAGAGAAGAAAGGTAATGAATTATGAAGGTAGGTTTTGGGAACTCAGTGACTTATTAAAAAAGAATAACATTTGTATCATAGGAGTCCTAGAAGATGAAGAGGAAGAGAAAGGGGAAGAAGGTTTATTTGAGCATATTATGGCTGAAAACTTCCCTAATCTGGGGAAGGACACAGACATCAAAATCCAAGAAGCACAGAGAACTCATTAAATTCAACAAAAGTTGACTATCACCAAGGCATTCATAGTCAATTCACAAAACACACAAAGAAAAAATCCTGAAAGCAGCAAGGGGAAAAAAAGTTCCTCAACCTACCATGGAAGACAGATCAGGTTTGCAGTAGATCTGTCCACACACTTGGCAGGCCAGGAGAGAGGGGCAAGATGTATTCAGCATGCTGAATGGGAAAAATATGCAGCCAAGAATACTCTACTGAGCAAGCCTGTCATTCAGAAGAGAGGGAAAAAGGAAGAGTTTCCCAGGCAAATGAAAACACTAAAGGAGTTCATGACCACTAAGCCAGCCCTGCAAGAAATATTATGGAGTCTTCATGGGGGGAAAAAGAGAAAAATGGGAGATTTTCCACAGGCTGAGTAGGAGTTAGAGGTCTCTGGTTTTCCCAGGCATAAAAAACACCAAATTATCCAATTCTGGACATCATTCCAGTGAGATGGTAGAACACTGGGAGGAAAAAGTTTGGCAAACTTAGGGAGGCCATTCTGTGGTCCCTGGCTCTTCGTGACATAGTAAAACAACACATGCCAACATGTGGCATGGGATCCAGGCGCCAGTATTCTTCCAGGAAGCATGTGATCTTGAATGTTAAGGCCAGCAAAATCAAGAGTGAAAGACTGGAGATTAGAACTTGCTGGATTTTCCCAGAAGCACATAAATCTTCCATGGATGAGTGAGATAGAATTCCCTACCCGTGTTTTCTTGCATACTTGAGTTTGAGAAGTAAGTCACATCTACCACATACATTTCTCCAACAAAAGTAAATATTGATTTGCAGCTCTGTGAATGAGAAAAAAAATATTTGCAAAGGGAGCTATATGGACTTAGAGACAAGGAAAATAAAATCCTGCTGACAGATTTATCTCTAGTTGTTACAGAGGAGTATACACTGGACCTAACCACTTCAGGGAACAGGAGCTTTCTCATCTCATTTTATCTCTGACCCTTTGTCAGACATCATTTTATTTCCACAAAAATGGGGAGAGTTTTATTTGCTATTGTAAAGTTTCCCTAAAGCCATTCTTCTTTAATCAGAACACAGAATAGGAAGAAAGGTCAGAGGATGATTTGGATCTATGTAGTCCAGTCAGCTCAATGCACGAAGGTGTGATTTTAAGCAACAATCCCACTTTGGAAGTGTGTACACAGTTCTGAATTACTGATGCGAAAAGTTTTTAAAAAGTCTGTTGGATTTTTGGTATTTTCCTCTAAACTAAGAAATGTCAGATACATAATATACAACTTGGTTATCCCTCAGTCAAAATAATATGAAAAAAAAGTTGCTTTATCAACTCATATTTTGAGGTAGGTTCTTAATTCATTTTTTTATACAAAGGACTGTCTGGTGAATACATATTAGATTGAAGAGATCTCAAACAATATGATTTCTGATAACTATTAATTCTTGTGGCAGGGCAATTTTTAAAGGAGACAAATGAATTTAGGATAGATTATTGATAATTATTATCAATTGTGAATGGATTTTTTTTATAAAACCCCATTGAAAACTAGTTTAAAAACAATACAATATTACTATTATTCAACCACACTTTTCTATTGAATTTCAAATAGAATTTAAAAAAGAAAATTGTTCTAACTTCTAATGATTTAGTCCAAAGCCTAAGAATAAAACTTTAGGGGCAGACTCATCGACAGATTAAAATACCATATCATAAATAATTTAAAAGAAATAAAGACAACCTTATTATATGATCCAAAAAGTGACTAATGATAGTGAAAACATGGATGGAAAAAGTGATTTGAATAATTCAAATAATGCTTTTATGTAATGTGCAAAAAAGTTATTATAATATGTTATTTTAAACATGCACTGATAAACATGAATTAATTAACAAGTAGACAGTTTTTAGCATGTATAAGACTTTAAATATTGATGGTTGCAAACAAAAGGGAAATCTTTTAAAGAATATCTTTTACTTAAACATTTTTATGTTTATATATTTATTTTTTGAGAGAGAGAGTGCAAGCCAGGGAGGGGCAGAGAGAGAAGAAAAGAGAGATCCCAAGCAGGTTACATGCTGTCAGCATACAGCCTGACATGGGGCTCGACCTCAAAAACTGTGAAATCATGACCTGAACCAAAATCAAGATTGAGCTACACAGGCACTCCAAAAGAATATCTTTTATTGGCAAAAACCTTTGGATATGATTTTACGTAGATATATCTCTCTCACCCTCTCAATCCATCCACACATATATGACTATTGTATGTATATAATTACATATAGCATATATTTATGTACAAATAAATAAAATTAAATACAGAGTATTATGTGGGCAATGGCATTGTAAAAATTTATTTATTTATTTATTTGCTTTGAGAGAGAGAGAGAGAACAAGTGGAGGAGGAATAAAGAGAGGGAGAAAGAGAATCCCAAGCAGACCCCATGCTATCAGTGTGAATCCCAGCACAGAGCCCAAAGTGAGGCTCAATGTGGGGCTCGATCTTACCAACTGTGACATCATGACCTGAGCCAAAATCAAGAGTCAGAAGTTCAATCAACTGAGCCACTCAACGCCCATTTGCTATGCTATTCTTATAGAACAATAGCACAGAGCAAAATCAGTGCTTATCATCAGATTCATCTTTTTACTTTTTCTTTTAAAAATAACTTTAGACAAAAATAATTTGTTTTGTACAAAGTAATACTACTCTTCACATAGTTTCTCCTAATATTAACATCTAACATAACCATAATGAAATTATAGAAACCAGGAAATTAATACATAAAATTACTAGCTAACCTTAAGACCTTTGTTAAGTCTCAGTTTTTCCAGAATGTCATTTTTCTGGTCTAGGATCCCCATCCAGGGTCTCACATTGCACTTAGTCATATCTCTTTAGGCTCATCTAATCATGACAATTCTCAATTTTTGTCTTTCATGACCTTGACACTTTTAACAGTGACCACTTCTTGTAGAATATCTTTCAAGTGAGTTTGGTCTTCTCACATTTAAAGTTGCATTGATTTTAATAAGAGTAACAGAGAAGTTATGTCGTGTACTTCTTAGTACATCCTAGGAGAACATCCATGATGTTCATATATCTTATTATTGGTAATGTTGACCATGATCACTTGACTAAGGTGGCATTTCCCAGGTTTCTCCATTGTCAAGTTGCTAATTTTTCCTCCATAACTAATAAGTATATTGTGAGGAGACACTTTGAGACACTGCACATTTCCTATTTCTATTTGTGCTTTCTGCCACTAGTTTTAATGTCCATCAATGGTTCCTTCTAGTAACAATTATTAGTGTGGCATTTGCTTATAGTGGATTCATTTATTGCTTCCATGTAATTTTGTTTTTTTTCAGAGATTACGTTAATGCTTTTATTATTGCTCCTTCTTTGCCAGTCTCCTATTTCTACTATTTTTATTTTAACAATTTTTAGTTGTTTCTTTACCTCACTTGTTTTTTCTTTGTTCCATGCCTTTCTTCAAAACCACTTAAGGCATTTTTGGGGCACCTGGGTGGCTCAGTAGGTTCAGCATCCAACTTGGGCTCAGGTCATGATCTAGCCAGAGTTAGAGCCCCACGTCAGACTCTGTGCTGACAGCTCAGAGCCTGGATCATGTTTCGAATTCTGTATCTCCCTCCCTCCCTCTCTCTCTCTCTCTGTCCCTCCCCTGCCCACTCTCTCTCTCCAAAATAAACAAAAAATTTTTTAAAAACCCCACTTATCACATTTCCATTTCAGTCTATTCTTCCATAGACATCCTGTTATTTATGATTATGATTATTTCTGAGATAATTTTGTCTTTTTCTTCCAGGCATTTCTTTGTTGTTGATTTAAGCTTTTATTTAAACTTCAGTTTACTAACATAGAGTGTAATATTAGTCTCTGGAGTAGAATTTAGTGATTCGCACTTACATATACCGCCCAGTGCTCATCACAAGTGTACTTGTTGTTAATACTCACCACCCATTTAAACCATCTCCCCCGCCCCTCCCCTCCATCAACCTTCACATTGTCCTTTATAGTTGAGTCTGTTTTATAGTTTGCCTCATCTTCCAGGTCTTTCTTGTGCCCAACGAGTCTCTTCATTTCTCCCCTTTTTGGCCTTTTTCTAGCTTTGTGTTTGTAGTTCTGATTCCAGGTGGTTTTTATATCTTCCAATGCTTGTTTGAGTATATTTAATTCTCTTGGAATGTTGACTCGCAGTTTTCTTCTGCTTCCTGACTGTTTAACTAGAGAATTATCCACAGTTGATATGTTGGAACTTTGTTTTCAAAATTTTATAATAGATATATTGTAAAAAATATATATATATGTTTTCACCTTTTGTTGTTCTGTATTGTTTTGGTAGGAAATATTAAGATAGGTAGATAAATAACTTTGTCTTCTCTATCTAGACAGGTTTCTTTTAAGTATTTGTTATCTTTTTCTTCTCAACTTCTTCCTTCAGGCTCTATTATGTGATTAAAATATAAGCCTTGATATTCATGATAGAACTATTTATCCTTGGATTTCTCTTATCAAAACAGACAAAGCAATTTTGCTATGGGAAAGAATACTAGTTTGCCTAATCCATGTGACAGTCAATTTTTATTCTAGATAGAAGAGAGTAAGAATCAGCCTAATTTGTGATTTAATGTTTTGTTAAATGAGGAAGGAATGCCATGGCACTGGTTCTTTTTATTTATTTTGTATAAAAGTATGTGTTTGTGTACTTCAAATCAAAGAATGCAAGATAACCAGAGACTCTGTATTTTTACATATTTAGATCGCTTGTTTTGATCATTTGCAGCATATAGCCAAATGGGATTATTTTTCTCACCTCTCTTCAATATGTGGTGCATCGCTTTTAGTGTTTATAGTTCCCTCAATTTTTCACAATCTCTCATCAGAAATAAGAAAGTATTTAAACATTTTACACATTAGGGATATTCACATTTTCAGCCTTTCTTCATTGCATGGCACCACTCTTGCAAATGGTGCCTGTTTTGTAGTTCACTGTCTTACTTCTCTTCTATGTTTATCTGACACATCATACATCGATTGTCACAATCAGGCCCTGGTGATGACAACTCCCATGCTACTGTAGTTTGCAGGGCAATGTTGACAATGAAGGAAACATGCATCAAGAAAAGTGAAAGCAGCAGGCTCATAAAGCATTGTTCCAGATCCCAGAGAGATGAGGCTGGAGTTAAGGTACACATAGCTAAAAAAAAAAAAAAAAAAAAAAGCTCAGAGAAAGAGAAAGTCAGGAGATAAGGACAGACTGGAAAGCAGATTGGAGATAATAGTCAGGATTCCTCAAAAGATCCTGAAGTCACAGCTGCTTCCAGACCAGCCAAAACCTTTTTTTAATACTCCTTATTTTTTTTTTTTTATTTTTTGAGAGAGAGAAAGAGAGAGAGAGAGAGAGCACATGCACAAAGGGGAGGGGAAAATAGAGAGGGAGGGAGAGAGAGAATTCCAAACAAGCTCCATGCTGGGAGTGCAGAGCCCCACATAGGGCTCTAACTCACTAACTATGAGATCATGACCTAAGCCAAAATCAAGAATTGGATGCTCAATCGACTGAGTCACTCTGGCACCTCAGCCTAAAGCTTCTTTATTTTCTCCAGTAATAGCAGGATCTTATATTGAGGCAGGGTTGGCAAATAGGTTTAAACCTACATGCTAACTCTAATCAACTGGCACTGAATCATGGAACTTTTAGGAGTAGAGAAACACTAAATCCCATTTTGTCTAGGACATTCCCATTTGGTGTTTTTCTTCAAGCATGTTTATTAATAGCTATCACTTTGACTCTCCTAAGAGTCCTAGTTTCAATAATCAATTATGTTTTCACCTCATCTATGAGGAAGAAGTTGAGTCTTCCTAAAGCTCATTGATTGATTTATGATATCTCCCCAGAGGGTTAATAATAGTTTAAAAAGCTGGGAAAGTCAGCAGCTTAGCAAATGCGCCTTGTATTTGTCATGTCCATGTTAATGCAAGAGCTGGATACAAATACTTTAAGTAGAAGAATAAGAATAAAAGGGGTAGGGGTGCCTGGATGGTTCAGTTGGTTATGCATCCAACTTCCACTTAGCTCATGATCTCACAGTTCATGAGTTCAGCCCTGTGTTGGGCTCTGTGCTGACAACTCAGAGCCTGGAGCCTGCTTTGGATTCTGTATCTCCCTCTCTCTCTGTTCCTCTCCTGTTCACATTCTGTCTTTCTCTCTCTCATACAAATAAATAAAGACTAAAAATTTTTTTAAAGAATAAAAGGAGTACATAATATGGGGAGAAAACTTGACAAAATATTCTATTTTGGCATATATAAATAGTACTTTTTTAAAAAGAGTGAGTGCTTAATAAAACTTTAATATCATTTTCTGATGTCACTGATTGTAAGATGCACATTTTTCACATTTTAACTCCATTAATATCAGTAAACATCTTACAATTGATGATTTGCTCTTCGTGCTACATAAAATTGTACTGCATTGTACCTGTTCTTTTTTTTTTTTAATTTTTTAACCTTTATTTATTTTTGAGAGACACTGTGAGAAAGAACATGAGTGGAGGAGGGGGAGAGAGAGAGAGAGTGACAGAATCCGAATCAGGCTCCAGGCTCCGAGCTGTCAGCACAAAGACTGAGGCAGGGCTTGAAATCACAAACCGTGAGATCATGACTTGAGCTGAAGTCAGAAGCTCAACTGACTGAGCTGGCCAGGCATCCCAGCATTGTACTTGTTCTGATTTACTTTCTCTTTCAACACCCACCACCGTCCACTTGGGCTGAGAGTACCTATAAAATTACTTCTCCCTGGAGTGGCCTTTAAAGAATGGTTCAAAGCCGAATTTATATTCCTTAGTTTCCCTGCAGCACATTTTCTGAGATCACCCCTTTATTTGGCATTCTTCTTGTGAGGCAGAATAAAAACTCCCTAAAGATGTTCATATCCTAATCCCCAAAATGTGCAAATACACTAAGTATCATGGAAAAGGAAAATTAAGGTTGTAGATAGGATGAAGGACAAGCGAAAGTGAGAGAGGCAGATGAGGAGGTCAAGGTGATAAGATGTGAGAAGGACTCCACCTGCTATGGCTGGCTTTGAAGGAAGAAGAGTGGTACCATGAGCCGATGAATGTGAGCAGCCTCTAAGCTTAAAAAGGCAAAATTCTTCTCCAGAACATTTAGCAGGAAAGATAGCCCTGCCAACACTTTGATGTTGGCAAGTGAGACCCGTGTTACATTTCCAATGCAGAGAAGTATAAAATAAAATATTTGTGTTGTTTCAAGCCACTAAGTTTGCAGTGACTGGTGGCAAGAGAAAACTAATACTCTTCTTTCCTCTGCTGCTTAAAGCCTTTCAGTGGCTACCATTGCATTTAAGAAAAGTCTAACACCAGATTTGGCTTCCAAGATGCTGTACAAGCTAGCCTACGCCCAATGTATGCCAACACCGCCCTTTGTGTCTCTGCTCCAGCTTTCTTCAGCTCCTGAAAACTAAGTCCCTTCCCTCTCATAGCTTTTGTAATGCTGTTACCTCTTCCTGGAACACATGTCCCTCTTCTCTTTTGGCCAGCTGCTATTCACTTTGAAGTTCTTGTTTAATACTCTACTTTTCCTTAGGAAAGATTGTCATGATTTCCAGACTTCTGGGCAGTTCACTAATTCTGGCAAAAATTTAAGACTGTTCTGTGCGATTTCATGTGTTAAGTCTCTCTCCCCTGCTAGATGGTAAATTCCGTGAGAGCACAAACACATTCATTCTGTTCATCCTTGTGAACCTAGGCCTCATACAACACCCGGCACAACAAAATCATTTCCTAATTGAATGATAAATTCTATGATGCAGACGCAGAGAGATAAACTTGAGGATCAAGGAACCTAACTTGCCCCAAAAACACACATCTGGGTAGGGAGCAGATCTAGGATGCAAAGAAAGGCTTTTCTTGGTGTTGTCAAAGTTTGAATGCTTACCAGAAATCACTCTATTATATTGCTTCTTAGAGACTTTTAAAAATGAACTTCTGAGAATAAATATATGCACAGAAATGTGCAAACTATAGCGTAGGGCCAGGTATACATAAGATATTTAATATGTAAGCAAAGAATGCACAGAAAACAAAGGCCAGGAAGTATACAAGCTAATAGAAAAAATACATGGGTGAAGCCAATGACAGCAGGATCATGAGAAAATGGCACTCTGTCCTCGCTAGAAATGCCAGAGTTTTAATCAAGTGGAAACAATTGTTGATTAAATTTTTGACCGTCTCTCTGATTTCAAGATGCCTTCTCAGTATAAACAATAACATCAATAGTACATTGACCTATTTTGCAGGCCCCATGCCCTGCTATGGTTTTATTAAATGCTACCAAGAAAATTAATTTCCCTAAATTATTCAAGTTCAACTCCTGTCCCTGAAAACAAAGTTATCCTGCCTAACCATTAATAAATTGGATGAATGTTAAATAGCACTTTAATTTTGTTTCATTAATGTTCATTAAACAACCAAAAAAGGAAGGAAGTTGATTATGTCAAGCTCGCAGGTTTTAATTAAAATGGAAAGAAGCCGGAGCTCCTAATTTGCAAACACAGAGCTGCAGACAGCAAACAGATAAAGTTTACTGTGCACACCACGGGAAGAAAAAAATTAGCAGTTAATTAAAACTTTAGTCATTTAAAATGTCTCTACTGCAAACACAAATTGCTACTTTGCATCTTCCCATAAACCACCAAACTCTATGGAATGTTTCATAGGAAGCATCTTAAATATTGATGATGCATATTGTTATTGTACTTTGAAGCATATGTACTTGAATACCTTATAGAGCAGTTGTTTTTGTTATTTGATTTTTATTTGCTTATTTGTCCATTTTGGCAAACAGATTCTGCGGCTGGGTTACAACTGGGTCCGTCTCCAAGACCATTGAACATCAGGAAAGAAAATTCATAGACTAGCTCACTTTGTCAGCCTGACCCTTGAAGAATCTGATTCAGATTCAAGGTGTCAGCCTGTCAACTCAAAAGCTGTCTAAAAATCACAGACTTCCTTTTATCCTTACTGCCTGAACAGACAAAGGAAATATGCAAACTTTTCGATCCTGTTTCACCCAGGCAAGGAAGAACAGAAAAGTTATGTTTTCCTGCAAAGTAACTACTTTTGAGAGCACGACAGGTGAAAACAGTTTATGTTACAGAAGTGTGCATGGGAAAAATAGTATATAATTTGAAGCCTACTTCAAAACTACTTGGAGAACTTGCTATTTAAGAAAGCCTTGCAAGGAACATGTAAAAATACAATGTTTTACACATATATTGCATAGTCAATTTGACTGTTATCTTTTAATTTTATCTGTACCTTAGGTGCACAGAATTAAATTAAATTAAATTATTCACGAGTCACCGCTTGCCCTGGAAGAACCCCTCTTTTCTTTTATTGCGTTATTTTCTCTTCATTTCTCATCCCTATTGCTCTTCCCCTTCGTTTTAAAGGTACCCAAACTAGTGTTTTTAATGTATATCTTTCCAATTTCCCTTCTGTGTACCTATTTAGATATATGTGTAACTTTGAAAAATATATGGTGTTAACGTGTGGTTTTAATTTGCATAAATGGTGCTATAAATCTTATTCTTGCTTTCTTTTCTTATTAACATGTTTGTGAGATGTAGCCTAATTGCAATAAATCTGGCTCTTTGCTTCTGACTCCACATCATATTTCATTTTATTCATATACCATATTTTATTTAATCATTCCCCTGGGAATGGACACGTAGATTGCTTTCAACTACTCACAACCACCATCAAAAAAGAAAGTTTCTGTAAAAATTTTTGTACATGCCTTTTTATAAATTTACACAGGCTTATTTTGGATATAAACCTGGGAATAAAAGTTCTTGATTTTAATGAAATGATTATATATGCATATATATCACCAGTCTCTTCTTCACAATGAATGGACAGTTTAATCACCTACCAGCAATTCACAAGAGCTTATAATAGTCTCAGCAGTACATTAGTATTTGCCAACTTTGTAATTTTGTCATTTCTAGACTTAAAGGAATTATCTTTTGTTCAATATTGGCTATTTTTATCACAGAGTCATATAGAACATGATCATATTTAGGCAGATTTTGAGATTTCTGCAGATTTTACGTGTATTTCTCACCCGTAGTTCATTATTAACTATGGTTCTATTTTTCTAATGTTAAAACATGATTATATTTCTGGAAAGAAACCTATTCATTCATGATGTATTCTTTTTAACAATTATTTCTTCAGCTGAATTAATTTAGAATTTTTATATCCATACTTAAAAATGAAATTGGCCAATGGTTTCTTTTCTTCTATTACCTTTAACTTACTTGGGTATCAAGACTATCATTAATTTTATGAAAAATTAAATTACTTTCTTCTCTATTTTACTTTTCATAACCTCTTATTAAGATTGGGATTACTTATATCTTGAAAATTTAGTATAACTCATTTTTAAGCCAGATTTGGGCTTTTTGATGAAAATGGAGTCGGAGGCTTCATTACCATTTAAAGTTTTTGTTTTTATCATGTGATTCATATTTTTATTTTGTAGTTAGCCAATTTTGACATTTTGTTTCTTGAAATGTATCAAATTCACCTAGATTTCCATGTTGATTGATATGATATAATAAGTGTTGATTGTATTTTAAAAGTTTGTAATACATATAATTATTTGAGAATAGAAAAAAATGCAAATAAATATAAAAAAGAAATTAATGAAGGACTGTATATTTCATGTATGTTGACTATAAAGTTCTAGCACATGATTTTCAAATCTTCTGCATGTTTACTATTTGTGTTTGCTTGATCTTTCAGAAAAGGGTATTTTTAATTATTAGACTAGAATTGTTCATTTATTTTTTTCTAATATAGTTCTTTCAACTATTAATTATGAATTTTAAAATATTATTCAACACATGTGCATTAATTATTTTTAACTTTCTTTTATTTTTCTCTTTCATCTATTCTTATATTAAATTTGGTTTGCTATTAAACCTTGGGGCACCTGGGTGGCTTAGTCCAGTAAGCCTCCGACTTTGGCTCAGGTCATAATCTCACATTCCTGGGTTCAATTCCCACGTCGGGCTCTGTGCTGACAGCTCAGAGCCTGCAGCCTGCTTTGGATTCTATATCTCCCTCTCTGCCTCTCCCCCTCTCATGATCTGTCTCTCTCTGTCTCAAAAATAAATAAAACATTAAAAAAATTAAAGTGTCTAGCCTGGATATTTTGGGCTTATACATTATTTTCAAATAAATTAAAAATAATTTAGTTTTAATTATTTAAAACATTTTAACGCTTATTTTTGAGAGAGAGAGAGAGAGAGAGAAAGAGAGAGAGCAAGCATGCAAGCAGGGGAGGGGCAGAGAGAGAGAGGGGGAAACAGAGAATCCAAAGCAGGCTCCAGGCTCTGAGCTGTCAGCACAGAGCCCCATGTGGGGCTCAAAGTCATGAGCTGTGAGATCATGACCTGAGCCAAAGGTGGACACTTAACCAACTGGCCATCCATGCAGCCCAAATAATTGTTTTAAATGAAATTTTTATATAATGATTCACTTAGAAGCCTATCATTTGACCAATAAGTTGAGCCTATTTATAATTACTGATATATTTGGATTTATTTCTGAATGTTATTTTGTATTTCCCATTTGCATTATCCTTTTGTATCTTTCCAAATCTATCCCTTTTCTACCTTTTAAAAATAGACAGATTTTTTTCTGCAGATATGTTACTCTTCAGTTATTATTCTTTAGGTGATTCCTCTCACAAATGATAAAAATGTTCCTTATTAATGTTCTAAGCTTAAGAATATTTCAGTTTCCAAATTGTAATCATAACCATGACCCAAACATACTCTCCTCTCTAGTCTCTTCATCCCTGATACCTTCTCCCCAAAATACCACATAGAGAACTTGAGTAAAATGTGACCTGTTATGTGTTGAATTGTGCCTCCCTGCTATTAGGCTTGGCCCTACAAATTATTAGCCATGTGAATTTGGACAAGAAAACTAAATGTACCAGGCTGAGTGTCCTCATTTGTACAGTGTAACAGTTTACTGACATACCAACCTCATAAGAATTTTTGGTGAATCATAAGATGCCAAAGGATGGAAGGGGATTCTTATACAGTAATATGCCATATGCAAGCAGGGTTTGATGTCCGAGGCCATATGTTAGCTGGTAATATGGATTGACTGACTAGCTTTTGCAAGAAGAGAGCAGCCACTTGCCACACATAGCAAAAATATATTTGATGACTATACTTGTCACTTTAACCCTAGGACACTGCCCTAGAAGGAAAGGGTTTGAGCAGGCTGTCATGGCTGTAGAAGGAGATTTGGCACTTCGAGTATGAACAGCACCAAAAAACTTCACCCAGTTCATGTTTTTCCATAATGAACATACTAGCTTTTCATTACACTTTAAACATACCACTAAAATATAAACATGATATCTGAGAAACTCTAAATCTTTGTAGACTTGTCATACTTTATGATATCAGATAATTCTAAATAGACTGCTCCAGACATTTGGGGAGTGCTAAAAATCAAGAGTATAAATGAATTATTCTCACACTCCTCCTTCACCCCAGACCTAACTGGCATATATAAAGGCCCATCTACACGTCCAGGCTCCATCCACACATGCCCTAGGGCCAGTGGTTATGCTCACTAATTGGTCATTCTGCCCGCAACAAGACAGACTTGGAAAGAAGTCCTCAAAGCCCTGAAACATACCAGAGACAGGTTGTGCTGAAAAATTTTTGGATCCCAGGTATGTGGAACATGGTCTAGAAGGGAGCACACATGCATACATTACTGGCAGACATATCTTATTAGCTCTATGGACTCCTCATCTCAGAGAAGGAGGTAGGGTGCAGCTAGGGAAGGCCAAGAACACATACTATAAAGCATGGTGGCCAAGACTGGGGCCCCCATATCTCAGATGAAAGGGTATTATTCATCTCAGGTTCCTCTGATGTCATATCAGTCAGTAACTCCAAGAATCCTTTCCAAGATCATTAAGGTTTTATTTTATGCCTGTGAGGTAGCTTAGTGAAGCAGCTCCCATGTGTAGTGTAAGAGAATAACCTAAGGTGTTTTGTTTGGTTTATTTGTTGGTACTTGCTTTTTTGACATCATGTCTGAAAATTTTGATCCGCTGATTCTTATAGTTGGATACATATATATATATTTAAAATCTCATAGCTTGTTCTTTTAAAAAAAACCCTGTATTGACATGTGATTGCCACACACAAAAAGCTGTACATATTTAATGCATACAACTGATGAGCATCAAGATAAGTATACACCTATGAAATCATCACCTTAAACTATGTCATAAAATATCCACCACCACTAAGTTTCCTCTTGCCTTATTTATTTATTTATTTATGATAAGAACACTTAACATATGATCTACCACCTTAGCAATTTTTAGTATACAATACAGTATTGTTAACAGGAGACTCCACACTTACTGGTAGATCTTTCTAAAGGAGATTTTACTTAGACACTTAAAAATTCATTAAGAGTATATAGTTCATGGAAAGTGTTATTTTCACACATACAAACACACACACACAAGAGAATGGACACAAGCAAATTTTTGGAGGTAATAAATATGGTTGTTTCTTTGATTGTGGTGATGGTGTCATAGATATATGCATAAGTAACTCATCAAAATTAAATATGGTCAACCTCATCAAAATATGTACACTGGATGTGTACAAGTTGTGAATTTTATGTATACCTCAATAAAACTGAAAACAATTATAATAAGAACAGATGACTACCCTCAAAGGCTAATTCAACCATCAATAATTTTTAAAATGATTACACGTGGTCAGAAATGTAGTACACTTTATGGAACTTCGTACCTCACCAGATTAGCACATTAAAACTTATATTGTGGGGAGCTATGTTAATATTACATAGTTTTATTTTTTTTAATTTTTTTAATGTTTTTTTTATTTATTTCTAGGAGAGAGAGAGAGAGAGAGACAGCATGAGCAGGGGAGGGTCAGAGAGAGAGGGAGTCACAGACTGAAACAGGCTCCAGGCTCTGAGCTGGCAGTCAGCACAGAGCCTGACGCGGGGCCCGAACCCACGAACTGCGAGATCATGACCTAAGCGAAAGTCGGACGCTTAACCGACTAAGCCACCCAGGCGCCCCATAATATTACATAGGTTTTTTAAAAAAGCCAGTAGGCTACGCTGACAGTGAGATTGAGTGCAAAGACAAAAGGGTAATGAGCCAAGGGTTAGAAGTTTCAAACTGGATCCCAGTCAGAAAATCACCTTTAGCTTTTGACTTTTCTAGGGAGCTCAACACACTTTCTGCACCAAGTTCTCTCTGTGAAATGAGAGATTACAATTAGATCATCATTTTTCTTTTATTCCTAAAATCTATATAATGAATGAATAAAAGTCTGTAATCCACATCAATTCAAAGTCACGTGCCCATTGTTAAATCCTACCAATTGCTGGAAACTCCACCTAGGTTATGACCAAAAAAAAAAAAAAAGGACTTAAACTTAAAGTGTCTACCTGATGGGATTGAAAAGGAAGATTAAAAACTAGTCTCAAACATGGAAGAAAGGGAGAAAGTCTAATTATATTTTAATTGATATGTCAACCAACTCAATTGTATATGTTTAAAGTCAACAGATACCAAGAAGCACACATGTAGGAATTTCAGCATGCTCTCCCACTCCAGTATCTTCGAGTGGAATTCCATTTGAATTCTGAATTGGACTTTGAATTTTACAAGGAAAGATGAAGTCATGAAAGTGACACCTGTGAATCAGGAGGCTTGGCTTACACCTGTTCCTTGTTGCTTGGTGGACAAAGGAAGTTACTTACTCTGTATAGGCTTGTGTGTCCTCTGTTGGAGAAAATAATGGCAATCACATTTGTAAGAAAATAGGTTCTCACATGAGATATAATGAGAAATAAATAGAAAAGTGTTTTAAATTAATTTTTAAAGCTATAGATATTTATGCACTAATGATGACATTTTGAAACCTGGGGATAGTAATGCTTTAAGCCATCCTGTGCTCCCTGGGTGAGGTCTTGCACATGTGTCTGTAGGGAGAGGGGCACAGGAAAAACAGACAGAGAAGCAAGCAATGTGATGGTGATCATTATAGCTAACAGGCTGACTGTAGAAAGGAGTCACTGTGATTTACAAAATAGAGGCATGACATCACGAATTGGCTGTTTATAAGTATTTCTAAAACATCTATGTTTTCTACCTTTTTAAATTATTAAACATGATGCTTGCTCTCCTTTCATTTCTATGAAGCTCTACTCCAGTAGAGTGCTATTGCATGTATAAATCAAAAGGGTTTATGTTGCTATGCATTTTAGATAATATTAACCAGTTCTATATTATATATAATAGGTAACATATTACATAAAACTGTGTATTTTATATAACATACAATATGTAATATATAAAACTGCACATATATATACACACACAATAATTCATAGCACATTAAATCAAAATTAAATCTAGGTCGCATGAAAGTAAGATTCTAATAAGAAAATTAGAAGTATGGAACAGGCACGTGTTTTTAACATAAATGCTCTCTGAAGGATAAAGAGAAAAATAATTTTTTCATTTATTTTGATAGAGAGATAGAGAATGAGCAAGGGAGGGGCAGAGAGAGGGAGGCACAGAAACTGAAGCAGGCTCCAGACTCTGAGCTGTGAGCACAGAGCCTGACACCGGGCTCGAACTCACAAACTTTGAGATCATGGCCTGAGCTGAAGTTGGATGCTTAACTGACTGAGCCACCCAGGCACCCCACCAGTTGGCTCTCTTTATACACATTTTGATCTTTACCCTTTAATTTACCGTGATGCTTATCATCACAGACAAGTGATTTGCCCGTGTTTCTGCTTCTTATCATAAGTAGAAAATTTTTGTGACAATTAGGACATTAAGCCACCAAACTTCCGTTCTCAGTGAATGGTACATTAATTAGTGGCAGACTGGATACAAATTGTCTAAAGTACTCTGATGAACTGCACAGATACCAGGCCTAATCAACACCTTATTTTACTTGCAATCTACTGAACAATGAGGTTAACCAGGTACCATCAAAACAGTAGATTGAGAAATGTACCAATTTAATGTAGCTGTTGAACCTGCCATCTCATATTCTAAAGAAAGGCATTCTTCTTCATTGTTCCCAAAACATTTACGCTTCAAGCAAGCAATAGGGGCATCCCTCTTTCCCCTTCATATTAGACACAATTCATAAAGTTCTCTTTCTTGGCTCTGGGTATTTTGTCGAAGGGATTCTCTGTTCTGATTATCTAGGCCAACGGCTCTGGGTTCTATTGTATATCAGGGCCATTAGGTAGATGAATTTTTCCTGGAATTAAGAAAACAGTGAAAAAACACACTGATACCTATAAAACTATTTTTTTTTACAAAAGTAGAAAACAGTACAACTCTCAGAACATGTTCTTTCTCTTTTTCTCAATAACCTAATAAATGTAATTCAAACAATTAACTATTCATTTAAACATTTAAGTACACACACTTTTACCCCATATATCAAGTCAGACTAAAGAAAATAGATACGCAGTGGACACTCATGGGCAGTTATGAGATTCCCTCAAAGTTAAGATTCTAGGTTAGGGATACATACTAGTTATGGATAAAATGGATATTACTTGGAAGCAATGAGATGAAATTGACTTGCATTAGAAAAGGCTGGCATACAATGCAGATTTAGAAAAAAAATTGTCACTACTCCACTTGTCAAAACAGCATGGCAATCTGAGAGAGCCACTTCACACATTTTCCCATTTGGGGTGACAGCTGATTTTTTTCTACAGATGGCAACACTTCCTTCATGTATAAAGTCATCAACCGCTCCGGCTAGAAGGGAAGCACCTGGCATTTTTTCTAATAGAATCTAACACTGACTTCTCCATATGCCGCAGAAAAGAATTCACAGATTTTCTTCATGTGGCCCAGTGGCTGTCTAGCCTGATGAATTGAGGGGGAGGGGAGTTAAGTACCTGAAGTTGACACAAAATGGATGTCATAATAAGTACTGGCACTGGAAAAAAAGGGGAGGGAGGAAGCCCATGGAAACAAAACAGGTATAAGGTAAAGGGTTATATTTTTTATCCTACACACCCACTTGCAATATCAATGTTTGTCAAAAACAACTTTATGAAATAATAGTTCCAGAGGATACCCCATTAGAAAAGGATTAACTGAACTTATAGCTATGGAGAATACTCAAAATATATAGTTCTTTTGTAAACAAATTCATGTGTCGCTCTAGCCTGTTAAAGGCACTGAGAATTCCAGAGTTTTAAGAAATCTGTTTAAATTTTGCCACCTTTTATTATTTGTTTTTGAACACATAACTTTTTTTAAAGCCTATAGAATTATTTTCTACCAAAGATAGTTGAAGAAATTTTCCCATACAATGCAAGTATTATAAATTATTTCTACATATAAATCTCACATTATTCATGTGAAGACATTTGATTCTACATTAATTATATAGATAACTTGTTTTCACATAAGCTGCATGATAACAGAGATATTTGTGACTTTTTTCTCTCTCTCTATTCATTCCACCCTTAATGCCTAGTGGAATTTCCAACACATCATAGGCACATCACAAATATTTATTGAATGCGTTATAAGGTCTTCTATTGGCATTGGTTCTATTTATTCTCATCCCTTTTATCTCCCCCTTCAACATCAAAGCTCTCTTGGTCTAAGCCAATTTGCCTGAGTCTTAGCTCTCTCACCTTGCTTGAGTTTACTTTGGGGTCTTCTTTCTAAGTCATCTAATGGATTGTGACCCACTGCTTGCCCTGACTCTATTCTGACCCACCACCTTACCTGACTCATGTTCTACTCTGACCCCTGAAACCTGTGTCATCTCTCTGCATCCTGCTTCTTGTTTTGCAGTTCTGACTTCTGTCTTGACCCCTCCCTCCCTGTCAGTTGTGAATACACAGAGCAGTGTGAAAGTCAACACAAGAATAAAGCCCACACAAAGAAGACAAGCCAGTTGGACTTGGAGACACTTCTAGGAGTGCTGTGGATTAGAAATTTCCTGAGCCATGTCCAGTCTAGGCTCAACAATTGGGGCTTACTGAGCTGTGGGTCAAGCACCAGAAGTAAACTAGTGCCAATGTGCAAGTTAAGGAATATGGACATAGGATAAGATTTAAAATAGGAAACATATCCAGAGAAAAGAAACTAATTTCAACTGAAATGAAAATTCACTTTGACCTTCCGTGTGTAAAGTTGTTAGGAGAGCCTACGGAGTAACAGAGAGGCTCAAGTGTTGAGATAACTTATGGCTGAAGCTTGGAAGTGTCTTCAATGATGGCTCCTTCCCGAACAGGAAAAATCTCTTATCATGTAGCAATTTGTTGACCTGGATGTATAGCTCTAGTACCTTAACTCAATCAAGTAGAAAAGCCTGGCAGGTATGCTTTTTTGTTCTTTTAATTTTTTAATTTTCTTTTCACAATAAGAAAATCCATGTACCAGAAATCCAAAGAGGCCCCACTCTATTCCCAGCATCCCCACAGAGACTCTCAGTGTGAACCAATGCCAACTACTACGCAGACAACAGTCACAATAGTCTGTGTACAGGAACATGCTGGACCACTACTAGGGGAAGGCCGTGCAGTCAGGGGAGGATGGAGCCTTGAAAGCATTTCTGTCCTTCTATAATTCAGGCAAACTAGATGGTGAAACATAATTAAGGTTCAGCCTCATTTCTGTTCCCTTACAGAATCTGGCTGCAATGAGAGACGTGGAAGCAAGAATAGAAAGGATGATTGGTACCCTGAGGTGGCATGAATATAATGAATTAATTTCCCCACAGCATTCTTATGTCTAAACGTGCCATGCTGAATGTGGGGAGTCTGCGAACAAATGCCAGTCATTCTACCGCCGCCCCAGCTCTTTCATTATGTTTAAAATAGAGTAACTCCCATGTGCACAAAGACATATGTATGAGGATGGTGATTGCTTTTTGGTTTTAGTAGCAAAGGATCACAAACCACCTAAATGTGTGGCAGGAGACGATAGGTAAGTGAACAATGGTACATAAACAGAATACTCTGCAATATTAAAAATCATTGAGTACATCTGTGATATACTGTTACTGAGAGAGAAAAAAAAGGAAGACATAGAACAGTCTGCAAAATATGCAAGTGTTTTTGTATTTTTAATGTATTATATATATATAAGCATATATTTATGCATGCATAGTGTTATCTCTTGCCATATACAAAAGAAACTGACAGGCTGTAACCTCTGAGAGAGGGTAAATTTTCTCTGTACGATCTTTGGTACCTTCCAGTATTAAGAAAAATAACTCACCCAGTTTAGACACCAACACAAACATTCCCTCTCAAAACCAAGAGGAAGAGGAGAAAGAAGGACCATACCTTACACTTCCATGTCAGAATGTCTAACGTATGCTATCATTACGATTAATCCATTTTATATTCTACAGGGTGGGAGTCCTAAGCCTGAAGTGCAGGCCAACAAAGGATTCGTGAAAACTAAGTGAAAAAGAATGGAGTATCTCTGCTTGTATCCATTTTTCCTCATGAGAGGGTGTATAGCTTTTATCACATTCCCAAAAGAATCCAAGAACAAAAAAATGTTAAGCAATACTGTGCACCTTAGGCAGGCTGTAAAGAAGGCTTTTGTCCATTTCTGTCAAATTTTGCCAATTCTTTACATTTTATAATGTACTATTTGATAAAACAGCCATGTGGCACCTTTTCTTGAGAGTGTGATAAATATTCATTTATTTTAATGAAATACTATTTGTTGTAATTTGATCCCACAGTTCTGGGATATGCATTTATGGCAATGCTACCTTACTCTGCTTTTTAAATGAGAAATCACATATCTCTATGGTACTTGCCAGCTGGCTAGAGATTCCCAGAGTCCACAGAACAAATAGAACGCACCTTTGGGCAGCATCCAATCTAGTCAGGAATTGTAAAATTTTATTTTGTAGTACAACACGGTTAGACTGATTATGTAATATTTAATCCTATTTTTAAGATAACGCTTGAGATTAAAGCCATTTTATGTGCCAGGGAAAGAGTACAATTCTTGGCTACAGCCTCAATACTCCTAGAATTTGTGTCCCTCTGCAGTAGTTTGATGAAAGCATTTGAAAAGGCCTGCCTTACATTTATTAATGTCCTACTGTTTACAAGGCTTTTATATTTCTTTATTCTGCCCTTCCTTTCATCATTCAACCCTTGGGTTGATGCCAGTCACAAACATACAAGGTTTTTGCCTTCCTGAAGCTAATATTCTAATCTAGACACATCATTTCCTTGAAGCAACCATACAAAGTACATTAGAGTGAATCTTTCAATAACTGTCCTCACCTAAACAGTAATTGAAAATAATCAAAAGACAAAATTTGGTCAATTTTTACTGGCCTGTAACCTAATAAGTCCTGACACATACTATTCTTGCGTTTAGTGGAATTTATAATTTCTAAAATTGTGTTCTTCTGATTATCTGTTCCTTTAACCTCATTAATCAAAATATTAGGAGAGGAAGAACTTCAGCCCAGCACGTAAAGAAGTCACCACTATATCCTAACAAAAAGAGCTTAACGAATTGAAGTATCAACAACTCTTCATAGATCCATCAGAGAAAGTGAGGTCACAGAGCAAAGAGAAGCCTCCAAATCTAAGGAGACACAGGTGCACACAGAGAATCATAACATAACCACAGTAGAAATCCACGGACAGCGGTGCTTCTGGGAATAAGTGCTGAGATAGGAAAACCTAAGTATAATTGACAAATTGCTGGAAGTTCAATGCAGACAATTTTGAAGTTAAAACTCCAGGGGGAAACAGTCACATGGGGGCCCTCACAATTTTGTGAGTTTTACTTCTAGGAGTTACCAGGTCCTAAAAGCAAAATCAGACAAAAATCTCCTCATGCTTCTCCAGAAGGAAGGGGCGGGGGGCAGGCAAGGAATCATTTTGTAATATGCCAGTGCATTCAATTTCTCTAATAAGGCTTACCCTCAAACAAAACAATACAAAATAAAATATAAAACTGAACAACAAAGGAAACAACAAAATCACACTGTATTATTAGATAGTAACCCATTATCATTTACATTAGCATTTATTATACCTAAATACTTAGCTATAAATCTTAAAACACACACAAGGTCTATATGACGATACCTGTAAAACTTTGATGAACAAAATCAATGAAGAACTAAATAAATGGAGAGAGTCCATGCTCATGATGAAGAAAACACTATTGTCAAGATGTCAGTCCTTCCCAGCTTGATCTAGAGTCAGTGCAATCCCAAATGGAATTCCCTCAAGTTATTCCATGCATATTAAAAAATTGATTCTAAAGTTACATGGAGAGGCAAAAGATCCAGAATAACTAATTCAATATTGAAGAAGAGCGAGTTGGAGGACTGATGCTACCCAACTTCAAGATTTAGAATAAAGCTACAGTAATTAAGATGGTGGTATCACTGGAAGAAGAGACACATGGATCAATGGAACAACACAGAGATCCAAGAAATAGACTCACATAAATAACATGAACTGATCCTTTACAAATGCAACACAATAGTCTTTTCATCAAATGGTGCTGGAAAAACTAGACATCCTATCCATATGTGAAAGAAGGAGAGAGAAAGGCTAGAAGGTTGAAAGGATGAATGGATGGATGGATGGATGGATGGATGGATGGATGAAAGGAAGGAAAGAAGGAAACCTAGAAATAGATCTTACATCCTTCACAGAAAGTAATTCAAAATAGATCACAGAATTAAATATAAAACATTAAACTATAAAACTCCCAGAAGATGACATGGGAGAAAACTTATATGACCTTGTGTATGGTGATGACGTTTTAGATCCACCACCAAAGGCAAGATCCATAAAAGAAAATTTGATATGCTGCACTTGATTGAAGTTTAAAACTTCTGCTCTACAAAAGACAACGTTAAGAGAATGAGAAGACAAACCACAAACTGGGAGAAATTATTTGCAAAGATATATCTGATAAGGGACTGTTATCCAAAATATATAAAGAATTCTTAAAAATAATAAGAAAACAACTACTCAATTTAAAACATGGTCAAATTCCCTGAATAGATATCTCACCAAGGAAGATATACAGATGGGAAATAAGCATATGAAAAGATGTTCAACATTGTATATCATCAGGGAATTGCAAATTAAAACAACAATGAGATACCACCACACATTATTAGAATGACCAAAATCTAAAGCACTGACAACTTCAAATACTGGCAAGGATGTAGAGCAAGAGGAACACTCTCATTTATTGCTGGTAGAAATGCAAAATAGTACAGCCATTTTGAAGATAGTTTGGCTGTTCCTTGCAAAACTAAACATAGTCTTATGCTAAGATCCAGCATTAATGCTTGCTATTTACCCAAATGAATTGAAAACTTATGTCCACACAAAAACCTGCACATGGATGTTTATAGCAATTTTATTCATATTTACCCAAACTGGGAAGCAACCAAGTTTTCCTTCAGTAGGTGTATGAATAAATGGTGGTATCCAGACAGACAATGGAATGTTATTCAGTGCTAATGACAAAATGACCTCTCGAGCTATGAAAAGACACAGAGGGACCAGAAATGCATATTATAAAATGAAAGAAGCCAATATGAAAATACTACATACTGTATTATTACAACTATATGACATTTTGGAAAAGGCAAAACTATGGAGATGGTAAAATATTAGTAGTTGCCAGGGGTGGGGGGGACAGGAGGCTAAATGGGCAGAGCAAAGAGGATTTTAAGGCAATCAATATATTCTATACCATACTACCATAGTAGATACATGTTATTATACATTTGTCTGAATGCATAGAATGCATAACATCCAGTGAACTCTAATTTGAACTATGACTTTGGGTGACAATAATGTATTAATGTAGCTTCATCAACTATAACAAATATATCATTCTGATGTGGGATGCTGATAATGAGAGAGGTTGCACTTGTGTGGAAACAGAGGATACATGGTAACTTTGTAGTTTCCACTCAGTTTTGCTGTGAACCTATAAACGACTATTAATTTTTAAAGAAGAAATATGGAAACTGCTCTCAAGAAGGAGCCCAACCAATTTATATATGGGCAAATCTGATTTTAATTGACAACTTAAAAATAGAGTTTTTTGTCAGAGTTTCTAGCAGAACAAAAACAGTTGGTTAATCATATGCAACTTGATAAAAAGTACATCCATTGGTACAAAGTTTTTACTGCTTGCTATAAACATGGAAAATCTAGTTAATTATATGCAAATAAGCCTCACTAACAAAGACCTAAATAACTCAGGCTTGTCTTCATTAAGCTAGAAGATATAGTACATTTCTCAGGAAATTAGACAGGGAATATTAATCAAAGATGCTTGTAAGCCCTAATGAGTTTATTGATTGTTGACCTTGATGCTACAACCAGAGGCAGCAATCTAAATGACAAGTTATTTAAGTAAGCAAATCTGATCTTCAAAATTTAGAATAAAATTTGTTGTTCATATTTGTGATTTCCTGCCCAACACTTTTTGTGCAAACTTTCCTTGTGGAGAGAAAACCTGTATTTAACATTGTCCCTGTCTGCTTTACACCAAATATCATGAGCAATTTCTATTTTGCAGCAATCTGGAGAGCATTTGTGGCTAGGAGAGCTCGAAGTTACACTGTGTGCTAAGGGCAGAGAGAAAGGGCAGACAGCAAATAAAACGCAAAGGACTGAGAAGCAAAACTGAACTTCTTCATTGCTAGCAGTTGACCTTGAAGCTGACTTCTCCTTTATTCCTGTATTCTAAGAATTCAATAGCTTATTTTCACTTCCCCTTGGCTAAAGTGGATACAGAGTATATCCTGTCACTAATTGGGCTTAATGTTAGCTAAGTGCTTCCGAAACCGACAGCAACTCCTGAAACATGGCAGCCTTTCTGTACGGTAGTTGCTTGGTTACTTTTCTGTAATAAAACACTCTGTTCTCTACCAGCTGATGACTTGATCATAAGTTTTAAAGTGTAATTTGGCCCTTGTTATTTTCCATTTTGAATTTCTCCAGTTGGGCTTTTATCCCATTCCTTGATACTATTGATTTATTTCAGTTAAGACTCCCCATGTTCAAGTACCAAAATTAGCTGCTGTCACTATTGATTCCCAACCCCAGGGTTTTGTACATGGTTTCAAAGTTGACCACTGACAGTTTAGCACCAGTCTGTTAGAGCTGAATGGGAAAAAAAAAAAAAAAGAAAGAAAAAAAAAGCTGAATGAAAAGTGAAGGCACCAAAACTCTTCTAGCAAAGAACTTGCTTATAATAGTGTTAAAAGTAGCAACTATGGATATAGTGTTTAAAATGTAGTAGACATTATTCTATGAATTTTATATATGTTAACTGTTTTAATTCTCACAATAATTCAGTAAGGAGATACTCTTATTATGCTTATTTTGCCAGGAAGGAAACTGTAAAGAGGTTAACTGCCAATTAATGGATGCTGTTATGGAGCCAGGATCCAAACCAACCAAAGTAGCATGGCTTTAGAATTTCTTTTCTTTTTTTTTTTTTTTTTTTTACCAGTACAATCTATAGATCCTATAGTTATATTGAATGTATGACAACCTTATGGATAATAATGACTATCTTTCCTGATAAAAGAAGCTTCTTTCATTGGTGTCTCCTGGCACCATTCTATGGTTCTTTATTTGTTCCAAGCTTTGAAAGTGAACTGACTGAGAGCGATCATATATCTAAATGGGAGAATCAGAACCAGAACTCAGATTCTCTGTGCTTTTCTCAGTGTTCTTTCTACTGCATCACTCTTACTGGGCATGTAGAGGTTGAACTACCGTGATATTTGACTATTTTTGATCTCCATGACAGTAACTCTCTTATGATTCAATCTAATGTGAAGATGACAGATCTTTTCTCCCTGTAAAAAGACACTATTTGCTGTCAACAGAATAAGGAATGACTAATTTGGGGTGAACGTTCCTTTGTTTGAGGAGTTAACATCTTGGGCAAAGCAAAACTTCTCATCAAACTTCTTACAAAACATGCCACATGAAATGTGTGAATGCGAAAAACTATGGATATGAATCTGCTCATGCAGCTCAAACCTAACATACAGCACACCTGTCTAGAAGCAAAGGCCCTATATTTCTAAATTATTGAGTTCATAAATAATACACTATCCATGGGATTAATTGGTCACCAGGTAGTTGCAAGGAGTTTGTTTTTATAATTGCCACCCATATAATAAAGCTATATGATGTAGATCTATGCGCCACAGCTCAATCAATGTTTAAAGCACAGGTGTAGGGGCGCCTGGGTGGCTTAGTCGGTTAAGCGTCCGACTTTCACTTAGGTCATGATCTCACGGTTCGTGGGTTCGAGCCCCACGTCGGGCTCTGTGCTGACTGCCAGCTCAGAGCCTGGAGCCTCTTTCGGAGTCTGTATCTCCCTCTCTCTCTGACCCTCCCCTGCTCACACTGTCTCTCTCTCTCTCCTAGAAATAAATAAAAATATATATAAAAAAATAAAGCACAGGTGTAGGACAGAGCTTATGGTAGGCAGCTCTCATCCCCTTTTCCTCAACTCAAAACAAGCTCTTCCTCTGATTTCTCTAAGTGCCACCCTTTACCACCACCACCCCAACCACATATTCCTTTCCAAATTCTTTCTATTCTATGGTTTTATGACACCCTCACAGCTTCTCAACCTGTACTGTGACTGTAGTCTTCCAACTGTCCCTATGCAGTCCAACAGCGATTCTCCACTGATTCCCAATGAAAATGACATTCAGGGCCATCTATTCTCTAGTCACTACATACTTCCCACTTTAATTTTCCTTTAATTGCCTACATGGGCCAGATTGCTCACCATAGCACTGGTGTGCCTGTACTTCCTCATCTCTATGATTTTGCTTATACTTCTGCCTTGACCTATTGACATTACACTTACTTTGAGAGGTCTTTGTCAATTGCTGTGTGCCAAAGCATTAAGGAAGCCATCTACTTGGCCTCCTACTTTGGAATGATGATCCCCCTACCCTGAAATCCATGCATCCTACCCCTCTCTTACAGAAGTTACCATACTTTTTCTAACCTCCACATGTCTGAATTTTCTTACAAAGAGTAACTGTGCCATTAATCTTTTAATTCCCATATGTAAGGGATAACACATAGTTGGCAACAATAAATAGCACGAAATTGAGTGTGCACATGTATGTTCACCCCAATGAAGTTTCAAGCCTCCTTTAAGAATTCCTATGCTATTGGTCTTTATGAATTTTCCAAAGTTCTCATACTACCTACTGTAATACATGAGGTTCAGCTGTATTCACTATATTGCCAAGAGAAATGACAGAATATTCACATTAGAGACTGGGCCCCAAGCACTGAATACTTGTTTTTGGTTTCTACTCTAACAGCAGTTTGGCCATCTTTTATTTTACATAATATCTACTTGTTCTCCGAAAAATCAGACTATTTTTTCCCCCTGAGTGCATTCCATCACTGCTTCTCAAGATGTCCTATCTTTACCTGACCCTCTGAGTCCATTTCAAGACATAGCGATCTATGGACTCTTCTCTGAAATCAACTGTGGGAAGAACTACTTTCTATGACATTATTTACTTTTATTTACTCTTTCATTGTTGCTCATATCACATAACATTATAATGGAATTGTTTTAATGCCTTTCTTTCCTATCACACTGTGTTTATTTTGAGAATAAAGGATAGGTCTGATCCATGTGTCTGCCTCTAGGACCAAACCCACACATGTTTTCCATTAATACACTTAATGCTGAGCCATTTAGTTAGAACTAAAGTGAGGACTTAAATTCAAGGTGGAGGATGAATATAAGACTGACTAGTCTTGTTGTCAGAGCAAATCCCTGAGCCAAGTAAAAGGAAGGTTTTCACTTAAAAAGACATTACATTTTTACTTGGATTAAATGCAACTGGAATTTTCATAACCAAACATGACTGGAAAACCCATGGGAATCTGTCCAAAATGTTGAAAGATTCAACAAGAGATGCCTAAACAAAATGCTAAAAGTAAAACTGCTTCAGGTTTGTACTTACGTTCCTAACTCGTCATATGTTGACTATGCTAGGACACTGTGATCAAACATGGCCAAACATTTATGCACAATTTCTGAGAAATACTAACGTGTTTAGTTTATTAAATAATATAATACAAATAAATATTCTGACACATATAAGAACAATTGTGAGCATCTTTCTCACAGGACAAACAGAATACCTTCTTGTCTTTTTCAATTCCTACTTTAACTTCTGAAGGAAGGCAAACATATAACTGCTCCTTGAAAGTCTATGCTATGAATAATAATTTATTAAAAATCACTTGGCAGAAATGTTACAAGGTAGATTTTATAAGAGCTATTTTTAAAACCCAGGCTCAATTTTTTTTAATGCTTTTCAGCTCTGCATAAAAGGCTTATAATAACTCCACAAACCTTGTCTTCTGTCTACAATATAAGTGGTTGCTATTGAGAAGGTCAAAATTACAGTGGCACTTGAGACTATTTTGTAGAAAAACTTCTTTCACAGATATGGGAATGCTTTGCTTTCATTCATTTGCTTTTTGTGTTCCTTAATCATATCCATAAAATATATAAATATATATTTCAAACATATATAATATATATTTGAAAGATATATATGTTTCAAATTCAGGCCAGAGGCTGTTGGTACATGCAGGTCTGAAAGTCAGTGAGATGGCAATATGCTGGTTCCTCAAAAGAATAACAAACTCCCTGGTTTGTTACCAGGTCATCATCCATCAACATGGTACATAGAGCCGGGGGATTATAAATTTAAATTTGCCAATTATCACCTCTCAATCATAAGTCTCAAGCCATGTTTATTATTTCTTAAACTAAATGCTTGGATGTTTAAAAAAGAAACCCAAAATTTTTTACTTCTTAAACTTGACTAGAATTTTTCTGAATTTCATAAATTAAATGCAAGATAGATTAAGGGGTCAAATACCTTGAGAATAAAAATGACAATGGTTTCTTCTGTTTTGGTGGAGAGGATACAGAGCAGTGATGAGGATGACAGGCCCCATGGTCAGATTCACCCTGATTTCGAGTCCTACTCATTGGGCTTAATTAGTTGAGACACTGGGCAGAATGCCAAAATCCCCTAAGCCTTTGTCGAATGAGGGTAATAACAGTATCTACTTCAAGGTGGCCATACAGTTCAAATGATGCAGCCCTTGTAAAGTGTTTAGCAGAGTGCCTCATGCAAAAGAAATCATCAAGAGATGCTAACAACTGTTACATTATCTGTCATTAGGTAAGAGTGCACCCATCAGGCCGGAAATAACGGTGTTCCCATCACTCTTCATAACCTCAGGGGAATGAACAAACTTCTATCATATTCCATCTTCCATTCCTATGGGTCAATTTGCCCAGCTCCTCCTCCACATCCTTTTCAGTTACATGACAGCCAGTACTCAAAATACTCCAAGTCATTTTCAGGTTTCTGATTTACTCCTCAGTGTTTTAATGGATCATGTCAGATGCATAGTTAGAATAACCAATTATCCGGTGTTTAATATATATTCTGTATGATGTTAAAAGTTTCATATGTATAGTTACCCTTAGTCTTAAGAACAACATTTTAAAATAAAACAGTATTAATTTCATTTTCCAGATGAGGAAATTAATGTGCAAAATGCTTAAGTGTTTGCCTCAGGTCACAGAGCAAGTACATGGACTTCTAACACAGTTCTATATTCTAAAGACATTGAACTTAGCACTATCTTTGAGTTCTTACAATTATCAGCTTCTCTGGAAATATTACCCAAAGTTACTGGAAGAATTTCTCATTTCATCTGCTAATTAGCATATAATATCAACAAGCATTTAAAAGTCACATAGTCTGGAGCACCTGGGTAGCTCAGTCAGTTGGGTATCTGACTTTGGCTCAGGTCATGATTTAGTGATCCATAAGTCTGAGTCCCGCATTGGGCTCTGTGCTGAAAGCTCAGAGCCTGGAGCCTACTTTGGATTCTGGGTCTCTCTCTCTCTCTCTCTCTCTCTCTTTCAAAAATAAATAAACATTAAAAAGAAAATTTAAAAGCCACATAGTCTGAAGGCAGATTATTAAAGATTTAAATATAGTGAAGGCAGCATGTCTATCCCAAGAAACTCTTATTCTTTTATATTTATGATTTAACATACATGTAATTTTTTTAAAAAGCTAATGGGGAAAGAATAAATGTGCTGTGTATTATAACATTGCTGATAATATTTGATTATTAATAACCACCAACATTTTATAACATCTCCTATAAATTAAATTCTTTACAAAAATTATGTCATGTCATGCAATTCTCCCACCTAATCTATTTTACTGAGTAGACACTATTACTGTTTCTTTTTTATAATTTAAAAAAATCATCACAAAGGCTTAAATATGTTAAGAAACTTGCCCAAGTTCCTACAGCTAATAGGTAGCAAAATCAAGATTTCAGGGTGAGACATGGATTTCTAATTACAAATTTATATTGCATTTAACTAAAATCCTAACAGAACTTAAATGCTTTAGGACCCAGATCATGATGCATTTTTATTTGTACTTCCACATCTCCCAGTATAGTATGTTACATTTTACAAACATTCAACAAGTATTAGTTAGAATAATAATGAGTAACTATAAACTGATCTCTGATGACCCCAGGGTGAATTCTGAGAAAGCTGTGGAAAAAAAATAAACCATCTGTGTCACTGAAAAATAATTTAATTGAAAACAAATCAAGGGGTTTAATGAGCAATGAATGATAATATAGCATGATAGTACTTTTCACAAATCCTCAAGCCAACTATAAGTTTATAAGTTTATAAACTGTAGTGATAAATTGCCCATAATTGTCAATCATCAACCAATACTTTTCATTTGTTGAATCAAACCTCTATTTCCTCCATTTAACCAGAAAAATGGTAGATGTAAGAGGTATTTTATTCCAAGAAGCATGCTATTGTTGCATTTCATGTTTGTCCTTGAAAAAGAAACACTCTTCCTCAGAAAAAATTAATACAATCCATCGTAACGTAAGACTACGTGGCTATTCCCAGCATATGCTGGCACAACCCAATTCAGCTGAGAATAATATAGCCCACACCATCTGAGTTTATCCCAGGCCACACACAGCACAGAATGGCCCAGCCCACTTCAATCACAGGACTGCACTCTCCCTTCTAACTACATCCAGAAAGAAGACTGGCAATATTAATATCACAGTATCCATGATTCCCATAAGGAGTGTATTCCCCACCCCCCCACCAAATTAAATCAAGTACCAGTTCAGCTGAAAGATGTGCCATGTAAAATCTGGGCTTCTGAAATATAAAACCATGAACCAATTTAAAATCTAATCAGTATAGAATTCCATCATATAATACATATTTCTTCTAACTCATCCAAAGTGAAGTTAAATAACAATAGCCAAACTTGGACCCCTCTCCTTTGACAATGATAGGAAAGTCATCCTGAAATTCTAACCAAACTTGCCTTTTGATTCCATATAAAAATTCCTAAAATGGCCATGTTGGTGGCAGCAGGCTTCATACAGAAGAAGGGACAAGAGATATTGTCTCTAGGAGCTCCAATCCCAAAGCCTTCCAACCCTTCTGCATCTGAACCCAGTTAAAGGGAGTGAGCTGGTGGTCATATAGCCACTTGGTGTTCACCATGTCCTTATTGAGAGTTTTGAAAAATGAAAGGTTATGTAAGTTTACATGAAACAACATATTTTGTGTGGGGGTGGTGGTGGGAGGGGCTGCCTATCCATTTGGGGTAATTCAGAAACTTGAGCCTGATACTGAGTTGAAAGGGTTACCATTGTTAGTTAAAGACAACTAAAGTATGAAAAAATATATTGTTTGGTATTTTATGATGTTGATGACTCAGAGACGTGGACAAAAACCTAAATAGGGAATTTCCATGCCCGTGTTGTTATACGGTGAATGCTGCAGGTAGCAAATCAGGATTGGCTGTTAGCCCACATGTAACCTGAAGAAATGCACCCAAAACCCCACTAATTGGTAAGGATCCTGATGCACATATGAAGGGAAATACTGCAGGTAGATATTACTGGCGAGGGACTGACTCCCTCTTGCATGTATGCATGTAGTTCTTATATATGGACCTAGGGTTTAAGTGGTGAAGATTTTCCTAGACTCTGGGTTTGGCCTCTTTTGTGTTTAAGGAGGAGTTGCGGGGTTATCCTTATCTGAAGATAAAGATCACTCTTGGGTACATTCAACCTGGAAGACACAGCCTTAAGGTGCCTGGATGACTTGAACCTAATCTCTTTTCTGCTTGGGAACACTGAATGCATCCTGATATGGGGAAACTCTGCCACTTGATGTGAAATAAGATTCTGAATCCCCTCATGGAAATATCTGACAAGCTGAGAGAGGGAGGGTCCAGGAAGGTGTCCCAAGTATGAGCCATTTGGTAGCCAACAGTGTGGTGCAAGTCAAGGGACCTGGCCTGAGCGTCACTGTCACAAAAGTCCTTCTCAGATTTAGGCTTTTGATCTTACCTACATAAGATGCTGAAAATTTTTAAACGGTGCCAACTTGTTGAATGTAAAATTGGTTCAAAAGAAAATGAATGTAAAGCATCAATGTATTAATGGGGAAATTTAAAAATATCTCAACTTGGATAAACTTTTCTCATCTTATAATGTAACAGGAGATTTTAAAACATGGGAAGTCTACACCTCAGTTTATCTTGACCATGAGATGATGAATGCAGGATTTGCAGATGTCCTTTGCAAACCTGTATCAGCTCTGTCTCTATTTTCTGTTAATGGTTTACTCAGTTGTGAACAAAATTCTGTCCTAATGCCACTATCTCAGGGTCTCTGAAGACAATTGGCTCAAAGATTCCTATTCATTCTTTGGCTAACAAGTCAGTGCCGGTGAGAGGGAAAACCAAAGAACCAAGATGTGTCAAGCATAGGATCAAATGTGGGGGATACTCCCAATAGTGTCTTTGCTAACTCAAATTTAGGCGACTCTGCCTATCAGCTTTCATGAGGAAGGCTGCTACTGTCCAGCATGCTTCATCCTCCCACAGCCTTCCCTGGACAAGATTAAATCCAGCCACTCCATCTGGAAGATCTATGACTGTATCTAAGCCGTCCCCGGCTTCTGAGTGACCATAGGGAGCTCAAGCCAGGGCTGCAACCTGCTCTGTGTTCCTCTGCCTGCCTTGCAATTAGCTAACCTAAAGCCTCCTCTATCCACTCAGGGCACATAGGAAAAGCAGTGAAATTTTCTATTTTGCTTCTCTTGGCCTGTCACAGAACCAAAGCACTGGATAAAGACCACATTTGCATAATATCACACATATTACTTGGTACCTCCAAAGAAAGTTTGCAAAGAGTGTTTCTTTTAGAGGGCCATGTGGTCACTGAAATCTGGAAGAGATGGGCTGCATCAGTAAAGTGATGCAGCCTGGCTTTGGGGAGGCATTTGTCACAGACAACATCACTGGAACCAAACCTTACCCGCTGATCCCCTGACAAGCCAAGCAAGGAGAAGCTCCCTATGTCTACACTTACCCCACAGACTAGCTTTCTGGCATAAAGCACTAGGCTCCTACTGCTTCAGGATAAAGCAGATCAGATGCTAATGCTTCTTGTCTGTGTACAGTGTCTCAGAACACATTCCCATAGAAGGGAGGTGGCTTTCAGCTCAGAGAAATCAGGCTTTATCTGCTCGGCTACAGAGTGTCATTAAGTAAGTGCCCTTACTGAACTTTGGCAGGAGGGAGGTAAGGAGGGGGGTAGAAAGAGATGCAAACTGATGAAAGAAAACTGAGCTTTCAGACTCAGTATGCAGCACCTGCCTATAGTCAAATGAGGTTTTAAATGTAGGTAGGACAGGCAGCAGCCTACTGGGATAAGTCCTTTGGGAGGAAAAACAACTCTTTGCCACCAAGCCATTGCTGACAGTTCAAAGACTCTCAAATATATACAGTGGATTCTCGAACAATTCCAATTTGAAAAGTACAGTTCTACTTATATGTGGTTGTTATTCAATAAGTATAATATAGTGTTGTAAATATATTTTCTCTTATGTTTTAATAATTTTCTTTTCTCTAGCTTACTATATTGTGAGAGTACAATATATAATACACATAACACACACAGTGTATGTTAAACAACTACTTAAGGCTTCTGGTCAATAGTAGGCTATTCGTAGTTACATTTTGGTGGGAGTCAAAATTATACTGGATGTGGATTTTTGATTATATAGAGACTAAAGCCCCAGCCCTGAGATGTCACCCAATGGTCAACTGTATTTGAACGGATCTGAACTCAACTCTTTTTTGTCTATTGAGGGATTACATATTCCTTAATTCAGCTGCCTTTAAAATCAGTGTTTGAAAGGCACACTCCTAGATGAACATCTCAACCAGAACCTCCTGGACTTTAATTCAGCTATACAAATCATAATCTCTGAGGTAGGGCCCATACTTAAGCCCCCCTACCCAGGCACCCAAGCCTGGGGGAATATTAAACATTCTAATGTTAGAGAGCCACTGTCAAAGAACTTCCAGCAGGGGGATTTATCTCTGAAAAACTATCTGGATTTTCCCTCATCTCTTGCCATTCATGCCTTGCATTTTCCTTAGCTTCTTATCACCTGATATTGTTTCCATAATTTTTGTATATTGAAATTGCTTATTCAGATATGAGTATTTTCTTTTTTTCCTGATGTTTTCCACCCTGTGTTTCCAACTGCATCCTTAACTCCAAGGTTACTGAATGAAAGAGTTTCAGGTCTATCCTCATGGTGCTGAGGCCACATTCCATAGGGACTCTTAACAGGATTATCTTCACAGCCTGCCTGACTTGGCACTATTATTCCTTTCATCCTTAAAAGAAGTTTAAGTATCAAAGAGTTACCTCTACTCCCACTAGAAAGACATTCCTGGGCACCTGGGTGGCTCAGTCGGTTAAGCATCCAACTTCGGCTCAGGTCTGAGCTTACAGTCCGTGAATTTGAGCCCCGCCTCAGGCTCTGTGCTGACAACTCAGAGCCTGGAGCCTGCTTCAGATTCGGTGTTTGTGTGTCTCTCTCTGACTCTCCTCCATTCACACTCTGTGTCTCTCTCTCAAAAATAAACATTAAAAAATATTGAGAAGGACATTCTCATTAATGGTGAGCAATTTAGCAACATGTATGAAACAAGATTTTAAGTGTATTTAGTGACCCAGTAAGTAGTGTTATATACTAAGATGATAGATAAATATTCATTGTGTCATTATTCAATCTATAATGGTAAAAACTTGAAAACAACTTTAATGTCTGTTAAATAAATTTTTATATGTCAAATGAAAGAATGCTATTAAAGGGGCACCTGGGTGGCTCAGTCATTTAAGCATCCAATTTAGGCTTAAGGCATGATCTCACGGTTCTTGAGTTCAAGCCCTACATTGGACTCTGTGCTGACACCTCAGGGCCTGGAGCCTGTTTCAGATTCTGTGTCTTGCTCTCTATCTGCCTCTCCCCAGCTTGCACTCTGTCAGTCTCTGTCTCTCACAAAGATAAATAAATATTTAAAAATTAAAAAAATAAGAAAAATGCTTTTAATATTTAAATGTCTTTGCATGTAATATGGGGGACAATTTTTTTTAAGCAATGTTAAATCTGATCATTTATTTTGGGCTCTGTGACTTTTGTTCCCAAAGTTAACTGTGCCATTGAAAAATGAGAGTAAGAGGGGCACCTGGGTAGCTCAGTCACTTAAGCCTCTGACTCTTGATTTTGGTTCAGATCACAGTCTCACAATCCTGAGATTGAGCCCCATGTAGAGCTCTGTGCTGACAGTAAGGAGGCTTCTTGGGATTCTCAATCTCTCTCTCTCTCTCCCTTTCCCTCTACCCCTTATCCACTCATGCATGTACTCTCTTCTCTCTCTCTCTCTCTCAAAAAATAAATAAATAAACTTAAAAAGTGAGAGTAAGAGAAACTGAGAGAAAAATGGAAGGAAGGAGAAAGAAAAAAAGAAAAAGAAAAGAAAGCAAAGAACATTAAAATTTAGAACAGGCTGTGGGAAGAAGAGAGCAAAGAAATAAAACTAAATAAATAAAACTATTAAAAAATAAAATAGGTAGAATATGATTCTGAAGAGTTCATTAAACAGGCTGTCATTCAGCCACCACCAGCCAGCCCCAGAATGTTCTAACCTAGGCATAATTCATCAGGGACTGACTCTGTGAAATCACTAGGCCAGCTGCTGGCTATGATAGAGCTCTAAACTGTGAGCAGTGACAAAGGCAGTGGAATTTTGGAGAAGAAATCCTAAAATAAATAAATAAATACATAAATGAAAATAAAAGATAAGACAATAATGCAGTTTTTGGTTCTTGCCAAATCAAAGCAGGCTTTCCCCTGACCAAACACTCTAGTGTAAACATGGCTGCAGGAGATAAATAACTGTAGAGACTCCAACTATGAAAATGAGTCGTAGACCACAAATTGAGAGATAGAAAAAATAGAACATTCTTTAATTTTCTGTATTGCACTAAATTTCTATTTCCACCCCTCCTCTGCCAGGGTATATGAATACTAGATCTATTTCAATTTATCTGCCCTTCACAGCATTTTCTCTGTACACTGACTCTGAATACCAAGTCATGAGGCCTCATCATGCTGTTAGTTCAGCTTGTCATTGTTAAGTCATCCTTTATGCCCATCCACAAAGCCCCTTTATATTAACCAGCTCTTTCTATTAACTTTGTGCCATTCATGGGTACAAAGGAATCTTCCTGACACTTCTGGGTCTTGCTAAGCCCTGGAAATATCTGCAAGACTGTCGACGGCCCCATTTGTCTGGGCCCATCACGTAGCAATTCCCTTTTCATGGTGTCTTACCACCTCTCGATAAATTCTTTTCTTTCCTATACTCATGAATTTGCAGCATAACTTTGCATTTCAGTCCCTTGATTCTGGCCTTATAATGAGTTATAGCCAACATATATGTGGCAAACAACGTATAAGCAGAGATTTGGAAAGGGCTTGTGCCCTGAGCCTTGTGTCTGTTACTTTACTGGGATGCTTGACATTATCATGAGGATAAAATAAGCCTGGGCTCATTTTCTGGAGGCAAGTGTCCCCTTTACTGTTTATCTCAGAGCCTGGTGTAGACATATTAATAAATGGAATAGAATAAGGCACTGATATTTGACAAAAGGTGTTAAGGGAAGTCAACGAATGGTATTTTCTTTAAAAAAATATTTTTAACATTTTTTCATTTTTGAGAGACAGAGTGCAAAGAGGGGAGGAGCAGAGAAAGAACGAGTGAGCAAGACACAGAATTTGAAGCAGGCTCCAGGCTCTGAGTTGTTACAGTGTCTGATGTGGGGCTTGAACTCACTGAACGCAAGATTATGACCTGAGCTAACATTGGACACTTAACCAACTGAGCCACCTGGGCAACCCAGTGAATGGTCTTTTCAACCAAGATGCTAGTACATTGCATAGCCACATTCAAAGAGAAAAGAAAAACAATCTCAGACCACTGTGACAAATAATTCAATAAATCATAGACCTAATATAAGTACTAAAAACATAATAGTCACACAAGAAAACATAGAACAAATATTGCACTTTACTTCATCAAAATTAAAAAAAAATTTACTCTTCAAAAACCATTTGAAATGAAAAGATAAGCCATAGGCTAGAAGAACAATTTTGTGGGTCATATATTACCTGCTGGCCTTCTATCTAAATTATATTAAGAATACATGTTAACTCTATAATAGTAAAACTAAAAACCCAACTTAAAAATTATTAACACAAGATTTAAATAGACATTTCACCAAGGAAGATGTACCAATGGCTAATAAGCACAAGAAGGGAAACTCAACATCATTAGTCATTAGGGAAATGCAAATTAACATCATAATCAGACACTACTAGGGTGGAGACTGTGATGATAGCTCACTGTAGTTTTAATTTGCATTTCAAAGACACTGACAGCACTATATGTCATTGAGAGCTGGGAGAACAGGAAATTCTCTTACAATGCAATTTTGGAAAACATTTGACAGTTCCTTAAAAAAATAAACATGTACTTCCCATACTGCATGACCGAAATTCCACTGCTACATCTTTTTTCTATAATATGAAGGCCTATGTCTGCACAAATTTCCTAGTGATAATTCATAATCACTAAAAAAAAAAAAAAAAAAACAGCTTTAAATATGCTTGTCAATAAATGAATAAATAAAATTTAGGACAGCATCATAAGGGAAAACTACTCAGTAATGAAAAAGAACTCCCTATTTTTACAAGCAACAAGAATGTGTCTGCAAAAATGTTTTGTGAAGTGAAAGAAGCCAGACACAACAGATGATATGATATGATTCTGTTTATATGAAATTTCTTTAAAAGGCAAAACTAAAGGAACAAAAAGCATATTTGTTTTTCCTTTGATCTGGGAGTATGTGAGGAACTGACCTCAAATATGCTAGGGGGAAGTCCTGGGTAATGAAACTCCTTAGACAAACAAAAAAGCATGTACAGTTAATATAAACATACTAAAAATAAATTATCTGTACATTTACAATATATAAATAATTTAGATAAAATGAACAAATTCTTAGGAACACCCAAGCTACTTAAATTAACTCCAGGAAAGAGAAGATCTGAATAGATCTATAAGAAATAAAGTGCCTGAGTTAGTGTACAAAAGAAAAAAAATTTTTCCAAAGAAAAACCCAGAAAGAGATACTGAGATACTGTCACTGGCAAACTTTACCAAATATTTTTTTTTAAAAATTAATAACACGAATATTCTACAAATTCTTCCATAAAGTAAAACAGGGAATTCTTCCTAATTGTTCTCTGAAGCCAAGTATTACCCTGTTGTAAAATCCAGGCAAAAACATCTTAAGAAAATAAAAGAGACCAATATCCCTGTGACTGTTAATTTTGTGTGTCAACTTGGCTAAGATGTGGTACCCAGATATTTAGTCAAATGCTAGTCTAGAAAGTGTTTCATTAGTTTTGTGAAAGTATTTTTTACACAAATTTAATATTTACCTCAGCAGACTTTGAGTAAAGGAAATTGCCCCCCAAAGAGTGAATGAGCCCATCTAATCAGTTGTAGGCCTCCCCTGAAGAAGAGGAAATTCTGCCAGCAGAATGCCTCAGACTTCAATGTCAAGTCTTGCCTGAGTCTCTAGCCTGCTGGCTTGCTCTGCAGTTTGGACTCACCAGTCTCACAATTATGTGAGCCAAATCCTTAAATCAATCTCCTTCTCTCTCATACAGACACACACACACACACGCACACACACACACACACCCCTATATATATATATATATAAGTATATATATATATATATATAGGGGTATATGCATATACATATGTATGGGGGGATAAGTATATATATGCATATGTATATACACCCATATACATTCACATACACACACCAGAATATATTTGTATTATATATATATATTTATAACCACATACATAATAGCATAGATACATTTGTTTGTGCATGTGTGCATTTATTCTATCATTTCTTTTTCTGAAAAACCTTGAGTAACACATCCCTTATAAATATAGATGCAAAAATCCCCCAAAAGTGCTAGCTAAATAGATCCAGTTATATATAAAATGGTTATATAGCATGGCCAAGTAGAATTTATCATAGCAAAGAAAAGTTAGTTCAATATATGTAAATCAATCAATGTAATATAACATATTAAAAAAGAAGAAAAACTCAGTCATATTAACATATGTGAAAAAAATCATTTCATAAAAATGAACATTCTTTATTATAAATACACTCAACCAAAACTAGGAGAGAACTTCCTCAACACAATAAAGCATATGTATGAATAAATCTGAAGCTTACCTATTTAGTGGTTTAAAGAAACCTTTTCCCTTAAGATCAGGAATAAGAATGTCAACTCTCACCATTTCTGTTCAATGTTGTCATGGAGCACTGTTAGCATACAGATAGAAAAGAAAGAGGTAAAACTGTGTCTATTCACAGATGACGTGATATTGTATATGGAAAATCCTGAAGATGCCACATGCAAAAGAAGCTATTAAAGCTAATAAAGACATTCAGCAAGGTTGTAGGTTAACATATGTATATATATAGAGAGAGAGAGACTGAAAACAGTGATGCTGTAAGAGTGCCAAGGGATAGTAGCAGAAGTGAAGTCCTTGTGTAAACCAGAAGCAATGGAACTTAGAACCTGAGTGTCAGATCTGGCAGGTGACAGATTATGCCTCACATAACAATGAGAAGGAATGCCCAGAGTGTGAGTGTGGTTGTACATAAGTTGGTAGATTTGATGGTAGAAGATGATGTTTCTCATTCTTCACAACATCACTGGAAGCTTAATGCTCTGGTGGAAGACATAACATTTGAAGAAAGAAGACAAGTAAAACATTCTGGAAAGAGGGAAAGTGATCTGACTAGGGAAATTTAGAAGAGTATTTGGACATTTCTGAAAATTTCTGAGGCCTCACTTGGAGGTTTGCTGCTACAAATTTAAATTAAATCTTAGCAGCACAGTTATGTGATTTCTCTAGACACTGCTTTAGGGTATAAGAACAGAGAAAGGAGAGTGTTAGTTTTAAGAAACATTGAACTTCTGTGAGATTTATGGTGGTGGTAGGGAAAGGTGCACGAGAATTGAAAGTATGTTGAAAACAAGTGACCATGATGATGGACTATGGAACCTAAGCTGGGTAAAAGGGGGAATGAGTACATACATCAGGAGAGAATGGAAAAGTGGTAGGAAAAAGATGGGTTAGGAGTTCACATGGTGTCAAGCCATTGTCATGGAAGGAATGAAATAAATGAACATTTATAAAATATAATATAAATATAAAATATATAAAATATAGGAGGTTGTGGTCAGTAACATTTGAAATTTTGAAGATGGTACAGTTATTACCAGGATGTATAAGCAATGAATATGGGACTGGATAGCAAAGGTAGAGTGTAAAAATATGAGAGCCCAGGGCATACAATAGATCATCCCATTACTGTTAATGTCACGAAGAATTATTCCAAGTTAAGAGTAAAAAGAAAAACAATGAGCTGAGCCTGGTGCTAAAATTGGAAGGTTGGTAGCAATAAGAAGGAGAAGTAGGTTGTCAAGTATGATGTCAAGCCCTTTAAAGAAATAGGAGTTTTTGAAGGAGAAAGATCTGGAAATGACAAAGAGAATCAAGAAGCAATCCTGTATCTGGGACTTAGGTGTAAGAAATATACATGTAAAAATACAATGACAACTGATAGAGCTGCAAGTGAAGGCATGGATTCAGGAGAGGGACATCATCTTATTCACAAGAAAATAAGACAATAACCAAAGAAGTTAAAGAGATGGGATTTCCAAGCTGACAGATTATGAGATCTTGTGGGTTTTGAGTGTTTGAGGGAAATAAGGTAAAGTGTGGAATGGGATCAAATTGGGGGATATACATATTCATAAGGGAAATAAGGTATCTATCTACATGTCGAAACAGGGGATTTTAGACTTCCAGTGGTGACTGATACAAAGATATATTAAAAAAATGGTTCTTTCCAATCCATTTACCAGAGAAATATGGAAATATTCGAATGATAGCCTCTCCTAAAGATTAGCTGAAATAATAAATCACAGCCCCTATGGCATGGCATGGATTAGTGGTTTACCAAGAAGGAGAAGAGCTAAGGAAACGCCTTGTTTCTCACTAAATGATAGCTGATAGCCAGGGAGAACAGGTGGAGTTTTAAAGCTCTTGTTTAAATTCACAATCTATTTGTTTTTAGTAGATCACCTTTTGTCAGACCTTCACAAATGAATCTGTGGCCATTGTAGTTAGAAAACTATCTTTGATTTTGCAGAACTCTGCATCTTGATATTGATCAGCAATCCCTTAATTGGGAAAGACTTGGTTTTACTGTTTTTCCATTTTTTGATGAGTCTATTCCTTTACATCTGGGTAATGCAGAAGGAACAAACTGAACATTAGCACAACGTTTTTGTAAAACAACTCTAGTGTGGTTAGTGCAGTCTATGAAATTTAAAGAGGACTTAGGTAATTGGGGTGTGGAATCCAAACATCTCTTTTGCCTCTCTTACCATAACACATTCATTTTCAAATGTCAATGTTCATACTTTTCCATTTGAAGCCAATGGTGCAAGAGGATTATAACTTTCTCCATAAAGTGAGAATGAACACACACACACACACACACACACACACACACACACACACACACACTGCAAGATTTCATTTTCAGATCCCATGAATTTCTATTGATTTGGGAGTACACAGTCAAGAGTAGTGAGAAAGTATCTGCAATTTATATCAAGAAGGCTATTTCAAATGCTTTTGTGTTCTCAAGCTGTTACATTGCAGAAAAATGGTAACCCTGCTGAAAACTCATGAGAATCTTCCTAGATATTGTATTTTCCTGAAATTAGTTTTAAATGTGAGAATAAGAGGTAGTGATAACCTAGTAATGCTGTAAATGCATATATATTTTCCAAAACTGTAATTGAAGCTGTGAAGGTTAAAAAAAAAAAAAAAAGGTCACATTCAAAATGACCTTACAAGCAAGCATACATGAGGGAGAAAGATTTCCTTGTAATTTTATCTTAGAATTCACCCTTCAGGCTTTAAAACAGCCAATTATTAGAATTAAATAAAAACAAGTAAAAAAAACACCAAAAAAAGAATTTTGCTTACAGATATGGGCACTGTATATTTTCATGTGTCTGATTCTTCAAGTTGAAATAGAATAAAAGTAGATGAGTAAATTTAGAGAATAAAACAAGTGAAAATCACTTAAATCACTTCAAACATAGTGTTTACTTAGTTTCCTTTACAATATCTCACTTGGGCACTTTTACTTTTAGATCAAGGGTAAGTAGAACAAAGGGTGGATGCAAATGAACAGGGATGCTTTCTTCCTCATGGGATCTACATTGGAAAAAACACACAGACAAGCAAAACCATGGTCTCTTCCCACAGAACACTTATCCTCCACTTGCAGAGGGAAGTTATGTAAAATGTCATACAGAAATCTAAAAGTTACTCAAAAGAGTTCTTAGAGTCCAATATTGCTCACAGTGAGCTGGAAGAGGCTGTGGTCTAGAAGGGAAGTTGCCTTAAATGAGTGAAAGGACAGGGTCTAGAGAGGAGGTAGTTTTCACTGTTAAGAATTTGGAGAAAGCACAACCAGATAATGAAAACCCCAAGTACATAAGATATATCCCTGGTTTTGCTCAAACAGCAGGTTTGCCACAAATTATACAATGGTATGCCTGGATGTGACAAAATGGAAACATGTTCTTGCTGATTTAATGCTATTTTGAAAACACATCTTTTTTCCCATTTCAGTTGTGACATCATACTAAGGAAATTGATATTTCCCTGGAGCCTCTCTTTAAAAAAGCAATGTCTAGGGGCATCTGGGTGGCTCAGTTGGTTAAGCATCCGACTTCAGCTCAGGTCATGATCTCACAGTTCGTGGGTTGGAGCCCCGCGTCAGGCTCTGTGCTGGCAGCTAGCTCAGACTCTGGAGCCTATCTTCAGCCTATCTCTCCAACCCTCCCCTGCTCATGCTGTCTCTCTCTCTCAAAAATAAATAAAACCTTAAAAATTTAAAAAAAATTAAAAAGCAATGTCTATACATTTTTTGTTCTGATAATTTTTTGGTTTATATAGAATCCTTTGATCTCCAAAATGCAAAAACACACATCCAAGACAAATTTTGCATACATTTCTGGACAATTATGGATTCCCTGAATCATTCTTGGATCAATACACCAGATTAACACTCTGTATGTTGGTACTCTGTAGTATATAGTTTCAATAAAAAATGAAAGCAAATATTCATAATGAAATGCACAAATTTCACTAAGAACTAATATGTTAGGTTTTATGAAGGAATATTTATATTGATTAATATATTGGTTTTTCCTCTAGTATTTTTCAAAGTACTTTTATGAAGAATGTGAAACAAATACAAAAATAGATTATATACGAACTCCCTTACACCCTTCACCTATCTTCAGCAGTTATGAACTTATGTTGAATCAATCCCCCATCTACTATATCATCTCCTATATTATGTTGAAGCAAATTTCATCTACTATATAATTTCATTCATAAATATTTCAGCATGCATCTCTGAAAGATAAGGACTATTTTCAGATCTAAGAACAATACCATTGTCATACCAAAAATAATTTATTATTTCTTAATATAATCAAAATACAAGTGGTGTTCAAATTTCCAGTTATCTTACAGAAACCTTATTTTTACCATTTATTGGAATCAGCAAATAATACCCACACATTGGGATTAGTTGATATATATTTCAAATCAGTTACTATATAATTCAAATTAGTTGATATATATTTTTTACTCCAGGTTTTCTCTTTCCCTTCTCTTTCTCTCTGCACTACAATGTATTAATCAAACAAACAGGGTCATTTTTTCTGTGGAGTATTATAAAATCAAAATTTTGTTGACTACACTGCCTGGTATAGTTCAACATGCGCCTTCATTATCTGTATTTCTTATAAGTTGGAAATTAGATCTAGAAGCTTGATCAAATTTAGATCAGATTTTAAGTCTTTTTTAAGACTTTTATAAATGAGGTATTTTTCCATCAAAGAGCAGAAAAATATATGATTCTCTCCCCCTCTCTCTTTCTTTTGATGTAGGCAGTCTTTGATGTTGAATACTAGACTCATTTCTTGATTAGAGATTGAAAATGATGGTATTTTAACATTAGTATTCCTTTCTGTTCATTACTTCTCTTCATGTATTTGGTTATGCAATTACACAATATAGCGAAAGCAGAAGCAGAATAAACACTTGACTCTCTTCCTTTATTTAGAAATTTCCAAAAATGAACTGGTTTCTACTATCCTTTAATGATAATCATTATTTTATTAAGATCTTCTATTTAATCATCAGGGAAATGCATATCAAAACCACAATAAGAGACCACCTTACACATGTCAGAATGACTAGTATCAAAAACACAAGAAATAACAATGTTGGTGAGAATGGGGAGAAACTGGAATCCTCATGCACTATTGATGAGTATGTAAATTGGTGCAATCAATTTGAGGAAAACAGAGTTTCCTCAAAAAACTAAAACTAAAACTACTCTATAAACCAGTAATTCCAGTACTGGATATTTACTTAAAGAAGCCAAAACCCTAACTGAAAAAGATAAATGCACTTTTATGTTTATCGCAGCTTTATTTGCAACAGCCAGAATATGAAAGCAGCCTAAAGTGTCCACGGATAGATAAATGGATAAAGAAGATGTGGCATGTACATGCAATGGAATATTATTCAGCTATAAAAAAGAATGAGATTGTGCTATTTGCAACAACATAGATGTCCTTTTACTAAGTGAAATAAGTCAGAGAAAAACAAATACCATATAATTTCACTTATATGGATCTAAAAATGAAAACAAATGAATAAACAAGTGAACAAACAAACAAAAAGATTCATAAATACAGAGAACTAGTGTTTCCCAGAGTGGAGGGGACTGAGGCAATGGGAAAATTAATAAAGAGGATTTAGAGGTATAAGTTTCTAGTTATAAAATAAGTAAACCATGGGATGAAAAGTAGAGCATGGGATATAGCCAATAATATAATAGCATTGTACAGTGACAGATGGTATCTATACTTATGGCGAACATACCATAATTACAGAACTGCCAAATCACTATACTGTATGCCTGAAACTAATAAAACATAATATGTTAACTATACTTCCATTAAAAGAAAGAGATTTCAGGTTTAAACACATTTGATATGTTTTCATTGATTTCTGTTATTGTCTTTATTGATGACCAAACTGCCACATCATTAGCCAGTGAGAGCCTCTTTAAATTGACTCTTGCATGATTGTATCTTGATTCTTGCTAGTTAGTATAAAAATATTTTCACATATGAGGAACCTAATCAAAAACAAATAGAGGTAAGGTAGCCATCAATCAATAGTCACTAACTGAGCACTTACAACTTGTAAGCTTAATTTTTTTTTAATGTTTTCTTTATTTCTGAGGGAGAGAGAGAGACAGCGTAAACAGGGGAGAGTCAGAGAAAGAGGGAGACACAGAATCTGAAACAGTCTCCAGGCTCTGCGCTGGCTGTCAGCACAGAGCACGACTGGGGCTCGAACCCACCAACTGTGAGATCATGACCTGAGCTGAAGTCAGACGTTTAACTGACTGAGCCACCCTGGCACTCCATAAGTTGAGAGGCACAGATACCATGAACTCAAATGCAGAGAAAGTTTCCAAAGCAGTGGAGTACAGAGTTGCTATTTTTTGGGTTCAAACTATATCCCAAACAATCGAGAAGCCCCACTGACAGGATGGTAAATGTGAGGTTCAGTTTTTGCTGAGGACTTCTGTTCTACTCAGTTCAAGTCTAACTCCGTGTAAAATTTCTTTGATCAAAGAATATAAAACATTTAGCAATTTCCTCCCGATTTTGTCTCATTCTCTACAAGTTTTTGTTTCCCTGTATAAGTTCCCTGAATCTATGACTTTGTATGCTATCTAGTAATTAACAATGGTTCATTTATCTCCTCTAGTAATAGATTCCACTTCTGATTAAGCAATGTTTATTCCAGAAAGACTCAAGCAAATCAATGTTGTAAACTCAAATGATTAGAAATATGTCAGTATGGGAGAGAGAACCACTGATCTAATATTACTAAATAATATACTTTTTAATGCAACAAGTATTTAAAATGAGACCCTGTCTCACCTTTAGCTGATTCCCCAAAGACTTAGACTAATACAATAAATGTTAAATCATCCTTGTGTGGAGAAATAAAGTGCTAGACCTGTTAGTCAGGACATGGAAAGAGATTGTAAAAATGTCCACATAGCCTTTACCTTACATCAACCTCAAGAGTATAAAAGGTTTCAGGGAGCACCTAAATATCTAAAACAATTAATCACAAACAGAAACAAGCTTATAGATAAGAATGTGCTAATAGCAGGGGACTTTAATACTCCGCTTACAGCAATGGATAGGTCAACCAGACAGAAAATCACTAAAGAAATAATGGACTTGAAAGACACATTGGACCAGATGGATCTGACGGATATATTTAGAACTTTACATCCTGAGGCCAGGGAATTTACTTTCTTCTCAAGTGCGCATGGCACATTCTCCAAGATAGATCACATACTGGGACATAAAGCAGCCCTCAATAAATATAAAAGAATAGAGATCATACCATGCACACTGTCAGATCACAATGCTTTGAAACTTGAAATCAATTACAGGAAGAAGTCTGGAAAACCGCCAAAAACATGGAGGTTAAAGAACACCCTTCTAAAGAATGAATGGGCCAATCAGGCAATTAGAGAGGAAATTAAAAAATATATGGAAACAAATGAAAATGAAAACACAACAATTCAAAATCTATGGGATGCGGCCAAGGCAGTCCTAAGAGGAAAGTACATTGCTCTCCAGGCCTATTTCAAGAGATTAGAAAAAGCACAAGTCCAAAATCTAACAGCTCACCTAAAGGAGCTAGAGGCAGAGCAACAAGAACGCCCTAAACCCAGTAGAAGAAGAGAAATAGTAAAAATTAGAGCAGAAATAAACAACATAGAGACCAAAGAAACAATTGAACAGATCAATGAAACCAAGAGTTGGTTTTTTGAAAAAGTAAACAAAATTGACAAACCTCTAGCCAGGCTTATCAAAAAGAAAAGAGAGAGCACCCAAATAGACAAAATTATGAATGAAAATGGACTTATTACAACCAACCCCTCAGAAATACAAGCAATTATCAGGGAATACTATGAAAAATTATATGCCAACAAATTGGACAACTTAGAAGAAATGGACAAATTCCTAAACACACACTCACTACCAAAATTCACACGGGAAGAAATAGAAAACCTGAACAGACCCATAACGAGTGAAGAAATCGAATCAGTGATCAAAAATCTCCCAACAAATAAGAGCCCTGGACCTGATGGTTTCCCTGGGGAATTCTACCAGACATTTAAAACAGAATTAATCCCAATTCTTCTCAAGCTATTCCAAAAAATAGAAGTCGAAGGAAAACTCCCGGACTCATTTTATGAAGCCAGCATCACTCTGATTCCCAAGCCAGACAGAGATCCAACAAAAAAAGAGAACTATAGGCCAATATCCTTGATGAATACGGATGCAAAAATTCTCAACAAGATCCTTGCAAATCGAATCCAGCAGCATATCAAAAGAATCATCCACCAAGATCAAGTGGGATTCATTCCTGGGTTACAGGGCTGGTTCAACATTCGCAAATCAATCAATGTGATCCATCATATCAATAAAAGAAAAGATAAAAACCATATGATCCTGTCAATAGATGCAGAAAAAGCATTTGACAAAATACAGCATCCCTTCTTAATAAAGACTCTCGAGAAAGTTGGGATAGAAGGAACCTACTTAAACATCATCAAAGCCATCTATGAGAAGCCTTCAGCTAACATCATCCTCAACGGGGAAAAACTGAGAGCTTTCCCCCTGAGATCAGGAACACGACAGGGATGTCCACTCTCACCACTGTTGTTTAACATAGTGCTGGAAGTCCTAGCATCAGCCATCAGACAACAAAAGGAAATCAAAGGCATCAGAATTGGCAAAGAGGAAGTCAAACTTTCACTCTTCGCAGATGACATGATACTCTACATAGAAAACCCGACAGACTCCACCAGAAGCCTACTAGAACTGATCCAAGAATTCAGCCAAGTTGCAGGGTACAAAATCAACGTACAGAAATCGGTTGCATTTTTATACACCAATAATGAAGCAACAGAAAGAGAAATCAAGAAACTGATCCCATTCACAATTGCACAAAAAACCATAAAATACCTCGGAATAAACCTAACCAAGGATACAAGAGATCTGTATGATGAAAACTATAGAAAACTTATGAAGGAAATTGAAGAAGACACAAAGAAATGGAAAAACATTCCATGCTCATGGATAGGAAGAATAAATATAGTTAAGATGTCATTACTACCTAAAGCACTCTACACATTCAATGCAATTCCAATCAAAATTGCACCAGCATACTTCTCAAAACTAGAACAAACTATCCAAAAATTTGTATGGAACCACAAAAGACCCCGAATAGCCAAAGTAATACTGAAAAATAAAACCAAAACGGGAGGTATCACCATCCCAGACTTCAGCCTCTACTACAAAGCTGTCATCCTCAAGACAGTATGGTATTGGCACAAAAACAGACACATAGACCAATGGAACAGAATTGAGAACTCAGAAGTGGACCCAAAAGTATACAGCCAACTGATCTTTGACAAAGCAGGAAAGAATATCCAATGGAAAAAAGACAGCCTTTTTAACAGATGGTGTTGGGAGAACTGGACAGCAACATGCAGAAGAATGAAACTAGATCATTTTCTCACACCATGCACAAAAATCAACTCAAAATGGATAAAGGACCTGAACGTGAGACAGGAAACTATCAACACCCTAGAGGAGAAAGCAGGAAACAACCTCCTTGACCTCCACCGCAGCAACTTCTTACTTGACACATCCCCAAAAGCAAGGGAATCAAGAGCAAAAATAAACTGTTGGGACCTCATCAAGATTAAAAGCTTCTGCACAGCCAAGGAAACAACCCAGAAAATTAATAGGCAACCAACGGAATGGGAAAAGATAGTTGCAAATGACATATCAGATAAAGGGTTAATATCCAGAATCTATAAGGAACTCACCAAACTACACGCCCGAAAAACAAACAACCCAGTGAAGAAATGGGCAGAAGACATGAACAGACACTTCTCCAAAGAGGACATCCAGATGGCCAACAGACACATGAAACGATGCTCAGCATCCCTCCTCATCAGGGAAATACAAATCAAAACCACACTGAGATACCACCTCACGCCAGTCAGAGTGGCTAAAATGAGCAAATCAGAGAACTCTAGATGCTGGCGAGGATGTGGAGAAACGGGCACCCTCCTACACTGTTGGTGGGAATGTAAACTGGTACAGCCCCTCTGGAAAACAGTGTGGAGGTTCCTCAGGAAACTAACAATAGAACTCCCTTATGACCCAGCAATAGCACTGCTAGGAATTTACCCAAGGGATACAGAAATGCTGAGGCATAGGAGCACATGTACCCCAATGTTCATAGCAGCACTCTCCACAATAGCTAAAACATGGAAAGAGCCTAAGTGTCCATCAACAGATGAATGGATCAAGAAGATGTGGTTTATCTATACCATGGAATACTACATGGCAATGAGAAACAATGAAATCTGGCCATGTGTAGCAACATGGATGGACCTTGAGGGTGTTATGCTGAGCGAAATAAGTCAGGCAGAGAAGGACAAATACCATATGTTTGCACGTATAGGAGGATTAGGAGGAACTTGACGGAGGAACAAGGGGGAGAAGAAGGGCGGAAATGGTGGGGGAAAGGGAGAGAGGCAAACCATGAGAGACTCTTGAATGCTGACAAAAACTGAGGACTGATGGATGTGGGGGGGAGGGGGGGATGGGCATGGAGGAGGGCACTTTGGGGATGAGCACTGAGTGTTATGTAGAAACTAATTTGACAATAAACTATTTGTAAAAAAAAAAAATAAAAAAAAATAAAAATAAAAAATAAAAGACTGACCTCTAAAAAAAAAAAAAAAAAAAAAGAGTATAAAAGGTTTCAGGTGAGAAGGCTAGAAGGGAAAGGGTAGCATTTGAAGAAAGGTGTTAATGTTAATTTGCTGTGTGTTCTTTCTCTCCATAGAGGAGGAGATTCAAGGGCTTTTCAAACCCCATGTCTACCCAGACAGGCTTCAGAAAGAGTCTTCAGATCATTTGCTGCATTTCCTCTGGAGTATGGGGATTGATGGCTTGGATTCTGATGTACTCCTGAGAAGTGTGGAGGGGACAGCAAGGCCAAGAACTGACAGAATGATGGAGACAGGATTCATTTAGAAAGAGCAGTGACTATGTTATTTACATTGTCAACAGTGAGGAAATGTAGCCACAGTTTTCCTCAATTCAAATTAAGACAGAAGGCTTGCAGAAGACCATTCAGTGACCCTGAGAGATATCATCTGGAATATAAGGACCACAGTGACTAGCATTTGCCTCACAGTTGAGTGTTTAAAGGTGATAATCTATGGCTACAGTTGCCCCTGCCTGAACTGTGGAGTATGGAGGGCTGTGTTGAAAGTCAAACTGCCTTTTCTCCACATTTTGTAAAGTAAAAGCCTGCACAGTTTCTGGAATTTGATGTGGACCCCCAGAAAGTGGACTGAGGTCTTCTTAAATTCCTGTAGAAGACCACAGAGAGAGACAACGGGACTCTATTTACAGCAAGTGGAAGGTGAGTCATAACTGACCAACTAAAGGAGAAGCAATATCCAGGAGAAGAAAACTCCAGCCTAGATGATACTTCGGGAACCTGCAAAAAATGTCCCTGAAGAAAAGTTATCTTTGGTCAACTCTTGCCTAGAAGACACTGATACCAGACTTCACCTGTACTAGCCATGCAAAGCTTTACCCTTCTCCTGGTAACCTCTTCGCCCTCCCTGCCCCAGCCCTAGCCTCAGAAGCTAGCCAATGGGAGAGGTGGTGAATGAAGAGAGGAAAGACAGCAAGACCTCTTTTACCACTACAGTCTTCCAATCTTGAAGCAGACTGGATTGTGGAGAGGAAGAAAGCTTTAACTACAAATGATTTTATATTTAAAAGAAATTTTTTTCCAATATTCTATTTAAATTTAGTTTAGTTAACATATAACGTAGTATTGGTTTGAGGAGTAGAATTTATTGATTTGTCCCTTACATATGATGCCCAGTGCTCATCCCAACAAGTGTCTCCTTTAATGTCCATCGCCCATTTAGCCCATTCCCCACCCATCACCCCTCCACAACCCTCAGTTTGTTAATTTAGAGTTATGAATCTCTTATGATTTGATTCCCTCTCTGTTTTTATCTTGTTTTATTTTTCTTTCCCTTCCCCTATGTTCATTTGTTTTGTTTAATGTGGATGGAACTAGAGTGTATTATGCTAAGCAAAATAAGTCAGTCAGAGAAAGAATACCATTTGATTTCATTCATGTATGGAATTAAGTAACTTTGAATGGTTTTAGAATTGTGTCATACATCACTAATGCTTGAACATGAACAAAGTTCTTTTTATGGTCTCAAAATACCTGGGAAAGACAAGTGGCCTGCCTGAAATTAATCCAGGTATTGAGGAAAAGAGGGGGAAAAAGGCACGTTGAGTGGGAAAAGGTGAGAAAGAATAAAGTTTTCAGATGGCACCTTATTAAGATTAGTTCTTTCCAAAATCTGTGTATGTTTAACTATTATATCAAATGGGTGAGGAATAAAATCCCATGGAGGAAACATAGTGCCTAGTAGATGGCACTAACTGTTCCCAGAAATTCCTAATTTAGGCCACTTGTGGCACTGATATTTTATTAGACATATAATCATTCAAACTTTGATCAGCTAGTGTGTGCCAGGTACTATTTTGAGTTCTGGGGATACAACAATAAATAAGACAGAAAAATCTCTCTGTTAAGTAATTTTAAGTCTTAACAGGCAGAAATATGACAAATCAAAAAAATTTAAAAATTAGAAATTTATATTATGGTAAATGTTACAGAAAAATCACACAAAGAAATGTGACAGACAGTGATAACATGTGTTTGTAGGGAGAGAGTCTTAATAGGGCTAATCATGGGAAATCTCTCAACTGAATCCTGAAAAAACCAGACACAGAAAATCTGGAGGATGGGTGCTTCTGGTAAAAAGAATGTTATATGTAAAAGGCCCCAAAACAGGGAAAAGCAGAATATGTTCAGGGAGTGAAAAGAAACCATTAAGTCTGGAGCAAAGGAATTGGAAGATCAGTGAAATAAGATTCAGAAAGGCTAAAGTACAGAAGATCTTGGAGACCACAATGATGCTACACTGAGTACTTTTGGGATGTCAGAGTTAGGGGTCATTGTGCAGACCAGGTATGAAGATTAAGATTACTTCATATCACAAGATGGCACCACACTTGTGTCTGCCTTTTGAATTAGAATAGACCATAACACATGCCCTAGTAAATCTATGAATAAGCAATTGCTTGATGCACTAAGCACCATGTGACTCTTAAAATGCTCCCATTTTTATGCTATAATTACCATTGAACACAACTCAAAGCACATCACTATGCATTGATGTGTCAGGGGCTTGTTGAGGCATGAACTCCAGCTAGAAAGAAGACCATCTATCTTAGACGTGCTCTCTCCTATCACACAAGTTAATTTCTGACTGTAGTGGTGAGAAGATGAGTTTTCAAGGCATCTCAGACCAGCTACTGGATATAGTTATCTAGACAATTATGGCTAATGATGTTCTTAAGCATTCAAAGTAGCCTCTCCATCTAAGCAAGATAATTGCTTTGTTTAAAAGCATTGCCTCCCTATCAGGGCTTTTTGCTGAGGTTGTTTTAAATTATCTGTCATTTAAGGATGCAATATTATTTTATTTTCCATAATCCCAGATTCTCTGAATCTTAACTGCAAAGTAAATATTTTATTTAATTTCTATAATATTAAAAATCTCTCTCATTTATATGTACCTATATGATATACATATATGATATATATTCTTTTAAAATATAAATTTTTGTAAATTGTATATATTTCTATAAAATATGCTGTATATATTTACATATATACTCCCCTTCACAACTACAAAATGCTCTTCAAAGCTCATTATGGGAGAGAATCAAGAGACATATTTATCTTAATATGTCTTACCTTAGGCAGACATACATGATATGTCCTACACCCCAAATCCCTATAGAAGGATGAAATGCAAAAAGACCATACAGGATTAGCTGTGATTGGCAATATAACTTGTAAGAAAGAAAAATTAAGATTGAAAATAAACCACCACCAAGAAGTAAGCAAAATTCTCCTAAAGCCCAGACTGGTGTCTCACCAGGTTAGTGGTTAGAAAGGTCTTTGGACTTAGTCTATTGTATTTCACATAGAAGTAGCCTAAAGAGATCTAGAGATCTCTGTTGTCACTTCTAAACCTGCTTGAAAACTTAATCTCCCATCCTCACCAAAGTCCCAGTAAATTTCCTAGGAGAGTCAGCCACTGGTGGGGAGGCGGGGGTGGAGGGAGGTGATGGAGATCTTATGGAATGTAGACTTCTTTAATACTAGAACCCCACTCCCCAACTTCTCAAATTTTATACTGACTAGTCCGTAATAGCTCAAGAAATGTACAGAACATAATGCCATGAATCCCTTTAAAGGGAATGGTGAGGGATCATTTCAAGTTTACTATGTATGAAATTGGTGTGGATAAGTTCACCAGGTGTTTATTTTAACATCCTCTTAATTCTTTGTTTTCTTTTTGGCTGTATGGAAATTTGCATATCCAGGTGGTAGTCAGTGGGTGCTTTTCAGTAGCCAATGAGGATGCTTCTACTATTGTTTTTCCAAGCAAGCTAATTGAACCCATAGGCCCTCTATGACCATGGCGATGAGCAAGTGCATTGTAAACTGTGCTGGTTCTCACCAGTTTTCTCTGTGACCTTATCCTTGGTTTCTTTTTGTGTAAAATAAGGAGCACAGGGAGTAGATGCTCATTAAAAGTTAGTCTCATCCCCCTTTTCTGAGATCTTTCTACTTCTGGGAGTTTCTAATTGGAATGCCAAGATAGGTACTAGTGAGGAATTGCTGCTGGCTACACTTACAAGTGGAATACACAGTGCAGCTTTGCACATGGCTGCTACATGGTAGTTACTCCATCCTTCCTTACTGAGGAAACACATCAGCGGATTTTTTGAGACAGTTGGCACCATCTTAAACATACAGTACTTTCTGGAAAAATATATAATCCTCTAGATGTGTGCATTCTCAGTAGCAAAATGAAGAGCGAAATTGAAGCTTGTGAGGCTCAGGAAAGAAAGGGGTAAGTATCCACCAAGCAGATCAATGTTGGGGCAAAGGCGCTGCAGTCATAGGGAACGCATGTGCCAAGGCACAGAGGCATGACAGCATGACACATTTGAAGATTCTAAGTAGTTTACTCTGGCTGAAGAACTGAGAGCCATGTTTTACTCGTTTTTATCGAAGATGAAAAGAGAGAGACCAGGGACTAGTATTTCTTACATAACGAGTTTATAGTTTATCTTAGAGAAAATGGGGGGCCAGTGAAGGTTTTTTAAACTGGGCTAAGCCATTGCTAGATTTGAGGTTTAGAAAGACAGTCTGGTAACTAAGTATATATTAGAGGTGGATTAGATAGGAGTTTGAGAAATTAGTTGCAAAACCATGGGCAAGCATAGGGTAATACATAAACTTGTCAAATCACTAACTTGTATACCTCAAACTAATGTAACATTGTGTCTCAACTACACTCAAAAAAAAAAAAAATTAAGGGACACCTCGGGGGCTCAGTTAACTGTCTGACTCTTGATCTAGGCTCAGGTCATGATCTCAGGGTTCTTGAGATTGAGCCCTATGTTGGGAGCCTACATGGGATTCTCTCTCTCCTTTTCTTCCTCTCTCTTTCTGCCCCTCTCCCACTTGTGCGTATGCTCTTTCTATCTTAAAATAAATAAATAGACTTAAAAACACTTTAGGGGGGTGCCTGAATGGCTCAATAAATTGAACGTCCCATTTTGGCTCATATGATCTCGTAGTTCCTGAGTTCAAGCCTCATGTTGGGCTCTGTGCTGACAGTGCAGAGCCTGGAGCCTACTTCATATTCTGTGTCTTCCTTTGTCTCTGCCTTTCCCCCACTCAGTCTCTCTGTCTTTCTCTCAAAAATAAATATTAAAGTTGTTTTTTATTGTTTTAACTATATGGGATATAATTATTTCAGTGCAACTTCACCTAAAACTCTTTTTATTTTCTCCCAATATAGGTTGCCATACAATTTATAATACTAGAGGATGCTTTTCAGGGTGAAATTGGGTGCCATCAATAATAATCCCAAGAAAAACAGAAGTAAACCAGAATTATCCCAACAAAAGGGGACATGGGGGTGATCTTAAATTTAGAGTCCCTCAGGCACTCAAATGACAGCTTTCTTGATGGTACATATTCCCATGTTTTTCATGTATTGCTTTTCTTATCTATCTCCCTTATAACTCTATAATCACTAAGAGAGTCTTTTTCATTTAATTACTACTCCCTAATATTGTACCAGACAATGTGAGATTCCCAATAAATTTGATTAAAGATCACTGACAATGAAATAGAATTCAATTCTAAGTGGAATTAGAAGATTTGATATTGGACTGCAGGAGACTGAAAGAATTTTCATATTAGGTTATTTATATCCTTGCTCTTGACTACAATATCTACCCAATAAATGGCCTTAACTGTTCTGAAACATTAGTTTCTAGTCTGTTAAATAATGATAGGTATTTCTGACTTTTCATGTAATGCAGGAACATCATATCAGACAACAGATGAGAAAATGCTTTGTACATATGGGGGTTAACTAGTTTTTTGCATCCACTATGTTCTTAGAATGTTGTTTCTTTGTTCTATTCTCCATAGTCATTTGCACAAATGTAGCAATGACTTAAAATTTTAAAAAGTCAGAAAAGACTTGGGGACAATTATTTTTTCTCAAATTTGTCTTTCAGTACCCTATGAATTTTATACTTTGCTATCATAGCCAGGATATCTTAATTTTCTTATAGCTTTGGAAAACATTAATTCTAAAAACTCCAGCAGCTGAGTTTTCCTTCCATCAACATCCATTCAACCAAAATGACAAATTAACAGTCATTATTGCTTTGTCTTACCAGAATTCTGCATAGTGTTTTCCTTCACAAAGTGTTTGATTTGCATGGATACACATGCTAATCTCTGCTGTGTTCTCATATGTTAAGAAATAAGAGTCCCTTGGGGCAGCTGGGTGGCTCAGGCAGTTAAGGGTCTGACTCTTGATTTTGGTTCAGGTCATGATCTCATGGTTCTTATGATGGAGCCCTGTGTCAGGCTCTGTGCTGATAGTACAGAGCCTGTTGAGGATTCATTCATTCTCTCTCTCTCCCCTCTTCCCTGCTTTTTTTTTTTTTTCTCTCTCTCTCAAAATTAAATAAACAAACATTAAAAGCAGTTTTTAAAAAGAAACCAGGGTCCCTTATTAAGCCAGCTAGTTATTTTTGCTTTCAGAGAACAAAGAACAAATTTTTGTTTTATGTTAGTTTGAGGTTATAACAAGATCCATAAAACCCTAATGCAGCTTGAATTGGATGGGGTTGACAATATTAGTTTTAAATTTAAAGCTGTTCCTAACAGGGCTGGAGAGAAGAGAATGAAGGAAATAAATAAAGAAAAAGTCTGTATTCATTTAAAGAACAACACCAGTACAGAAATTAGAGTTACCTTTTAAAATATCTCCATTTGATTTTTTATCATGACCCACGACTATTTTAGCTAATATTTGACAATCTTCAATTACAGATATTTTGCTAATTTTTTGTGATTAAATTTCTTTAAATGGCCTGCCATGCATTCAGATTTTGTGAGTTAATGAATGATAACCTAGAAAGCAGAAAAAAATGCTTTCATTAAAGTTGATTAATTTAAATAATAGCTTTACCTATTTGCTTAGATTCTGGCCTCTCTTCATATTTAGGGACTAACCACATTATCAACCAGTTTGACCAGCTGAAAATGATACTCCAAAAATTTTATACCCCTATAGTTCCCTTTTTTCACATGATCATGCTAGTGTTGTGATGGAATTGTAAAAGAATTGGTCAGGTATCCCTAGAAAGAAAAATTAATGTTTAGCAGGAAAGAGGCTAGGTTGGAGATCTTGTCCAAAAAAGTTTTTAATTACAACAATATTGTCTTGAGATTATTGCCAATTAGGTTACTAGCTCGTAACATCTATGTATTGCTGTTCTGCTGAACTATTTAACTAAAAACAAAAGGTTGTGGCTCAAAGTTTTATAAACTTAAAGACCAGACTGATCCTTGCTTGGTTGGTTTTACAGCACTGGATATGAGAGCTATGTCCTCAAAACTTCCTTCACTTGCAGAACCAAATTTAGTAAAAACTCCAAAATCCTCTCTGACATTTCACAGTAAGGCTGGGGAGAGGTAAAGAAAAGGAGTGAGGAACAATTTCAAAGGTAAATTTAAACTCCACCACTCAGATATTCTCTCCCAAGCACTATAATTTCCTTCACATTATCTTATGGGCAGGAGTTATAAGGGAAGGTGGTAGATACTCCTGTCTTTGGGAACTGATGCTCTTCCTCAATGAAGAGCAATATCTGAGCATCTATAGTGCAGAGAGTCTTGTACTATCTGAATAGAATCATATGAGATGAAAGCCTCATAACTAACCTCATAGAATTTATGATAATTTGGAAGAAGCACATATACACATTAAGACTTTTATATGCCATGGGGTCTGGGTGGCTCAGTTGGTTGAGTGCTTGACTCTTGATTTTGGCTCAAGTCATGATCCCAGGGTGGTGTGATGTAGCCTCATATCGGGCTTTGCACTGGGCATGGATTCTGTTTAAGATTATCTCTCCTTTTGCCCCTCTCCCTCACTTGTACTTTTTTTTGCATTCTCCCTCTATCTCTAAGATAGATAGATAGATAGATAGGTAGGTAGGTAGATAGACAGACAAATAAATAGACTTTTTAAAACCTCTACTCTGTTAAAGGAAGAAATTAATTCATGACCAGTTGTTTTATATTTAAATTATTTGCATTAATTGGGGTATAAGTGGGGAAAATCAATACTTTTTCAGTTAGCAAAGTCACTGTCCATGATAGGTGTTAATTCCATATTAGTTTGTGGATGCAAACTGAAATATATTGACACAGAAGATTGAGAACCCTGAGATCTTGATTCTAGTCTGGGCTTTGTCCTAAAAGAGCTGTGTGACCTTGAGCCAAACCACTTCTCTTCCTTGGCCTAAGATTATCTCCTACAGAGATACAGATTACAATTATATTCTTTGAATTCTAAAAGCCTCTGATTCATGGTGCCTGATGACAGTGAGCATTAGTCAATAACCAGGCTACTACATCTCACTAAAGTATTTCCAGGCCATTGATACACTGTGTACCCACATCAGGGTTCTTTGCAGAATGTGGGCTACTCAACAGTTTAGATACAATTTAGGATCCCCTCGTGTTACACAATATTCCTTGGTGATTAAATTTTAATTCATGTTAATGGATAAAATTCTAATGTCGGAATAATTGGACAAAAATATCAAAACTTATTTCTAAGTTTTCCCCTCATTATTTCTAAAGGGAAACCAAAATAAGAGGTCCCAAAGGGACAGCTGACCTGCAACTTCATCTCTGCCTATACAACATTTCAATATTTTGAATAGATCCAAAATGCAAGCAGAAAGAGTATCTTCATCTTCCATTACCATGTGTGAAACCAGACACCTCTTTAAATAGAAAAACTACTTTTGAATTCTGTTTGCTGGCTGTAGATACTGATTAGCTCTCTGTGGAAGAATTTTTGTTTCAAGTATAAGAAGAAAATGTTTGCAGTCACTAATGAATGCTCCCATATGGGAATGATAAAACTCCCTATTACAGGGGCGCCTGGGTGGCTTAGTCGGTTAAGCGTCCGACTTTCGCTTAGGTCATGATCTCGCGGTTTGTGGGTTCGAGCCCCGCGTCGGGCTCTGTGCTGACTGCCAGCTCAGAACCTGGAGCCTGTTTCAGTCTGTGACACCCTCTCTCTCTGACCCTCCCCTGCTCACGCTGTCTCTCTCTCTCTCTCTCCTAGAAATAAATAAAAATATTAAAAAAACAAACAAACAAACAAAAAAAACTCCCTATTACATTTGGTGCATAGACTGCCTAAAGCCTGGGCTATGTCCTCTGATGTTTAAGGTTGAGATCCCAGGCTGAGGCCTGTGGTAATTTAGATAAAGCATTGGAAATGATTTCAGCCATGCTAATACAAATGGGTTTAATTGAAACATTTGGTTTAAGGGCCAAAGCAAATCAAATATTGTGAGATGTTTCTATTACAGTGATTGGTTCTCTTGAAAGAAAGGTTTCATATGCAATAATTTCATTCTATGTTCCATTTGCTTCTCTGAGCTCTTAGGAAACCCATTCGATGGCAAGTTTCCTTGCTATCATGATGGGTAATTATATCTTACTGTGGTGTGGATGACAAGTACCATTTTAATGCAGCACATTTACCTGAGTTATGCATGTGGGCAGTGCCACCAATTTTGTCTAGCAGTGGTCCTCAGCCTGAGTTGGGCAATATAATTCACTAGAGAAAATATTAAAATGTACTAGTACAGTATTAATTGTTAATTGAAAAATAAAAAGGTAAGTTTTATTAGTATTTATATTGCTTCTGTGGTTGCTGTTTTGATTACTATTGTGCTCAATCAGCATATGTAATAAGAGATGTCCTGATAGGAAAGGTGACTTAAAAAGCCAAAGGGCTGAAACTACTGAGTATATACGCAAAGAATACAGAAACATAAATTCAAAAAGACATATACACCCTTACGTTTATTGCAACATTATTAAAAATAGCCAAATTATGGAAGCAGTTTCAGTGTTTACCCATATATGAGTGGATAAAGAAGATGTGGTATAGATACACAATGGAATATTTTTGGCCATAAAAAGAATGAAATCTTGCCATTTGTAACAACATCTAGAAAGTATAATGCTAAATGAAATAAGTCAGAGAAAGACAAATACCATATGATTTCACACATATGTGGAATTTCAGAAACAAAACAAATGAGCAAAGCGGGGAAAAAGAGAGAGGTAAACCAAGAAACAGACTCTTTAAATTTTATTTTTTATGTTTACTTATTTTTGAGAGAGAGAGAGCATGAGCAAGTGAGCAGGTGAGGAGCGGGGAGATACAGAATCTGAAGCAGGCTCCAGGCTCCCAGCTGTCAGCACAGAGCCTGATGTGGGGCTCGAACCCACAAGTCTGAGATGATGACCTGAGCCAAAGTTGGACACTTAACCAACTGAGCCACCCAGACACCGCTATAGACTCTTAACCTTAGAGAACAAACTGATGGTTACCAGAGGGGAGGTGGGTTGGAGGATGGGTGAAATAGGTGAAAGGAATTAAGGAGTGGATTTATAATAAGCACTGAGTAATGTATAGAATTGTTAAATAACTCTATTGTACACCTGAAACTAACATAACACTGTATGTTAACTCTACTGGAATTAAAAAAAAGATTCAAAGGATTTAATAAAAACACTCTAAAATTCTTGTTTATTTTCGGCGTTTGCAACTTAATTCATTTATGCTTTTCCAGTTAAGACAAATAAGAGAGAAATTAACTAATTTCACTAACTCTCACAAAAATATCGATGTGGCTTGAAAAATTCATAGAAAGGCATTGCAGATTACATAAAATATTTATAATGTAAGCACAAGCAGACAATAAAATGGCAAGAGACACTTCTCCTGGAATTAATGTAATTAATTCTCCCTTCCTCTCCACTTTTTATACTTGTAACTTAAGGCTGAAAAACTTTACCTTATTCTCTACTATTCCAAATTAAAATTTTCTTTGACACCCACTTCAAGTTCCATTTCGTCCATGATGTCTAAACTTCTGCGTACAGATGTCCATAGACTGACATCACCTTAGCTGAACTTAGGGCAGAAACTGTCATTCTTATACCTTTGATAATTAAATATGTATGATCTTATGATTGCTCTTCTACTATTAATTAACATCAAATATTTGTGTCTTCTTTCTCCAGTTGCTATGGAGGATCTGAGTTTTATTTTCTTTAATGGAAGACTTTCTGTCCAATAAAACTTTCTGCAATGAGCAAATGTTTTTTCTCTGCACTGTCCTATGTGGTGACCACTCGTCACAGATGGCTTACTGAACTTGAAAATTCATCAGTGCAACTGAGCTTTTATTTTAATTTTGAATAATTTCAATGTAAATAGACTCATTTGCCTAGTACATATCATATTAGATCCTCTAGCTCTATAACATCGACATCTTCTGAATATAATGTGTTAATTTCTCCTCCTTTGCTCTAAAGACATTAAAAGACTCATCCAGTTGTTTCCCTTGATTGAAAGTCTGATATCACTTATCAGTGAAAGCTGCTTTGCTTCCAAGTCACTGAGAGTTTAGGAACGTGTCTTCATAAGTCACAAAGATTCTACCATGTTCAGCTTTCCATTTTTCACTACATAGAGGATCTGTGAGAAAATAGTTAATTCTAAACTCTCCCTTCACTCTTAATCTTGACCTGCCTTTTTCATATATTACCCCTGCAAAAACATTTTAATATCCAACTCATTAAAATGCTTAATTGGAAATAAAAATGTGGAACAGCTACACACACACAGTATTTTTTATGCTGTCATGACTCAGTTCAGAATATCTATGCTTTTTCAAAAGAAAAATGATTGCTACATTGGCATTCCCATACCAATAGATTATTATCAGACTACAAGTTCACATACCTGTGAAATTAGACAATAAAGAAAAAGGTCTCAAGCAAGAGAACATAAAAAGGAACTTAATATTTTATCATTTTTTCAGAAAGTAAAAACACAAATATATATATATACGTATATATATATATATATATATATATGGACTGGACATGGGAAAATCCGGATGTATATAAATGAAAATATTAATGGTAGTTTTATCTAAAGAGTAGAATCTCTAGCAGTTCTTTTTAAATGTTCATGTATTTCAAGTGTACCAACTTATAAAAATTGAATACATTTTCATGTGTGATGAAAACACTAAAAACAAAATAATAAATGCATATACATTTTGTAGTCTGGTATTTTGATTATATATCAACCTACTAGGAATTTAGTTATCTCATATTTGGCATTTTACTTATTCTCTGATTTCAGAAGTCCTACCTCTGGACACATACCCCCATTGACCTCAGGGAAGCTCACACACCTGTTCACAACACATCTGCAGTTGGCCTTTTGATTTGAGTGTATTGGTGAAACAGTCGTGTCTGCCACTGCTTTTTGCTGTATCACAGATTCACCATTCTCTAAACCCTTCACTAAACTCTACTAGTCTAGCAAATCTTTGAATCCTAAACAGTTTTCTCTACACCTGTGCCTTACATTTAATCCCTTAGCCCCACATTGTAAACTGCTTGACCTTCTGCTGTCCTTCATTTGGTCTCCTAGCCAACCCCTTCATTAGCAGGGAGAATTGAAAGAAAACCACAGTCCAATAGAAACTGTTGCAGTGAGCTGGAACAGGGAAACTAAGACATTCTGAGTGCTGGCACCACATTCATTCATCAGGTTATTCCCTAAGCTACTGTCTACAAAGTACATGTTATGTACCAGGCATATGCTCTGTCAGTACCTGTGGTGTGATAGTGAGATGGAAAGATCAAGTCTCTGCCCCACTGTTTGACACTGGGTAAGCTGTTTCACTTCTCACCATTTGTGTTCTTTCTTCTATTATGTAGGGGTCTGGAGGGTCTCAAAGTTCCTCTTCAGCTCTATATCCTGTGGATTTATAGCTTCTCTCCTCTCTAACAACTCAGAAACAGAAGATTATGCTTCTACCCCGACCCCCCCCCCAAAAAAAAACACACATACAGGATTTTGGAGAAAAGAGAAAGGAAAAAGGAATGTGAATTGGGAAGGTTTCGGTACTGCAGTATGCCCTGTGAGAGTCTAGAGATCATCTCTAGAAATAAATGCAGCAATGGTAATGACATTTTCTGTTAATAATGTTGTAAATATTTTTACTACCTTATCTTGAAATTCTAGCCATTATTGAGGCAAGTTACAAGAAAATGATATCATCACATGCTTTTGGTGTCTAGCTAGGATAATGGCCAATGCTGTCTAGGACCATGACCACCTACAGTGTATTGCTTTTGTATATCCTTGTATTCTAGAGTGCAAGGCTTTAGTTCAACAGAAACCTAAAACTGTATATCTTTTGTCCACACACTTAGATACAGCCTTTAATTTCTATTGCCCAGAATGTCTATGTGATCGAAAGTATGGTTCCCACACAGGTCATTAAATAAATTTTTCCTTGCTGAGGATATCATTAACAGACCTACATTACCTGTGTGGCAGTGTTAAAAAGTTCATGGTCATGTACATCTATCTCAAGGGATCAAGTTAATGATCTGAGATGTTATGACGTTGAGCAAGGTGAGAAATGAGGGGTTTGGATCAGGAAAAAAAAGAAAAAGAAAAAGAAAAAATACAGGGAAAGAGAAATATTGAATATTCTATGGTCAGGCAATCTATTCTCTTTAAAAATAAACTGTAGTAAGTACACATTTGTGATATTTGGAAAGCATTGAGGAAAATCCTCCTATGCCTCATCTGTAATCAATTGGTGCTATTTTTCAGTCAGTGTGGAACGTATTTAAGGACTTGCCATCTCTAAAGAGTGTGATTATCAGAGCCTGGTCTGAAGACTGGGGACTTTAGTTAGCAGAATTGCATCTTACTTACAAGGCCACTGTTTCATGGTGGACATGATTTTAGGGATATTACTACATACAAAGGATTTTCGAGATATTTTGCTTTGTGTTGTGTTGTGTAATTTCCCTTTGATACCTCCTTTAGAAAATCTTCAGTAAAGATGTATATGATTTTTTCAAACCTTTTGAAGTTATTATGTGGCCATTTGTTTGGATTGCTGTACTGAGACCAGGCTGTTTTTATGTTGAGAGCAAAATGAGCCAGTTTTATTTAGATTACCCATTAATGTTGGTGAGGTAGAACAATGAGGTAGAAATTGCAGTACTGACTTTTAAGTCTAATATGCAAAACTTACAAAATATCTTTCCTATGGCCCTCTGAACAGTAATGATTTCTGATCTGAAATTATATGCAAACAATTCAGAAGACTGATTTTATTATTACCATCTGTTCCTATAGTGTAGTGGAAACTCTTTCTGTGCCCCAAATCCAATGATTTCAAATAATTCCTGACCACCTTAGAAGTCTCTTTCCACTCCAGTCCGTGGAGGGTAAAAGTGTTGTTATTATTATTATTGCTGCTGCTGTTGTTATTGTTATTAATTTTGATAACATGAAATTAACATGAAATTATGTAAAAGGATAGCAATTAAGAACACTTAATTTTAAGAAAAGACAAGTCTGACTGTATTTCAATTTTGATAAAATAACTTAAGCATTTGATGTTTTAGACTTTCCTTCTCTGTTAAGCACACCACTCTTTTGGCTCATTGAAAATTGATTTTTTAAAAAAATTTTTGAAGTGACCTGCTATATCAAATGTCTTTACCTGGAAAACTCAGACAGACTACCCATCAAAACTTGTGTCTTAGGAAGACATGATGGAGAGTGGCCTCTGGAGTTTTATAGACCTCGGTTTGAATTCTGATTTTAATTTTAAAATATCAAACCTTTTTAACTATGTGAATCAAGGCATGCTGCTTAGCTTCTATGAGTCCCGTTTGTCTATAAAATAATACTTTGAGAGTATTAACTATATATATTTACATGTAGACAAGCATATGTCTCAAAAATATAGTTTTTGGGGGTGCGTGGGTGGCTCAGTCGCTTAAGCATTCGACTTCAGCTCAGGTCATGATCTTTCAGTTCATAAGTTTGAGCCCCACATCGGGCTCTGCGCTGACAGCTCAGAGCCTGGAGCCTGCTTCCGATTCTGTGTCTCCCTCTCTCTCTCTCTGTCCCTCCCATGCTCGTGCTCTGTTTCTCTCTTTCTCTCTCTCTCTCTCAAAAAATAAACATTTAAAAAATATGTATACAGTTTTTTTATTCTAATATCACATTTTAAAATTTTAAGTACTTTTGTTTTTAGAAAATATAATGTTGATTCACTCTTTACCTGATATTTTGACAGATTACTCTAATCAAATGATCTCCTTTATCATTATGGTAATATTTTTCTTTTAATTAAGAAGAATTTGGGGAAATTATTTTTGTGAAAAAATTGTTATCCTCCCAAATAGGATATTGCACTGATTTTGATAATCCTATACTTTACATTAGCCCATATCCTCTATTCTGGATTAGCAGCTGAGTTACCCTCTTTTTTATTTAGCTCGAGGTGAAGTTGCCTGTAGTTTTGCGGAACCACTTTCCACAGTAACATAAAATATATATATTCACTAACTATATGCACTTGAAGCTCTGAGCATGCACCTAGTCTCTCCATGGGGCATTTTATAATTATATTATTTAATCGATCCAAGGACAACATACACCATGATCAGTAAATGAGATGATGTTACAAATGTCTGTTATCCCTATTCATGCAATGTAGGGCTTCCTACTCCTTAATAGTCTAGATCTGAGTAACCAACAGCTCAAGTCAGAATGAGATGAAGGAGGTGAGCCAAAGGGTAAGCCAGGGGAGTAAGGAAATGAAAGTAACAAATGATACCTTGGAATCAAGGATTGGAAGAAATGGAGAATAAGATAAACTCCCTGAGGCAGACAGTTTCATATTTATGATGGCTTTTATGTATAATCTTTTAGTCTCACAAGAAAATTTAAAGAACCTTCATGAAATGCATATAGACAAGACAGAGCAAAGGGGCTCCTTCCAACCCTTCATGATATTCACCAAGCACGCATTATTTCCAAATATACTTAATGCATATGACTACAGATCTCTTTTCTTAACAAGCTATACCCAATAACATAAACACACTTATATATTCACTTCACCAGAGTATGGAGGGGACCACTAACTGGTTTGAAAGAAAAGCTACAACACAATCAGTCTGATATTATGAAGAAGCCATCTCTCTTCACCACATAGGGTATAAAACTGTAGCTCAGTGATTGAGTCGTGTTCCATGGAACTCTGAGGTAAAACAGGTCTCCTATGCCTTTTGGATAAAGATGAGAAATGAGGTAGCTCAGCTGCAGAACAGGTAATGGGGGTGCCTCACATTATCCCAGGGCATAATCTTAAAGTCAACAAAAGATATGTCAATCAGATCTTCATTCTTGGCTTGCCTAAAAACAACTGGATAAGTACTTTCTTTAGAAGTCTTAAACTGCAAAAAAAAAAAAAAAAAAGAAGACTTAAACTGCTTCCTCTACTGATTTTTAATTTGTAACCTCAGCAATACAAATATCTCATGTATTTTCCAAAGCAATTTGGGTCTACATAGATGCAAGTGTAGTAATTATTCCTCTTGTTTCTGGAGGGACTAAGGGAGAAAATTTTAGAAAGCAAATCATCAAACATAAATAAATAATTTTAGGGGCCCCTGGGTGGCTCAGTTAAGACTCTGATGTCGGCTCAGGTCATGGTCTCATGGTTTGTGAGTTTGAACCCAGCATCAGGCTTTGTGCTGACAGCTCAGAGCCTGGAGTCGTTTCAGATTCCATGTCTCTTCTGTCTCTGCCCCTCCCTGTTCACGCTCTGTCTCTCTCTCCTTCAAAAATAAATAAACATTAAAAAAATTAAAAGCAATAAATTACTTTATGTCTGTATTAAAAAAGATAATAGTGGCATTCATGGTACAAATTACAGAAAGTAAAATTTAACAAAATCTGTTTGGCTGGGGAAAGAGGCACATTTTATTTTTCCCTGGTAAATGGTGGATGATCATATCATAATCTGGAGGAAAGCAGAGTTCTTTTTCACCCTGACATAGATTGGATTAACAAAATAATCCTGTTACAAGGTAGCAAGCAAGAGAAGGATGTTTGCTTGTTGTTTAGTAATCCAGTGATAAGCCTTCAAGTCTCAAGAAAGTACAAATGGTTGTCTGGTGAAGATATAGCCTCTGGAAACCACCATTAAATTAAAACCACACTCAAGGCATCATCTTGATGCTGCCAGCTTCTAATGATGCTTTAGCTAATTGGTTGACAGTTCTTTGTTCCATTAATGAATCACTCTGAATAAAAAAGAAGAGCCTGCTGCTTGGTATACTTGAGCTTGTTGCTTGTACTCGAGCTTGTTAGGTCAAAGATGCTGATGGACAGCACACATGTTTGGGGTACCCTACAACTGGCCTTATAGTTACACCTGTCTATTATTCCAACCACTACCAGATAACTAATGACTTCACACTGGAAACAGTGCTCAAACTTCTAATGTTATTAATTTTCTATAAAATGAAGACGACAATGCCTTCCTAAAAAATATGTAATCAGACATGTTGCAAGAGGACTTCAGCTACTTCCATTTTGACCTCAGTCTGTACTTCCAATTAAGTTCTTCTTTCCAGTTTATCCTTCAAATTAGGCAAAAGACCCTATGGGCAAAGCATCTCCTGGTGGGTATTAAAACTACTCCCTCAAGCTATAAGGACTTGAGCCAGCAAGACCCCATCCAGGATTGACTTTAAGAAGATAGATGATCAACTTGACCTTCACTGCCTACCTGCTGTATCTACTGACCTTCATCCCACATTTTCCTTATATAAACCTAAAAGTATTTTTGGTACTTCGGAGATAGTATTTGAGATGCCCCAGAGATGCCAGTCAGCTGTCTTCCTGGTGTTGGCCTCACTGGAATAAATCCCTTTCTGATTTCACAGCCACCCATCTCTCTGCCTTTGGATTATGTCAGGGATGAATGGCTGAAACTAGTCTGTTTGGGAGCCCTGGAGACAGGGGCTCTTCCACCCTTGTGCCCCAGTTACAACGTGATAGCAAATGTAATTCTGTCCATCTAGAAAATGGCTTGCTACCTTCCAACAGCTAAAAGTGTGTTCCCTAGTACTGCATCTTAAACAATTCTTGTAGACTAAAAAATATGTTAATTGGTTTTAAGAAAACCTATTTAGACCAGAGACACTAATGATTGAAGATATGGGGTGGGGGAAGAGGAAGAATTACCTGGGAAAACCAATGATGGCAGTTTTTATCATTTTTTGGTTAAAGTTTTTTAAGCTCCCAGGACAAAGAACAAAATACAAACTTACGTGGGGCTTTATGCCAAAAACAAGAAATTTTGAAAAGATTCCACTTGTGATAAGTTTTGGAGAAAGAGAACTCATTTGGGCAATGGCCAGGAGAATTGGAGTAGAAATTCAAAGAAAGAAGCAGCAGAGAAATAGAAACTAAACAATTTAAATTTTACAAAGAAATAGAGCGAGAATAGCAGAATAACAATAAACAGCATAGCTAAAAAATACATTTTATCAAACATTTAAAAAGGTGACTTGTGAGTTAAAACAATAACAAATATTCATCTAAATTTCTGGGAGCTTTTACAAGCTACTCCACAATTCAGAATTGGTGGAATTCTTATACATTTTTAAAAAGAAGTTGTTAGTAATGAAAATAATATATTATTGCTATTTTTAATCTCAAAATGAATCATTTAGAATTAATTTCCCAAAAATAGGTTCTATTGACTCACATTAAACAAACTCTGACAGTTATTGTTCTGAGAACCTACATTTGTTCTTGTCCAGACTGTTCTGTTCCAGAGAAAAAATATATATTTATATCTAGGATATGAAAGAATTTTTTTTGGCGAGGGGTGGGGGGGAACCAGGTGGCTTCTAGAATAAAAATGAAACCAATGCTCAATGCTGCTTGGAGAATTAGGGAAGAAAAACACAGGATGTTAGTTTAAAAGAGATCTTGGCCACCTGTGTTTTATAGGAGAGGTCACTGAAGCCCAAAGAGATAAACTGTCTTCCAATATGGGTGCTTAGAAAAAAACAGCAAGAAGCAAAGTAATTGCTAAACAAATTCAATAAAACAAATTTGAATCAAAGACAAAGCGGACACCAGAAGGAAACTGTCAAAATTATTAACACAATCAGCCTTTAGAAGTCAGAACCATATCTATGCAAATATATGGCTCAGTAAGGGTGGTGGGCATTATGCATTGAGTAGAAATATTACCTTCTCTGCATGGCTCCTAGCAGAAATAAAAGAAACACAGATTTTTCTCCATAAATGTAGAATATGTTTGACTAATCTCTGATTGCTATTTTGCCCCCATGGTCCTACCTATTATTAAGTTTCCTGGCAAATCAGATTCTTTCATTTGCCGTAGCTATAATCATATGAATTATAGGTTTCATTTAGACTCATCTCACCTCTCCCAGTGGGAAATATCCTTCTGTCATTTTCACCAGACAAAAATAACATTTGCCAATATGAATAAGGAATCAAATATGCTCAATTACACAGTCGATCTTTATGGGCATACAGGAAGCTTGGGCCTTGCCCAGAGCTATGTCCTGATGGAAAAATGTATGATGAATATTTGATCTTTAGAAAGTCCTTTTGGGTAATACTTACATTGATAGTTATCAAGACGTGTTATAACCTGTATTTTGTCTGTTATCAGAAACTATACCTTCATCTCCCTAAGCTATTAACCTTCCTGAGACCTCAAAATTGACGAATAGTATTCAAACTTGAAGATAGACTATTGGTTTTGTAAGAAGTTTCATTTCCCATTTATTCTGACATTTCCATTTCAACTCTGCATTCTAAATGTCTACACAAGGAGCTTAAGGAAAATGCTTTTAGAAACTAGCCAGAAAGTTGAACACACCTGTACAGGTATGGGGCGTACCTATTAAGTCATTGTGAGGATGAAGGGGAGAGAGGGAAATGACCATTGCTCTGTACAACATATGATCAGGTGGGGCTCAATGCCATTTTAACAGGTGAAGTATTTCAGTGACTTGTCTGAAGCCCTATAAATTAGGACCCAACCTATGTACTACCTCCTCCAAAAAGCTCTCTCAAATACTCTATTATCCCTAAGCTGATTGGGTGCTCTCTTGTTACCTATTCTGTCCTAAAAATAATAGTAAAATGACATTGGGAAAGAAGAGTTCATCTATAATGAGCCCATTTTATCTTTCATCTTATTTATTCCATAGACCACACTATCAAAATTGTGTTGCTGCCTCAGTTTATATATGAGGAAAGTAAGGTGTTGAGAAGTAATATTCCCAAGATTACAAAACTAGAAAGTAAATATTCTTTCAAAGCAGAGCCCTCCTCCCACCTATTTGTATATTATTCAGAGCCTGCAAAAAGACTGTCCCCTATTGCGTGCTTAAAGAAATGTTTGTTTTCCACACCACACACCTCTTAAAGTAGGCTTTAGAATAAACTTTCAAAACGTATAGTTCTATTTAAAAATAGTAAAGTAGCAGTAGAAACTAGCCCACTCAAGTCAAGGGATTCTCTTGGGTTGGGTTATATTTGAAACTTTTCCTTTGTGTATCACCAGAGAAGTTAAATTCTAAATAATTATTTAAGGGACAGAAATCTGAGGAGGACTGCTCCGTATGTAGGAGATTAGACAAAAAGAAATATGTATTTTCTTAAAGAAATGTTTCATTAAATAAAATAATCTCTACATCCAACATGGGGCTTAAACGCATGACCATGAGGGGCACCTGGGTGGCTCAGTCAGTTAAGCATCCGACTTTGGCTCAGGTCATAATCTCATGGTTTGTGGTTTCGAGCTCTGCATCAGGCTCTGTGCTGACAGCTATCTCAGAGCCTGGAGCCTGTTTTGGATTCTGTATCTCCCTCTCTCTCTGGCCCTCCCCTGCTCATGTTGTCTCTCTCTCAGAAATAAATAAAAATATTTTTAAAAAATTTAAAAATAAAACTCATGACCATGAGATCAAGAGTTGCATGCTCTATGCACTGAGCCAGCCAGATGATCCCCAAAAGAAATACTTGTAGGAGGGTAGCAGTAGAAGAGAAAGTATAATGGGGGGAAAATGATACTTCAGAAACTAGGAATGAGGTAGCTGCTTTTCGTTATGCAAGCTACTGCTTATTTTATTAAATGTGTGTGTTCTACAATATGAAGTAGCTCACACAAGTTTTTAAGTAGCCCAAGGATTTAAACATTTAATGACAGAGAATTGTTAACCTAAGCCATAATCTAAAACCAAAGAGAATGGTTCCTTTCACTTCTAAGAATTCAGAAGCAGTGAGAGCTGAACCCTACAGGAAAGTAATGAGGTTCACATTTTGTGCATGTATTTTACAGATATCCTAAGGCATGAGAATTTATCCTTTCACCAGAGACTATAATTAATATTTCAAGGCCGAATTAGATCTGCTCACCAAAGATGGAACAGAAGACCCCAAGGAAAACACTGTCGGGAGAAGGGTATATAAAAAGACAAGATACTGTCTGAAAATGTACCTTAAAAAAAGCATGGGAAACTTCAACCAGAAAGAAAAATGCTGCCAACTTTTTCTTGAGAAAACATAATAGAAATTCCTGTCCAGGTACCTTCTGCCTGAGGTAAATATTTAAAAGCCAGATACAGTATATTCCTTTTGGAGATGGACTATCAAATCACTTGAGAGTCTTTGAATATAAAATACAGAACCAAACAATCCAAATAATAATTGAAAAGGCAAAGCCTTCCCCTACAGCCCAAGTTAGTCTTCCCAGACCTCCTACTTAACCTAATTCCCCAGTCCATAAATAGCAAATCAGAAGTCTAAATCCCAATTCACAAGGAAAAAAATCAATCCCCTACAGGCCAATTCTACCCTATAGATAACTGGTTCCTGAATAAAGTTTTTATATTTAATAATGACTTCAGAAATAGCTTCAGATAGAGAAAGATCCAATTAGAACTTGGCATCCAGGAATTTAAAATTTAAAATGAGTATACTGAAACTAACATAAGTCTTGCTTAAGCCCTTTTCATTGGCACCAATGTATTTGGCTCTGAGCTCGTGGCACATCCATAACTGGTAGACCGTGACCCATGGGCCAGATCTGGCTTGCTAACCACTTCTGTGTGACCCAGGAATGAAAGATTGTTTTTACATCTTTAAATGGTGGATGAATATATAAAAGAATAATATTTTACAGCATGTGAAAATTATGTGAAATTCAAATAGTACAGCTAAATAAAGTTTTATTGAAACAGGCTCATTCAATTATATATTATGCATGACTGCTTCGCCCTACAACAGTCAAGCTGAGTAGTTGTCACAAAGAGTGTACAACCCACATAGCCTACTATAGTCACTATCAGACCCTTCACAAAAAGTTTGCTGATTCTCAATCTATAATTTTGATTTTCTGGAAGAGAACTAATTTTCAATGTCATCTTCTTTTATGAATGTATGTGTCCTAATTGTTTATAAAACAGGTGCTAACTATAAATCCTCATCTGAATAGTATGAAATGATTTGACTCTCAAAATAATCAAGTATATGACATTATGTAGGCATTCAGAATGGGAGTTTTTTATTCTGAGTCCTTATTTCATATTTATCTGACACAAAATAACCAGGGATCATTCATAGACAACATCCCTAGGGATAACATGTCAATTCACTCAACAGCTTTATATCTGATGTGAGCCAACTGGTATGTTTAGGAAGTTTTCCAGGCTCTCGTAAGCAATCCAAAGAAGAATGGGGCTGTTCTCAAAAAACTTCCAAAACATAAAAGAACATCTAAGGTGAGAAGTACAGGATGTGTCTGTGGAATACACTGACACCACAGTTTATATACCACTATAGGAGTTCTTTACAGACTATTGCCCAAATGAGGAAAACAAGTACATAATTGTGAGTGTTTTATCAAAACAGGTCATTTCAATTTAAAAACAGCCATTTATCCCAAATTTGTAATCTTTATACTTTTTTCAAGTTAAAAATCTTTATTTTATGAAATGATAATGATATAATTATAGTAGTTGGCATTTTTATTTTTCGTTAATCTTCTATATTATAATTTTATATATTAAGGGTATTCCAAAGTCCAAAATCAAAATAGTAATTATAATGACAATAATATAAAAATCCATGAAATCCAAAAGTCTGGAAACTACTGGTCTTGTTTTCAAGATTAGAGCATCAGGCAGTGGAATAGTTACTGGCATGGTTCAAAAGTAAGGTTGGTGTATTGAAATTACTCAGAAGCATGATAGCCAAATAGAAAACTTCAGATTGAATTTAGGATTCAGAGGAAGGCATTCACTTTTTGCACTAGAGAATGACACAGAGCTGTGCTTCAGGGTGATGAATTTGGCAGCAGAGAAGATGGGTGAGGAAGGGACCAGAAGATCATTTAGGAGAAGCCTGTCCAAATGAGATACAATCAAGTCCTAAAAGTGATAGTGGCCATGGAGTAGAAAGAAAACAACAGAAGGAAGATACTTGTAGGGTCAGACTTGACAAGACTTTGAGACAAATTAGATGGAGGAAACAAGAGAACAGAAAAAGTCAAAGAAGTTACCATGGTTTAGGGTTAGACAACTGGTAGACTTGGGTGCCATCATTAGGAACAGAAAATGGTATTTTTAAAAAATGGTAACAGATTTGGGAGAAACTGCAAATACATTACAGATTCTACAATGAAGGACAATAGCTAGTCTTGATTTAAGGCAAATCTATTATTTATTGACTAAATAAATGCTGTAACACGGTTGTGACTTCCTCTTTCTAATTTCTGCCCACAGGAACAGAAACCTAAAGAGCTGTATTTCCAGAAAACTATGACATTTACAAATTTAAGTAAACAAATCCAATGAAGGCTATTTCTCCTTAATTGATAAAGTACCCTACAGGAAAAGTAGATCCTGAAAATTGAACATCTTTACAGATTCCTTAGTGTTCTGGACATGGTAACAACTCTTTAAATTCCCACAAGAAACCAGCACTTTATGTGCATATGTGGCCTGGCTTCATCAACTCTCCATTTGGCTCAGGGAAACAGCCAGTGTGCTGTGGTGTAAAATTATCACTCCCACTGCCTAGTTACCAGCACCTAAGATCATGCATCATAAATAATTCTAACAATTCTAAACTTCAAGAATGTAATGAATTATGAGCTTTTCATCAGAAGACATGAGGGTCAATAGAATCAGAAGGTTTCTAGATAAGCACATTCCATAATTACTGCTTAGGACTGAATAAATCAATTTAATACCACACTTCAGAAAAGTTTTCAAAATGTATTTTCCCCCAGATTTATTAGAGTAATGGTGTGTTGGTTCATGGTTCCATCCCATCTCCTTCTTAATATAACCTTTTAAGGAAATTTAATTTCTACTTCAAAAGGAGTTACATAAAACATCAATTCTCTGTAACTGGATTTGACACATTTCTGTTTTATATTTTTTCCCCCTGGAGGAGATGAATCAATCATCCAGTTACTTCTCAATTTATCTTTTTTTTTTCAGTGTGTCACTAACTTAAATTTATCAGGCTTATTTAGCAATTAAATAATAAATAGGTATTTAAATATTCTTACTTATGATCTAATCACCCAGGTAATGAGGCTGAAATGGATTGCACGATGCATGACAAGCTAGCCACTTCTTTTATATTTCATAAACCTTTTGTAGATTAAAAATTCATACTTGCTGATCACCTAAACAGTATACAGTCACCTAAACTGTAAATAGTTGATCATTTTAATGCTCAGTGCCAATAATTGTAAAAATAATCGTGTGGGTTATTATTTCTGTCATAAGCAGCACATTAAAGAAAAATGGGTACCATACCACAAATGTACATATTTGTTTTTGGTGTGTGTGTGTGTGTGTGTGTTCATATCATAATTTATATCATTAAAAATTCACTGGACTTCTAATGAATTCTCTGCAGTACCTAAAACAGGATTGCTTAATAGCTCAACACTGCAAAATGCTGCAAACTTTAAATAACTGATGAAGTTTTCAAAGTGAAAAAAAATGATAAATGGGGTGCCTGGGTGGCTCAGTCGGTTAAATGTCCGACTTCGGCTTAGGTCATTATGTCACAGTTCGTGGGTTCGAGCTCCGCCTCAGGCTCTGTGCTGACAGCCAGCTCAGAGGCTGGAGCCTGCTTCAGACTCTGTATCTCCCTCTCTCTCTGACCCTCCCCTGCTCACGCTATCTCTGAGAAGTAAATAAAACAGTAAAAAAAAAAAGTTTAAAAAATGATAAAAACTAGTGCCATTTAAATCTTCAAGGCTTTCTTATTGTTCTTGTCAAATGAATATTGTATTCATTAGTTTTAAGTGTGCACTAGTTTTTAAAAAATATCCTACAAGGAAATAAAATGAGAGACCTATGTACATACAAAAAAAAAAGTCAGGGTAAATATCAGCAAGCTCTTAGAGAAGAAGAGATTTTAGTTGTAAAATCAAGTTGTCAATAATGCCCACAGAAATTCTTTTACTAATGAAATAAAAAGTAAATGTCTATTAGCCAAAGAAGATCAAGAATTCACAGTGAAAAGGAAAAACAGACCTTGGTAGACATGCAAGGTCTTTCTTCTTACTAGAAAACTTGAAAAGAAAGGAGGGGCAAACTAAGGCCCACTCTGTCTTCCTCCCTCAATTCAAAGGGCCCCAGAAGAGGGACAGTTGTGTGGCTAATTCAGTTAAGTGACCAACTCTTGATTTTGGCTCAGGTCATGATTACACAGATTGTGAGATCTACTTCTGCTGTCAGTGCAGAGCCTGCTTGGGATTCCCTCTTTCCCTCCCTCTGTCTCTGTCTCTCTGTCTCTGTCTCTCTGTCTCTCTGTCTCTTTCTCTCACCCTCTGAAAACAAATAAATAAACTTAAAAAAATAAAAAAGAGAGCCCCACAGAGGCACAACCTCTCCCAACCAGGGGTCTGAGGCCATATATTTATAACTCAATCCCAAGAAATGTTTGGAAGTGAATGGAAAGTTAGGGGATGGGGAAAAGTAATTAACTCTACTTACAGAAACAGATCTTTTAGAATTTTGAATCAAGCAAGGATATTTTTAAAATCAGATGTTGAAAGAAACATTTGAGGAGACTGTCAGATTGTTTTGTATCGTGTAGGTTTCATCCTTGGCAGTGTGTGAAACAGTTCCTCGCTCTGGTTTTTGTTTTGTTTTGTTTTATTCTGACAAGAAATTTTGAGAAGACATTGATTTTATTCTTTAGATATTGGCACTGTTTAAAAACTCTTACTTTTGGGACTCCTTGGTGGTTCAGTTGGTTAAGTGACCAACTCTTGGTTTTGGCTCAGGTCATGATCTCAGGGTCTTGGGATCAAGCCCTGCATCAGGCTCTATGTTGAAAATGTGGAGCCTTCTTGGGATTCTGTCTCTCTCTTTGCCCTCCCCTACTTGTGCAAGCGCACTCCTTCTCTCTCTGAAAATAAATAAGTAAATGTAAAAAAACCTTTTTTCCTAAATCATATACTGAATGATATAGGACCCTGGAATTGGAGTGTGGTTCTGCATTTACTATGAAATATTTCTAATAAATAGAGAATGTTATGAAGACTACATCCTGAGGTGCCTGACTGATTCAGTGGGAAGAGCAGAAGACTCCTGATCTTAGGGTTGTGGGTTCAAGTCCCACATTTTAGAGCTTACTAAAAATATATAAATAAATAAACTTAAAAAAAATAGGTCCTTGAGCAAAACAAAGTCACAGAGTAAGAATTTGGTCTACCTTGAATGTACTGTAAGGACACAAGTCTAAACCAGACTGACTCCATAACAGGCTTTAAGTTTCCCCTCTAAACTAGAAGGCCTAAGTTTCAGTTTCCCTGAAACTATCAGGCAGCTACACATTGCCCAAGACCGAAGAAACTGCCCACCACATCACTCCACCACACTACCTTGGCAACGCCCAATTGAGAAAGGCCAGCAACTACAGATAAATCTCAGCTGCCTAATGTAAAAGTTAACCCATTAGTCGCCAAACAAGACTCTAGGTTCTCTCTATGGTTGGTTGAATTTAAGGGTACCCTGAATGTTGTAATTGGATCCTGCCAAAAGTAACAGATACTCTGGATAACATGTATGGTTAAACCCACTGTCAATGATATTGTATAATTATGAGTGGATCACTGTTCTCACATCACAACTTCTGTAACTCCCCCATCACAAACCTTATAAAAACCCTACTCTGCCTTTGTTCGGGGCTCACAGCACAGATCCACTGCGCTGGTAAAGTCTGTGAGCCCGAGCTTGAGCCCGTAATAAAGCCCTTTGCCTTTGCATGTGTGACTCAGTCTCCCCAGTGGTCTCTGGTCATTGAGGATACTGCAATCTGGGTATAACAGTACTAACCAAAACCCTGAATTTTACTTAATATGTATAAAAAAATCTGGTCCCCCAAAGCACTTTAAATGTGATTTTACAAATAAAGAACTTGAATTAAACAATTAGTTACTCACAAGAGTCCCAACCACCAAGTAGCATATTCATATACATTCCAGTATTCATTTTCTTTCTTTTAGTATTGAGCATTAGAGGGGCATCTGGGTGGCTCAGTCAGTTAACTGAATGACACTTGATTTTGGCTCAGGTCATGGTCTCATGATCTGTGGGTTTGAAACCTGAGTGAGGCTTTCCTCTGATGTTTCAGAGTCTGCTTGGGATTCTTTCTCCCTTTCTCTCTACCTGTCCTCTCCCCTCTCTTTCTCTCTCTCCCCCAAAATAATAAACTTTAAAAATATATATTGAACATTAAATGTGATGATTATGTTAATTTCTGAGAATGACATTTAGCAAAAACACCTGAAGGCAAACAAATAGAAAAAGGTGTCTTTGAGTTATCAGTGTCCTAGTGATTAAGGTTATAACTGATCAAAGACTAATTTCTACCTTGAAACACTTACTAAAAACATGTTTCTAAGCATGAATTAAACTGAAGGTTTCTTTTTCATATACTCAGTTGACATATTGAGTTTCCCTCCCCTTGTCTGGGCCTTTTTTCCAAAGCATAGTTATTTCAGGATGACTTTTCTGCCAATGTGACACGTGCAACTAATCTTACCAAAGGGAAGATTTCTGTGAAACCTTTTCACTAAATAAAGTGTCTCTGCCTACAACATCCTTCTCAGCCATAGTAAACAATCTTTCCAGGGAGAGGGAAGGCAGAGATGGGAAGAAAGAGAAACATCTTAGAGAATGGCTCTTGCACTGCCGACACACTGGTCCTTGAGCCTGGCTGCTTCTGACTGTTTGCTTCATTTAAGACCCCTGGAGGAGTCAGGGTGATGTAAGCTCAGTACAAAACCAGGCAGCTGAGCAAATGAAAAGCTCTGTAAGTAGTAAACATAAAAAGCTTTACAAATATAAACATTTAAACAGACAAGCAGGAGGACAATAAATTCTGAATTCCAGACACCATGATGAATTTACCTCTGGTAGATCAAAAGTAGAATCACACCCCTTTGGGGAACAGACTATAACTGTAATAATCCTTGTTTGGAAAGGAAATCTACAATATCCCTGGTTATGAAAGAAGAGAGAGAGAGAGAAAGAGGAAAAGAGACAGAGAGACAGACAGGAAGAAAGAAAGAAAAAAAGAAAGAAAGAACGGGAAAGGACGGAGGGCAGGAGAGAAGGAAGTAGGCAGATTCCAAAGAAGGCACACTTGTCCAATAAAATGTCAAATGATTATCACACTGAATATTCTTTCTTAAGTGGGTTTTGGATATTCTCAACAGAAAATTCCAATCTGACCATAATACCACCCAAATGTATTTTATCTTGTGCTCAATATATATTTGTATCTCAGGTTCTACAAATTTAAGTGAGTCTGAATTGTTATTTTATAGAAAAATAGTATTATTTTATGATATTTTCTGTCATCTGTGATATCAAACACATAGTCATATACTTTGTGTTCCCTTTCTATATAGTCTTACCACTATTTTAATGAGGAAGGAAAATGCAGTGCAATAATAAAAAGTATTACTTTTAAAGTCAGAAAAGCCTTAGTTTGATGTCCAAATCTCCTATTTCTGGTTATGCAGTCTTAGGAGACAACCTAGGAAGGCTTTTTTATGTCTCAGTTTTCTCATCTATAAAATGATAGTAATAATAGCTATCTAAAAAATAATAATCGTGGGTATTAAGTGAGATACTGTAGATAGTTCCTGAAATGGATGTGTCCAATGCTACTTGTAATTCTTATTATGATATTGATAGGATTTTTATTGTTGAAAATTACTTATGTTACCCATAAGAAGTTTATCTACTCCCTAGGATAAGTATAGTAAACTATCTAAAGAAAATAGAGATATCTTTAGCTTCAGGCTCACACACCATAATGATCTTAATATTTTTCTCTTCCATCTTGGTTAAAAAAGGGAATATTGGCATTTGGGGAAAGAATTTATGTACTATGACTGCCTTTCCTTATCTGCATCAGAGCACTTTTAATTATATCTTTACATGAAATGGAAGAATAAAATGAGGAATATTCAAATTAAATTCATCAGGGAGAGGATTAGTGAAAAACCCTCTGACCAAATGATATCAATTGCAAACATGTGAGTGGCAACTTGACTTTTCTGAGACAGGAAGGAGTAAGAGGAAAAGCAAAAGGCTCATTTTAAATAAAGTGCTGTGAGATCTCAGTAAGTAGTCTCTTTACAAACAGTGCATTTCTGCTAGTACTACAAAAAATATTTTATTCATAGTGCAAAGGCACCATAAAAATCAAAAGTCATCAAATCTGAGAAGGTCTTTGTCCAACCCTGAAAGGACATTAAGAATAAATCAGTCCCTCTCCTTACAATTTTATTTAAATTGTAAATTCAAATCTCCCCTCACTATAGGGTTTTTCTCCTATTTGTTAATGTTATCCTTGCTCTAGAAGAATTCATGAGTCCAAACGCTCTACCTGACAGGTGGACAGACTGCTCCAGAGGTTACTTGCAACAGAGATAATGCAGAATAAATCTGGAAGCAATCCACTTGTGGGAAAGATTTGGAGAAACATGTAAAGATTTAGTGTTTGCATGGTCAGGTTCAGATCACTTCCATTTTAAAGCTTATCCTTGATTGGCAATGTAGCTACCTCTAAACATTTTCGTCTCAGAGAGGATAAGTAAGCATAAGGAATCCATCAAAGCTGCAGTTACTAGTAGTGCAGCAGAACTGGAGACCTGAGTTAGTTTTAAGCAGTAAATCCTAAGTGTTGCAGAAGAGAACCATCTACTACTTTTTAGTTCTGCCAGTCAAGTCCATGGTGCAGAGGCAAAAGAATCTATAGCCCATCACAGACCCTGAGAGCTTTAATTTCTCACCAATCTCATCTGATAGATTAGATAACAGCAGAGAGAAATGGACCACAAAGGACTTAATGATATACAACAAGAGGAATTGAAATACAGTCGTTCAGTCCTCCTCCATCCACCTGACATTTATTGAAGACATGTGACATATATGGCACCCACAGAGTTTATAATCTATTAGAAGACAAACTTAATAAACATCTAATTATAATGTAAGAAAGATTTTTTGGAAGTGTGGTTATTAATTGCTGCCTAAGGCTGTGGTGATGGCTCCTAATACAAACATTACATTCACATCCACACCAAAAACAGTAAAAAAAAAAAGTACCAAAGATTAACCTAACAAAAAATGCACAAGCTTTTATACAGAAAATTGCCAAATATTAAAGTTACTTTCTGAATTAAATTATTTAAACCAATGGAAATTATATTAAAATCAAAATAGGGTATTTCATGTATTTTTACGAATCTATCTATCTAGTGACCTATTTACCTGATTAACTATCTAGCACCACAAGACCAAGAATAATAAAGGCAACTTTGAAAAATAAGGGTGGAGGAAAAAATTACTCTACTATATATCAGTATTTATAACACCATCTTAATTAAAATACAGAGAGATAGACAAATTGACTAGTAACTAGACTAGAAATCACAGATAAAAAGAAAACCTCAGGAATGTATTCATGATATTTTTATTTGATATTTTCTTTGTGATATTATTTAATATTAAATTATTTATTATTTAGAAGAGGCACTATTTAATAAATTATGCTGGTGTAATTACTTATATGGATCTGTACTTTTTATTTATTTAAAATATTTTTGTTAATTTTTTATTTTTATTTTTTAATTTTTATGATTTTATTTATTTATTTATTTTTTGAGAGAAAGACAGAGAGAGACAGAGGCATGAGCAAGGGAGGGGCAGAGAGAGACAGACACAGAATCCAAAGCAGGCTCCAGGCTTCGAGCTCTCAGCACAGAGCTCGATACAGGGTTCAAACTCACAGACCATGAGATAATAACCTGCTCCGAAATTGGCCACTTAACTGACTGAGCTATCCAGGTGCCTCTGGATCTGTACTTTAAATGGACACAAAAATAATTTCCAGACATATTAAACATCTATAGGTAATAACAAAGAAATTTTTTCAAAGAAAAATACAGGAACATGTTTAATGACCAGAACATTGAGAATGACTTAGGAAGACATAAAAAGTATAGAAAAACTACAGAAGTAAACTACAGAAGTAAAGATTGATACATTAAAAATAATTATGTAAAAATAAAACTTTTATGTGATAAATAAAAGACTATATCAGTGTTATCAGAAATACACAAAGCTGACATTGCTTTCTGTCTAAAATACACAAATACTGTTCTCCCTCATATCCAATAAATCAATTAATAGATAAAGTAGGCAAGAATATCAATAGACAATTCACGTAGGAGAAAACAAAAATGGCCAAGAAAAATGAACATATGCTCGCTTTCACTAGAAGTGTAAGAAATGAAAAATATAAATAATATATCATGAACATAAGTCTTCCACTTTTTTCTTAAGACCGAAAATGCCAAATGTTGCCAAAGACACAGAGGAACTTGAATTCTCATGCTCTCCTGGGGGGAGTATAAATTGGTATAACTTTTATTAAAAAGTATTCTAGTGCTGGGAGCCGCCCTGGCCTCTCTGGATGGCAGTCACAGCAAGGAAATGGCAGTGTTTGCACAGCTCCTGCTGTGACAAATGAAAACTGGTATCTCCTTCTGCTACTACTGGCTCATGTTGGAAATGAGCCTGCTGGTATTTACCAGGCCTCACAATATTCCATATCAGACCCATATTCCGAACACAGATACCACATAAGGAAAAGCATATTCCTGCCTTTACAAAAGAGATCTTAGATGAGAGCTCTGTGGGTGATTGTCAAAAGCCTCTTCCTATGGGCCTTGCATATCAAAGACAATTGAGCCTGGCCCCAAGACAAAGAGCCTAATTTAGAGTTTAGGAACAAACAGGGGTAGAACTTAACACGTACAGCTTCTTCTAACTGGTGATGTATGGCAGTCCCTTCCCCAAGGCATACCTTCTGCAACCATCCTCCCTTACAGGTGGCTGGGATGAGGATAGAAAAGAGTAGCTAACACATAACCCAAAAGCAAACGGCTAACACATTTAGGGCCCCCGTGGGGTTCACACATTCAACAGCAAATTGGTTTCCACAAACTAACCAGTTCAAAAACATTCATCTTCTTGAGAGCCAAACAATAATTCCTAGCCTAACTATTTACGACTTAACATATATATGTCATCCTATTTTTCATTAAGAATATCCTATTATTTCCTTAGTTGTAAAATTCAACTTAACTATGATTGAGATAATTCACAAAAGGCTTCCCATTGTAAAAATTCCTTTTTCGGATCTCATGTTATTCTTGAACCTTTAAATAAAGACACCAAAACCGACAGGGCAGAGATGCCTGCCTGGTGATCAGAAAGAATCTCGGGGCTCTCTCACTCTCTCTTGACAATTCTGTCCATCCTTCAGGGACCCCTGGACCTGTCGGAGCCGGCTTCCAACATTCTAGCAATATTGTGTAGAGCACAAGATATAGAACTTCCATCTATAGGCAATCTCTTTCTTAAGCATGCTCTCCTGGAAAAAATCCAAGGAAAAATCAGGAAGAAGTATAAAAAATATTTTTCACATCATTGTTTTCAATAGTGAAGAATTAGAAATAGCCCAAATATCGGTCACAGAAAAATGGATAAATATATTATGGTAGTCTTACAATGGAGTACCATAAACATCAGTGCAAATGACCTATATCTCTATTTATACCTACACCTATATCATCACCTATTGGTCTAGATAAGTCTTAAAAAAGCATTTTAAGTAAAATAAGATGTAGATTGAAAATACACTGTGATACTATTGAAATAAAGTATAACAATGTGGAAAATACATTACTATACTACATATTTTATATAATATGTAGTAAAATGTTTATTTGTTTCCAAATGATAAGATGGTAAAAATATTTATGAAGATAATAAACAACAAATCCAAAATAGTGACTACCTTTGAAGTAAAAAAGAAAACATTGGGAAAACCTAATCAGACAGAACATAGAACCAATCATAGCTATAAGGAGACAATAAGAATAAAAACCAAATGTGCAAGCTAAATTTAAAATGGCAGAATATAAGATTTGTTAAAAATTGGTTGATAGGCACAGGTGTTCATAATATTCTCCATAATTTTCCTTATATTTGAAATAATTCACTAAAATTTAAATAACTGACTCAAATTATTAAGAACTTCCAGGCTAAAATATTTGAACTTGAACTACTTAATGGGAAGTCCATGAAGATTTTTAAATTATAGAGTAGCTAAAGACTCAATTTATTCAGCTTAGCAGCAAAAAGTTTTCACTTCCTGCAAATAATTATGATCAGCCCTGACCTACTTTCCTTTTTCTTCTTTGTTTCTCTTTAATAGTTTATTGTCAAGTTGGTTTCTATGTAACACCCAGTGCTCATCCCAACAAGTGCCCTCCTCCATGCCCATCACCCCCCTTCCCCTCTCCCCCACCCCAGCAGCCCTCAGTTTGTTCTCAGGATTCAAGAGTCTCTCATGATTTGCCTCCTTCCCTCTCCCCAACTATCTTTCCCCTTCTCCTCTCCCATGGTCCTCTGTTAAGTTTCTTGTAATCCGCCTATAAGTGAAAACATACAGTATCTGTCTTTCTTTGCCTGACTTATTTTGCTCAGCATAACACCCTTGAGTTCCATCCATGTTGCTACACATGGCCAGATTTCATTCTATCATTGCCATGTAGTATTCCATTGTATAGATGAACCACATCTTCTTGATCCATTCATCAGTTGATGGACACTTAGACTCTTTCCATGTTTTGACTATTGTTGAGAGTGCTGCTATGAACATTGGGGTACATGTGCCCCTATGCATCAGCATTCCCTTGGGTACATTCCTAGCAGTGTTATTGCTGGGTCATAGGGGAGTTCTATTGTTCATTTTTTGAGGAACCTCCACACTGTTTTCCAGAGAGGCTTCATCAGTTTGCATTCCCACCAACAGTGTAGGGGGATGCCCATTTCATCACATCCTCACCAGCATTTAGTCTCCTGATTTGTTCATTTTAGCTACTCTGGCCAGTGTGAGGTGGTATCTCCATGTGGTTTTGATCTGCATTTCCCTGATGATGAAGGACGCTGAGCATCGTTTCATATGTCTGTTGGCCATCTGGATATCCTCGTTGGAGAAGTGTCTGTCTGTTTCTTCCGCCCATTTCTTCACTGGATTATTTGTTTTTCGGGTGTGGAGTTCGGTGAGTTCCTTAGAGATTTTGGATACTAGCCCTTTATCTGATATGTCATTTGCAACTATCTTTTCCCATTCCATCGGTTGCCTATTAGTTTTATTAATTGTTTCCCTTGCTGGGCAGAAGCTTTTAATCTTAATGAGTTCCCAATAGTTCATTTTTGCTCTTGATTCCCTTGCCATTGGGGATGTGTCAAGTAGGAAATCGCTGCGGTGGAGGTCAAGGAGATTGTTTCCTGCTTTCTCCTCTAGGAATTTAATGGTTTCCTGTCTCACGTTCAGGTCCTTTATCCATTTTGAGTTTATTTTTGTGTATGGTGTGAGAAAATGATCTATTTTCATTCTTCTGCATGTTGCTGTCCAGTTCTCCCAGCACCATCTGTTAAAGAGGCTGTCTTGTTTCCATCAGATACTCTTTCCTGCTTTGTCAAAGATTAGTTGGCCATACATTTCTGGGTCCAATTTTGAGTTCTCTGTTATATTCCATTGGTCTATGTGTCTGTTTTTGTGCCAATACCATACTGTCTTGATGATGACAGCTTTGTAGTAGAGGCTAAAGTCTGGGATGGTGATACCTCCCGTTTTGGTTTTATTCTTCAATATTACTTTGGCTATTCAGGGTCTTTTGTGGTTCCATACAAATTTTAGGATAGTTTGTTCTAGTTTTGAGAAGTATGCTCGTGCAATTTTGATTGGAATTGCATTGAATGTGTAGATTGCTTTGGGTAGTAATGACATCTTAACTATATTTATTCTTCCAATCCAGGAGCATGGAATGTTTTTCCATTTCTTTGTGTCTTCTTCAATTTCCTTCATAAGTTTTCTATATTTTCATCATACAGATGTCCTATGTCTTTGGTTAGTTTTATTCCTAGATATCTTATGGTTTTTTGTGCAATTGTGAATGGGATCAGCTTCTTGATTTCTCTTTCCATTGCTTCATTGTTGGTGTATAAAAATGCAACCGATTTCTCTATGTTGATTTTGTACCCTGCAACTTGGCTGAATTCTTGGATCAGTTCTAGTAGGCTTCTGGTAGAGTCTGTTGGGTTTTCTATGTAGAGTATCATGTCTTCTGCTAATAGTGAATGTTTGACTTCCTCTTTTCCAATTCTGATTCCTTTGATTTCCTTTTGTTGTCTGATGGCTGATGCTAGGACTTCCAGCACTATGTTAAACAGCAGTGGTGAGAGTGGACATCCCTGTCGTATTCCTGATCTCAGGGGGAAAGCTCTCAGTTTTTCCCCATTGAGGATGATGTTAGCTGAGGGCTTCTCATGGATGGCTTTTATGATGTTTAAGTATGTTCATTCTATCCTGACTTTCTCGAGGGTCTTTATTAAGAAGGGATGGTGTATTTTGTCAAATGCTGTTTCTTCATCTATGAACAGGATCATATGGTTTTTATCTTTTCTTTTGTTGATGTGATGTATCACATTGATTGATTTGCCAATACTGAACCAGCCCTGTAACCCAGGAATGAATCCCACTTGATCATGGTGAATAATTCTTTTTATGTGCGGTGAATTTGATTTGCAAGTATCCTGTTGAGGATTTTTGCATCCATATTCATCAAGGATATTGACCTGTAGTTCTCTTTTTTTGCTGGGTCTCTCTCTGGCTTGGGAATCAAAGTGATGCTAGCTTCATAGACTGAGTCCAGAAGTTTTCCTTCCATTTCTATTTTTTTGGAATAGCTTGATAAGAACGGGCATGAACTCTAATTTAAATGTCTGGTAGAATTCTCCAGGGAAGCCATCTGGCCAGAGCTTTTGTTTGTTGGGAGATTTTTGATAAATGATTCCATTTCTTCACTAGTTACGGGACTGTTCAGATTTTCTATCTCCTCCCATGTGAATTTTGGTAGTGCGTGTGTGTTTAGGAATTTGTCCATTTCTTCTAAATTGTCATTTGTCGGCATAAAATTTTTCATAGTATTCCCTGATAATTGCTTATATTTCTGAGAGATTGGTTGTAATAAATCAATTTTCATTCATGATTTTGTCAACTTCAGTGCTCCTTCTTTTCTTTTTGAGAAGCCTGGCTAGAGGTTTGTCAATTTTGTTTATTTTTTAAAAAAACCAACTCTTGGTTTCATCGATCTGTTCAACTGTTTCTTTGGTTGCTATATTGTTTATTTCTGCCCTGATTTTTTATTATTTCTCTTCTTCTACTGGGTTTGGAGTGCTCTTGTTGCTCTCCTTATAGTACCTTTAGGTGCGCTGTTAGATTTTGTATTTGTGCTTCTTCTAATTTCTTGAAATAGGTCTGGAGTGCAATGTACTTTCCTCTTAGGACTGCCTTTGCTGCATCCCATAGAGTTTGGATTGTTGTATTTAATTTTCATTTGTTTACATGTATTTTTAAATTTCTTCTCTAACTGCCTGATTGGCCCATTTGTTCTTTACTAGGGTGTTCTTTAACCTCCATGTTTTTGGAGGTTTTCCAGACTTTTTCCTGTGATTGATTTCAAGGTTCATAGCATTGTGATCTGAAAGTGTGCATGGTATGATCTCAATTCTTTTATATTCATTGAGGGCTGCTTCATGACCCAGTGTGTGATCTATCTTGGAGAATGTGCAATGCACACTTGAGAAGAAAGTGAATTCCATAGCTTCAGGATGTAGAGTTCTAAATATACCTGCCAAATCCATCTCCTGGCCTACTTTTTGAACTCCCATGTAGAAAGGTATTCTTTACATCTGTACCTGCATGTTCTACTCAGATGTCCCAGGTATGGTTCCTGGACTTCCTTCTAAATCGTGATGTTTCTTTAGTCTTCTCATTTTCAAATAATAGCAATCCCATCATTTGAGTTGCCTTATAAACCTTGGAGTTATTCATCACATTTTTGTTCATTTTCCCTACCTTCAAATTCTTCTGGTTCTATGTCAAAATATGCTCAGTTTCTTACCATTTCTTAGCACTTCTTTTACTATTATGTTTATCCAAACCATCGTGTCTCTTGCCCTAATTATTGTAATGACCTCTACTGTTGTCCCTCTATGTTTACTTCTGATATCTTACATATTAATACAGATCCAGAATGATGCTTATGAGAAAAGTTAAGTTAAGCACTTTGTTCAAAAAATCCCCAAAACCTCCCTGAACTGAATGCCATAGGTGTCACTCAGATATCTCTTCTCAGGCAGGAAAAGGACATTTATTTCCCCAGTTGCTGGGAATGTGGGTTGCTAAGAACTTATTGGCTGAATGTCTTTCCAGTAATTGTCCTTGGCCAAAGCAAGTAACCTCTCCCATGTTTGGACTCACTTCCCAGAAGCAGCTCCCATCCAATGACTGGTTAATGCATGAGTACAAAGGTCTAGCCTCCTTGCCTCAATTTGGAACATCTCTCAAGGATCCACTTAGTTCTAAACCTCCTCACATGATTTTCAGAGGTCCTATTGCAATTAATTACATCATGGTTCCACTTCTTCCTTTGCTAAATCCTACTTCCTCACTTCCTTCAGGTTTTCTTCCTGAGAGCACTACCCAGTCAACTTCCTATCCATCTCTGCCTTCAAATCCCTATAAAATTTGCTTTCCTTCTACCTCCTTACTTGTTCTCCTATACTCTCGCCCTTGCTCCTGCTCCAGACCACTGGTCTTCTGGCTGTTTCTGAGAGGTACAAGGCACATCCTTACCTCAGAACATTTCCATTCAGGCTTACCTTTGCCAGGAATACTTCAGAAATACCTACTCTTCCCTTATCTTTCAGCTCCACATGTTCAAAATGTACCCTTTTCTAAGCACATAATTTAGAAACTATAATCCTCCTCCACTGCCCCACTCCCACATCCTGTGCCCATTACTTTGCTTGATTTTTTTCTGCATTGCATTCATCTCCGTCTTCTATCAATATATCTTACTTAATGTCTGTGATTTCCACCTGGAATAAAGTTCCATGAGGGCAGGGGATTTTGTCATTGCTCTATCATCTAGGGCCTAGGACATGACCTAACACACATTGGATGAACTAATGAATTAAAGTGCATCAGGGACACCTGGGTGGCTCAGCTGGTTAAGCGTCGACTTCAGCTCAGGTCATGATCTCATGGATCATGAGTTCGAGCCCCACATTGGGCTCTGTGCTGTCAGCTCAGAGCCTGGAGCCTACTTCAGATTCTGTGTGTGTGTGTGTGTGTGTCTCTCTGTCTGCCTGCTCGTGCTCTATTTCTGTCTTTCAAAAATAAATAAATGTTAAAAAAAAAATTAAGTGCACTTAGGACAAAATTAAAGAAGACAATTTGCATTCCAAAGAAACTTCCAAAGTATTCTATTTCCTGCCCCAAATGTCTCCATTCCTCCTTAAATAAGTGGTTCTCTGAAGGAATGTCCTTACCCCAAGGTAAACAACTAATGCTCTTGCCACTATAGGAATTGGCACCTACCTGGTGAAATATAAGTAAATTTTCAGTAATCATAGTTTCCTAAATGGGATTTTAAATTTTCTTTAATCTGAATTTTTGTAGTAAATAAGAATATTCGCCTTACCTCCCCAAATAAGAGGGTGGGGTAGGGGTAGGGGAGAGGCAGAGGAAGGATTGATTTTAAAAGCAGTCCCAGATTACAGCCTTAGGGACAAAGATTGAGGTGAAAGATGGCAGAAGTTTCAAGGCTGTAAAAGTGTAATGAAAGCAGATACCCAAAGTTGCTCCCTACTCATGTCACAAGGTCATCAAAACTTACATTTCTTACCTAGCATTGATTTATATACTCCTTACAAGAAAAAAAAAATTACCTCACCAGAGTCTCTTTGATAATATTTGTATTCTGCATTTTGGATACCTTTAACACATGTCTAAAATGATTTTATATCCATTATCTCATGTCATCCTCACACAAAGCCACTAGCGAAATCAATAGGACCAACCAGCTTTATTCCCATATGGCATAAAAGGACAATCAAACACAAAAGCTTTGTTAAATGTTTAAGATCACACTAAATTCATCAAGGACTTTGAATCTTTCTACCAAATATATTGCTCCTCACTGTTTCCTGTTAGAAACTGCTGAGCTTTGAAAAGGGGAATAAGAAGCTTCAATGGATAATTATGAATCTGAGATCAAAAGGTGTTTTCAGGTTTGTGCCAGAAAAGATCTGTTAAGAAAATGCAAACTATAAAGACATTAAAGAACCACACAGGAAAGACCATAAGCTCACAGTGGGAAGGGAAAAAAAAGGGGAGCCTTTTTTGAAAAGAGATAATTTAGTACAAGTAAAACTATAGTTTATTGCACACTTAAAAAAAGTATATCCCCTTTGTTTTGTTTTCAAATTACAAGTAACACCAATCATTCAGGAGAAAAGAAGCAGGGCAGAGTATCTTAAATTCCCTAGGTTCAATAAAATTCTTAATTGGTGTAATCCAGAGTACCCTCCCCTTAGATTGCTTAGAATCTCATTTTATTATAATTGAAATGTAATCAATATGCAGTTCAGATTACTTATACTCGTGAACAAGTTATTAAGACTGTGCTTACATGATACTGTAACTACCAGTTGATTAAGTAAATAGGGGGAAAAAGCAAACTCACTGTTAGAACTCTGGAGAAAAAATAACAGTGGATTGAGTCAGAATTTCATTTTTAGTGACTGAGTGTAGGTAGAGTTTAAATCATTTCTCAATTATCTTCACTCATCTGCGTAAAATATAAAAAGCTGTAATTTCTTTGCTCCAAACGCTCTCCATCAAATGAGTGTAAGTTTGTGAAATAGTGTATATCACCGATAAACAGTAATGATATCCAGTACTACCTTACCGAATAGTCCATGATTATTGTTATCATTATGATTGTATATGTGTTTGGCAGGCTTTTGGGTTTTTGAATAATTAATTTTTTAATGTTTATTTACTTTTTAGAGAGAGACAGAGAGAGCTCATGAACAGGGAAGGGCCAGAAGAGAGAGGGAGACAGAGATTCCCACGGAGGCTCCACCCTGTCAGTGCAGAGCCCCATGCAGGGTTTGAACTCACAAGTCCTGAAATCATGGCCTGAGCTGAAAACAAGATTCTGACACTTAACTGACCGAGCCATCCAGGCACCCCTTGAATAATTTTTTTTTTTTAATTAAGGAATACTGCTAACAATCCACCCTGTGTATATATAGACATTCTGCATAAAAATAAACACTGTACAGAAAGAAGAAAAAAATATGATGGACAAGGAAAGGCTAGACTTCAGCTGTGCCACTGTGATTTTTAAACACAGGCCACCACATTCTTGACCTACTGGGAAATTAGTATGCAAGTGGGTCCGTAATTTCTACCTCTCGTTTCAAACCATTTGTGGTAAAGGAATATTGTTCCTTTTTCTTCCCTTTCAAATCCATCACTGATGTATATTTTTGTAAAACACAGTAAATATAGATTACTAGGAAAATGAAATAAAAAACTGGAAGCGTGTAAAACATAGTCCTTTGTCATTAGATTCAATAGGCATAAAATTACTCTGGCAAATTGCCATAAAATTATTTAAATGCTTACTCTCAATTTTGGTATTTATCATGGAGTAGTAACAGTTTGAAGACTGACAACCGTCTGAGGAAAACCTACTGTATGGCCTCATGGTCATGCTAAGGATGTTAATGGTGATGGTTAAGGATTATGAAAGTCTTACTGTATGCGAGGCATTGTTGCTATATTATTTCTATACATTATCTTATTTAGTTTTCACAGAATTCCTGTGAATTCTTTATTTCTTTATAATAGAGTTTATTTATTTATTTTGAGAGAGACAGCATGAGCAGAGGAAGGGCAGAGAGGGAGGGAGGGAGAGAATCCCAAGCAGGCTTCACATAGTGCAGAGCCTAATGTGTAGCTCAAATTCACAAACCGTGACATCATGACCTAAGCCAAAATCAAGAGTTGGCTGTTTAACTGAATGAGCCACCTAGATGCCCACCTGTAAAGTCTTTATAAATTTGAGCCTCATTTTACACAAGAAAAAACGGAGGCTCAATCTTTAAGTTTTTATTTAAACTCCAGTTAACTTACAGTGTAATATTAGTTTCAGGTGTGCAATGTAGCAATTCCACACTTTCATACCATGTCTTGCGCTCATCAGGGTAGGTGCCCTCTTAATCCCCCTCACCTATTTTCCCCTTCTGCCCTCTGATGACTATCAGTTTGTTCTCTGTAGTTGAGTCTGTTTCTTGACTCTCTTTTTCTCTTTGCTCATTTGATTTGGTTCTTAAGTTCCAAGTGTGTGAAATCGCATGGTATTTGTGTTTCTCTGACTTATTTCACATGGCACTGTACTTTCTAGCTCCACTCACATCATTGCAAATGGCAAGATTTCATTCTTTTTTGTAACTGAGTAATATTCCATTGTGTGTGTGTGTGTGTGTGTGCGCGCGTGCGCGCGTGTGTGCACATATATACATATCACCTCTTCTTTATCCATTCATCAGTTGATAGACACTTCCATAGTTGGGCTATTGTACACAATGCTCCAATAAACATTGAGGTGCTTCTATCTTTTCAGAATTAATGTTTTTGTCTCACCCTCATCTTTGATGTCTAAATCTTTGGCCTACTTTTAGCAAGAATCCTGCTACAATTCAGAAAGTATCTTCCTAATCTTAAGGTCTCCTCTTCGTGATTTTCCATCCACTGAGCCTCTCACCCTGTTCCCAGTCTGTAAACTCCCAGATGTCTTCCCTGTATTTAGATTTGAGCCTGATCCCTTCTATTGTGATAGCTTTGAACAAAGTTCAGTTGTTACTCAACAGTTCCTTACTATTTTAACGTGTCACAATGATTTTTTTTCTTTAAATGAAGGTAAATCCATCTTATTCATAAAATCCAATAGTGTTGAAAGAAAAAAGAAATGTAGAACGTCTATCTTAAGTAAACCACAGAAGAGATCATTTACATAGCTTATGTAATTGTTTCTCACTGACAATCAGGGACCATTTTCTTAATGCTAGGAAGTAGACAATAGTGGTTAAGAGCATGAGCATTTAAGAAAAATTTTGTCTGGATCCTGGTTCTTCCATTTACTTGCTGTAGGACTTCAGGCAATTATATAGAGAGAGCACCTCTGTTCTTCAATCATTGGTAAAACGGGAGTGTGACACTTCATAATACTATTAGATATTAATATGTATAAAATTGCCTATCACAGAGTAAATGTTTCAATGTTAATTATTCTTATTCTTGTCATACTCCTACTCTAGTAAGGGTTTTAGATATCAGATATGAAATGTGATACTTCAAAAAGCTTTTTTTTTTAATTGTGTAAAATCCTATTCCATCCCAGGTAGATTAAGAACTGGATTTGCTCAATTGGATTGGGATAAAATGGCAAATATTTTGGGGGTGTCCACCATCCTTTGCTTGGTATAGTCCATGAAAGGAGCTTTTCAGATTATCATGATGACAAAATGATGTTGTTTTGACCACTAACCCTTTAAATAAGTAACTGAAAAATTTCCCCACTTCTGATTATCCAAGAACATGACTGATGGATTCTCAGATGCTCTGAAGATCAATAATGCTTTATCATTTAAAGGGCTTGGTTAAGGAAATGGTATTTTTAACCAATTCTTGATTTTTTTTAACTGGATAAACACAGACATTTTCCCTTTTACTGTATTCTCATAAAGAAAACCAGGTATCAGAAAAGAAAGCTTGCTTCAAATCATTATATTAATATGATGGTCCTTGAAATATAGTACATTTTAGTTTTTGGTAACATCGCTTAATTTTCTAACTAGAAAGGCAATTTGCAAACTTCAAATCCCTGTCAGTTATGGATGAGAGGAAAATATACCACAAAATTACAACTGACCATGAAATAATTATATTCACACAAATAAGCAACTTTTATGTATTCTTATCCCTTGTCATTACAGAGTCATAGGAGTAATAAAGTTGTAAAGGTGAAGAAGGAAAGTGTCTCTACCTACAAATCTCCCAGGATATATCTGAGACTGCAATAGATGCTTCCCTACCCTTTTAGAGAAGGAAAGATAGTCAGGAATTTGTCAAGCTCCCATGGCCACTGAACCAGATGGATGCATGACAGTCTATCATTTGGGTAGCCAGACGCATCTCATGAGATCCAGGTGTAAACAGAGATATCTTAACCACACTTGGTACCTTTTGTGAGTAGGAAGTGGAGCCTATTTTTCATGGGACTTGTTCCTTCCTTTCTTAAAGGCTTTTGGGAGAGAAGAAACTCATTTCATTCTGAAAAAGTCTTCATGTGACTAGTACCACACACTCACATACATAGCATTATACTTTCTGACTCATATTCCAAAATACAGATTCGTTTTTGTACCTCTAGTGAAAAATGGATAAGGGCAACCCTTATTTCAGAATTAATTATGTCTTTAATGTTTTCTAAACTGATACTTATTTCCAGGATGACAGAAATTCCCTTTCCTTTAGCTGTGCATCAACAACATTACCAAAGCCTGATGCTTTGGGCCCAGAGTTATTATTTTATTTATTTATTTATTAAATATATATATATATACACACACACACACACACACACACATAAATATACACATACGTATGTTTAATTAGCTGATTATTTTTCTTCTCTATAACTAGAAATGATGTGTTTATTTAGGGAGAGGGGGGGATTTAATGACTTAAAATCCTTAGATAAAGTGTTATTTTGTTATTCTAGTCATCATGGCCCTGTGAATACAGTTACACAGAGATAGATTTAACATAACAAAAAGTAATTGTCTCCTCAATCCAAAATGCCAACATTTCGCAAATTATGTCAAAAAACTCACCATAGAAACATGTTTTTTCCCTCCTCTAAGACCAATTTAAAGGAAGAAGAATACTGTTCAGTTTTAATAATGAGAGTGGGTAGAAGTTGGCCTTAAAAGTCATGCTGGAATCTTTAAGGTTTGTGTGACTGTAATTACCCTGGGGCTGAATGTTGTAAATACAATCGATAAAACAAAAAAAGGAAATAAAATTAGCCTTACTCCTTAAACGACTATGGCTTCTGATTATGGGGGCTGGGAGCATTATTTTTACAAAGTACATTCTTCTTTGGATTGATGAACAGAATAGGTCATTAGAAGTACTTCTCTTAAAGAGCAATATGGAGATCTTTGAATGGCTTCCTATTTAAATAAAATAAACATTGAAAATAAATAACTCAGTGAATTTTTAAAATGTTGATCAGAGAAAGAAAATTAAAATATTGAGTTCCTAATATATTTTCTGTGATATTTAAGATTTAACCCCCATTATCAAAATTAAATAAATAAAAATAAAAAAGATTTAACCCATGTCCAAATGATTTGCTTTTGCTAAGGCTTTGTGTACGTATATATGTACCATAAACCACCACCAACAAACCATGCCTTCGTGCTATAGACTATATGATAGAAACGATGGACTCTACTGAGCTAACTAAATAGCCTACCAATTCCCACTCTTATTGTATGAGACCGCCTTCATGAATCTGAGAAATTCTGACCCATTCAAAGTTAAGCTGGTTTCTGGTTATGCTATTTTAGTACACAGCCTTTTATCCACTATATTTTAAGAATATGCATTGACAAATATTTATTATGCTTCTACAATGACCCAGGCATTGTGTTAGACCCTGGGAGCGCAATTATGAATTAAAGAGACACACTGCTATTATGGCATTTAAAGTCTAGTGGAGCGGGGAGGCTCAGTTGGTTTAATATCCAACTTCAGCACAGGTCATGATTCCACAGTTCGTGAGTTCAAGCCCTACATCAGGCTCTCTGCTCAGTGTAGAGCTCACTTCAGATTCTCTGTCCCCCTATCTACACCTCCTCTGCTCACTCATTCTCTCTCAAAAATAAACATTAAAAAATAATAAAATAATAAAGTGTAGTGGAGGAAAGATAATAAGTGGATACTCAAATAAAACTATGGCATACAGCAGGTAAGATGGAATAAGGAAGGTGTGGCAACAGAATGATGAAGTGGGAGTTAGTCCAGGGATAGGTATAGGTCTCACCGAGTAAATAATACTTAAGCAAAGACTTGAAGTTTAAGAAGAAACTTGCCTTCTTACGAGCCTGAAAAACATCTTTCCAGGCTTAGGGAACTGTTAATACAAAGGTCATGAGATAGAAATTAGTTTGTTTTATTTAAAAAAAAGTACTATTAGTTAGGAGGGAGGAGTAGGATCAGTGACGGAGGTTTGTAAGTCCCTACTTATAGCATAAATTTTATTCAATGCACAAAATGGTATGCACTGTATTCTTACTTGAACCAAGATTTTGCACATGTGGTCCCCTCTACCTGACCTGATCTCCCCCTACCTTCTTTATGTGCTATTAGTCCCTGATATCAGAAATCACATCTGAATTCATTTTTGCATCTTCAAAGCTGGTTTATAATAGCTGTTTGATGATTGAAGAATGAAAATATGGAGAACATTCTCTTGCTTAAAAGACTTTTGTAACATTGTAGAAAACTCTCTTCAGAATTTCAATGAGAACATAGCAAATGATATTAAGATCTGATGGAATAGGAGGAAATTAACTCAAGTTTGAGGAAGGAATTCATCTGCTGTCTTTAAAGAATATACACATAGTATATATTCTTTATCTTTGAATTAGGAAAATCTAATTCTGTACCTTTTGCACTTGGTATTTTAAAATCAATAATTTCATCCTGATTTATCCCATGTCCTTTGCAAGTATATATACATATATGTGTGTTTTAATTTTATAATGTGAGAATAATGAACACTTTTGCATTAAGCCACCAAGCATATTGAAGAACACCAATGAAAACACAGTTATAGTAAACACCCAGGCCTCCTCTTTTTTGTGGAAATGATTATTTTTAATTATTAATGGGTCATTGGTTACTACAGAGTGTAGTCTATAGGATGCATGTTACCATCTAATCAAACAATTCTAATGATGCTGTCATGGTACTTATCAGCAATGAGAATATATCTCTCACTGCTGTTGTTGTCAAGGATATCTTTAACACATTCCACAAGGAATTTTTTGGTTCAAGAGGAATCTTCATGGAGCAAATTTCCAGTAATATTGGTGAGTAGAAGCATCACCCTTTCTCCATGAGGATAGCTCCATTTGTGGAAAGTAAAAAAGAACCAGTTGCCATGAATAATGACTAATTAGGAAAATTTTGACAAGGGTATAATTTCAGTTGGTGATTCTCAGCACTGAAATAATTTCATGCTTTGTGAAAACCATTTGGTGAAAAGTTAATTCAAATCTAAACTTTATTTTTGTAGGAATTCAGTGAAATTGATTTGACATTGGTAATGGTTTTATAACAAGCAATCAAGATGAGAGGTCTTTAGGGAAAATTTTTTAAATCCCTCTTTCTCTTTGTTAGCCTCTCTTTTTCCACTATGATTGTTTGACTCTTAATAATAGAGAACAAACTGAAAGTTACTAGATGGGAGGTGGGTGGAGCTATGGGATACATGGCTGATGGGGATTAAGGAGGGAACTTGTCCTGATGAGCATCAGATGTTGTGTGGAAGGGTGGAATCACTAAATTGTACACCTGAACTAATATTAAATTGTATGTTGACTAGAGTTTACATAAAAACTTTAAAAAATAACCCTTTTCCCCCTGTGTCCTATGTACCATCTTGGTAGTATCAGAAAGATTTTAATTGCCATCAATGTATGGAAATATATATAACTCAATCTTGGCTTGGTGGGTGTGGGAAAAAGAAGTCTATACATTTATTTAACCATATTCACTGTTCCACAAGCAGCACACCTGTAAACATTCATTGGATTTAACTTATGTATTTTAACATTTCTTGTTTTTAAATATATTTCATTGTCAAATTGGCTTACATACAATGCCCATTCCTCAACCCAACAAGTGCCCTCCTCAAGTCAATTTGCCACATTTAAGATGGTCTTTGAATCCCAAAATGTGAAATAGATGGACTTGTTTACAGAATTTGGCATCCAAAAGTAAGATCAAAATCTATACAAATTCTCTGCTTGAGATATTTGAAGAGAATTGTACTTTCAAAAAATTGGTCCAGCTAATGTTTCTTCCCTTTGTAGCATCTATTTTCAATGTCAAACATATCATTTAAAATCCTTTAATGCAACGACAATTGTGTTGAACATTAAAGAGTTTCACAATTCCATGGGGCACCTGGGTGGCTTAGTCGTTTAAGCGTCCGACTTTCGCTTAGGTCATGATCTCGCGGTTCGTGGGTTCGAGCCCCACGTCGGGCTCTGAGCTGATTGCCAGCTCAGAGCCTGGAGCCTCTTTCAGAGTCTGTGTCTCCCTCTCTCTCTGACCCTCCCCTGCTCACGTTCTCTCTCTCTTAGAAATAAAAATATTAAAAAAAAAAAAAAGAGTTTCACAATTCTATAATATGATTCATATTCTATGTTGTAAAATAATACCCTGTAAGAAGTGTTCTAATCAATTAAGAAACACTGTAAGATCTCTTCATGTCCTTATAGAGCAGGAATCTGCAAACATATTCTGTAAATGGCCAGAAAGTAAATATTTCAGACATTGTGGACCATATAATCTTTTTAATAACTATTCAGTGCTGCAGTTAGAGTTCAAAAGTCAACAACAGATAAGATGTAAAGGAGTGTGTTTGTGTTTTAATAAAACTTTATTTATAAAAACAGTCCATGAGCTGAGTTTGACCCATGGGCCAAAATTTACCAACATCTACTATACAGGAGTAAGAAGTAGTTTATATTAAATATGTTTTAAAGACTTCTAAATCTTAAAGTCTTTCTAAATCATGTTGAAATTGTCAGTTTTAATTCAAGCTTCAGAAAGGACCAAATACTAAATGATATTTTATAGTAATATTTCATATATTTATGTAAGTGTCAAAGAACTTAGTAGCACTTTGTAGCCATTTGTACTAATGCACAGTAAAAATATTGCTTTAACACAATTCCAGATTTGGGAAATTTAATAATTTAGATCATTCCTTATGCACCATAACCCAGATGTACTGCCAAATCCCATAAATTCTACTTTCTCATTTAAATCTATTTACTCCTCACTATCCCCACACCTGCTCACTTCAGCATCATCTCTTTCCTTGACCACAGCAACAGCTTCCTAACCTGCATCCCTCTAGTCAGTTCCCCATCTTGTTCCATAAGCCCTTTGTCCAAATCTCCATTCAGTTGCAAGAATGATCTGTGATAAAGGAAAAATCTACTCATATCCTCTTCTCTCTTCTATTTAAACCTTCCAAAACTTCTATGTTTAGGATAAAATCTAATCTTAATGTGACCTGCAAAGTCTTGGCTTGATTTTGCCTGTCTGTTTCACCACTCCTATTCTTTCTTTCAATTCATCATGTTCCTTTTGCTTAACGACATGTGCATATATGATTTGCTTTGCCTGGAATTCATTGGTAAATAATTACCTCCCCACCACGTTCTGTGAGAGGAAGAGTGGTTATGTATATTTCAGCACTTGACCCAGGGTTGACATAGAATAGATAGTTGATATAATAGGTGCTCAATAAATATGTGTAAGGCATGAATAACTGAATTAAAAATACCCTAGAAGATATATTTAGATATTTGTTGAAAATACATCATGGTCCATGAGCGAAAATGAGGCAAAGCCATTCATATTGCTCTTACCAGTGGTTAACTATATGTATACGGTTGCTTCCTAGTTTATAATGTTTTCTTTTATAAGCCTTCTAAGAGTTCTTCCCTGCGCACCCCACCACAGCCCATACAGTATTTCAATAAGCTATCACCAAGTCCAATTGAGATTTTGTAACTTTTTTTCTCAGATCACTAATACTAATTATCAAGTAGGATCTTTCATTCCCTTAAAGCATTCCCTTAAAGCATTCCCAATCTGACACTCCTGCAGAGATTTCAGAATAACGGAGAGCTGGAAACATTCCAAGGTCTTACGTTCAACTCGCTGATGGTTTATGGTTATAAACTATTCAGAGAAGCAAAGCTGTTAGATCAGTTTGTCTTGCAGAAGTTCTAAGACAGTTGGTTCGTGAACACTTTCTGGTATGTTCAGCAGTCTACAGTTCGTCTGCTGAGTTGACGAGAGGCGGGGCTTCCCAGATGTTAAAACAGCTATCATATTCACCCCTAAGGGATCACAGCAATTGCCAAAGTTTTTTCTTTCTCCTTCTGGATAAAACTTTCAAAATGTTTGAAACCTTGTCCTGTATTGCTACAAAGTCTGCTATATATTTGTGAAGTATGCGGGTGTGGGGGCAGCTGTGGAATGAGGGTAGGAAGGTCATAAATTAACTTGGGATAGGATTTGTAGGGGAGACTTTTATTTCTTGATGCAGTGGACTGAAGAGTATCTTCATTTCAAAACTCAGTTAAAAGACCCAATATTTAAAAAAAAAAAAAAAAAAAAAAAGCTTACTGGGGCAGGTGACTGCCTCAGTCAGTGGAGCATGTGATTTTTATCTCAGGATTGTGAGTTCAAGACCCACAATGGTGTAGAGATTACTTAAAAATAAAATCTTTAAAAGAGTAAATAAATAAGACCCACTGGAAAGAAACATGAAGTACCAGAAAGACACTAACATGTATTTGGCTCAATGTATCCCCCAAACTCTATGAACTGTCTGAATATATACAATTATAAGTTAAATATTCTTGATTAGGACTCTAAGTGTATTCAATTATTTTTAATGGTTTTTCATAGCATTTTTTATACAAGGAGAAGAATACTAATCAAAGACAAACCAATTCATAGTAGTTATATGTATTATGCCTATATATATGAATATATATGTTCACAAATCTTTCTGGAGAAACCAGAAATCATATTATCAAAATACCTTATTCTGCAGATAAACAACTTAAATACAAACATGAAATATTAAATCACTTGCTCAATATCACAGAAACAGTGGTACAATCTCAGCTAGGATCTAGATATCCTGACTCATATACAAGATATTTTCCATTACATCACACAGGCTGTTGTTTTAAAGGTGAAAAAAAAAAACCCAATTCTATCATTCTACAAATACAATTTTAGTTTAATTAAGATGCATGATTTTTTAACTGTACTTTAAAATTTGCAACTCTAAATCTCATGCAACTAAGATTTTTCCCCTCTTGTCTTAAGAAACTGAGTAAGATTCACACATCAGCTTATACTAATTAGGTGCATTTGACATCCAAAGGAATAAAAGCTTTCAAGAAATAAAGAAACAAGAAAAATAATTCTACATATTTAAAGAACATTTGTATATTCTTTTCAGAAATATTTTTGTGCTAAACCAGAGTTGAACAAATTGCAAAATAAAAGCCTGGGGATTATTTACTGTAACTAGTATTTTATCTTCAAATGCAGTTTCAGCCATTCCTGCCTTCCACCCTCCTGAAATTAGGATGGATGACTTACAATAAGCCACCTGGATAGTTCCTAAAGTCCCCACTGTTTTATTTATACGTATAAAGCAAGCATAAACTCCCCACTTGGGTGTTGAACAAAGAACATTATTTTCTTGTAAAGATTTAAAACAACAAATGAACATCAATGAGTTTTACATACATAAAGGAGAAAGATTTTAACACAAGGGGAGGAGACTGATATAATCCCTCCTATTAGCCATTGTAGTAGTAACTCTAGTCCTGCCAGTAATCATGGCTACTATGTTTTCCATTTTGCCTTAAACAGAAAGAAATCTTCATAGATCTACATGCTATACTGCTTCTGCGCAATGAAGTAGCTAAAGAGCATCCTTGACCTAAAGGGGGAAATGTATTATACTTTGTCCCACAGTTATGCAGCCATGTACTGATTCACATCCTGAGCCAAAGAAAGTCATCTACAGACAGAACATGCACTTATGAAATCTCCTGGGCTAAGAACTCAGCCCAAAAGAGCATGTAGGATTGCATATTGAGCATTTAACCCAGCGCTATCAAGAGCTGCATCTTAGGGCATTTGAGGTCAAGATAGCAGAGTTGCACACAAAGGTCCTGACACAGTAACGTACAGAATGACTATTCATAGTAAAACTAGTATGCTGAGTTGCTATAGGAGCAGCCTAAGTGAGAAGACAAATGGAGTGATGAGAATAATTCATTGTTAGAACTGCTTGTGGGTTACAGGGACATTCTGGATGAAAAGTTGTCTCTCCGTATGATATTACTGATGACTTACTGAGGTCACTTCCTGAGCTTCCAGACCTCTTTCTATCTTCAAATTAGTCCCATTTCCTTAGTTGATCTCTGTTCTCACCACCTGAAAGAGCCTACCTGTGTACAAGCGGCTTCCAGCCAGGTACCTTGAATATGTTATCATATGTCATAGAAGACGTTTAAAATGCTTGGGAAGAAGGAATATTTTTACACTGTCAGCTTGCTGTCCCTTAACCTTGTTTAGTGAACAAGTAAGTCACTTTGATAGAAGTAAATGGACTTCCCTTCATAAATATCTAATATTCAGAAATATAACTTATTTAAGGAGTCAATATAGCCTCATGAACCTGCCACTTTTCCAGATTGTCTGAAGTGCCAAGGAATATTTTGAGAGAAAACTCGACTTAAAGATGAAATCTCAAAACTTTACAAACTGATTGGTCATTTAAGGATATACCTAGAAATGGCTGTTGCATTGTTTCTTTTTTCGGTTGCTATTTGCGGACAAAGCTGAAAGCAATAATTAGTTATGGTCAATGCATGACCCTATGCCTATAGTTCCTGTAATTGAGAAATGCAGCACAATAACATTTGAAGGCAGTACCATACTATAAAATGTATGCAAAGGGCAGAATGTCATAACAGCATCAGAAAAGAGCACCGCATTGTAATTCTTATCTTTGATAACAGTATGTAGACAATAGCGTATCTGCTATCTTTTTACCTTAAGCAAAGAGTTGGACTAGAAAAGATCTAGGAACATAAAGCAATCCATAAATCTGGATGCAGCACTTATAATGAAGAGGTTTCAAGTAGAAACTCTAAGGAGAGAAAAAGCTAGGACAGACTTAATTGAGGGATTTAACCTTGTGAAGGTCACATACTAAAATGGTTTCTATGTGTGCTTACTCTCCTCCCTCCCGGATTTTACAAAACCATGGACTAAAAATTACTTTCTCAAATTAAAATCCTAACATCCATGGAAGCTGAACTGAAGAATTTCTGTAAGCAGTATGTATTTCACAGTTAGTTTTGGTAGATGACCTTGGGGATATGGTAGATATTCAGTAAGTATTTCCTTATTTGCAATGCTTAATTTTAGAACCTGAAGGGACTTCAGATAATTATCATTTATCAAGCACAGATGATGAGCTAGGCATTTTATTTAGATTATTTCATTTTATCCTCACATCAACCTCCAAGTAGGGACTATTATTATTTCTATTTTAAGGACATGATATACAAGGTTTGGAGAGGTCAAGTGATTTGTTCAAGAGAAGATCAGTGACTGGTGGAATTGAACTCCACACTGAGGCTTCAAAGCCTGCACTTTTAGCTTTAAGTATCACTTATTCTAACACCTGTTCTTTCCACCAGGAACAAAAACAATCATTTTCTTTCAAAACCGAGATTTTGAAAGACTAAGTAAATGACTAAGGTGATATGACAAGTTCACAACAGAGGTGAAGTGGAAATTAGTCTCAGTGCTGTTAGTTCAGAACTCTATCCTTCCAGTCACTCGATGTTATGTCTTTAGAGTAAAGAATGCTAGTGCTGGCAAAAGTCTGTAACCTGCTAGACGATCTTAGATAAGTAATTTTATTTTTCTGTGTACATTTACTTCATGTTTAATATGAGGACATTATGTTATCAATCAAGACTCTTTTCATTTTAAAATGTGATACTTCTATGTTTCTGTAGCCTATGATGCTATTGTCAATCTATTTAGCAAATACCTCAGCAATTATCTCAATTTTTTTTAATCAAGATAATCAAGATAGTGTGATTTCTGAGACTATAGTCATGATCTAAGGAACCCAAAAACCTAGGTTTGAAACCAAGCACTATTGCCTAATTATGAGAAATTGGGAATTTCCTTTACAGTTCTGAATCTCTCAGATCTCTCATTTGTAAAACAAAATGCAGTATCTTTCCTACCTTAGAGGGTGGTAAGGATTAAATGAGATGTCTCCTATAAATTCTGAAGAACTGCCACCCAACAAGTAGCCAACAATGATCTGATGGTAGTGACAGCAATGGTATTGAGGATGATGGCACTGGAATGTGTCCTATGGTTACAAGGCTTTTAAGTCTGTTTTTGTGCTGTTAAGGGCAACATAAATTTCTTCCTACTGGGGAGAAAATCTTTAATAGTGATATTCCACAAAGACAAACAGAAAAAATGGATGGAGATGAATGATTGCAGGTATAATTAAGGCCCATAAAGCCAGAAGTCACAGCACTAATAGGACTCGTTTCTCTGTCTCCATCCCCTAGTTCTTGCCCTCCTTGTCTACCTTCTTTATGCTCTGATTTAAATGGATGATTTCCCTAACAAGACAATAGTAATAAATTTATAAGGATATAAAATTACATATAGGGTATGTAAAATTATCACAAAATATGTAAGTTATATACACACTTATGGATATATACATATGTATGCATTTGCATAAAAATTCCCTCAAATGTTAACATATCTGGATTGTGGGATTATTGATTTTAACTTCTTCCTTTATAAATTTCTGCCTTTCACAAATAAGTGTGCATCACTACTAGTTTGAGAGGAAGACTAAGTCAATAAAAGTCAGAGCCAAGTGACCACAAGGAATCAAATTCTCTTAACAAAGGCTATTTCTAGGTGGAGGGATTAAAGGTGGTGTTCATTTCACTTTATCTACTGTTTTCTAAATTAAAAAAATTTTTTAACATTTATTTATTTTTTAGAGAAAGAGAATGTGATGAGGAGAGGGGCAGAGAGAGAGAGGGAAACACAGAATCCAAAGCAGGCTCTAGGCTCTGAGCTGTCAGCACAGAGCCTGACGCAGGGCTTGAATTCATGAGCAGTGAGACCATAACCTGAGCTGAAGTTGGACACCCAACCGACTGAGCCACCCAGGTGCCCCTATTTTTGATATTTTCTAATAGAGTGTGTAACCTTTCAAAATTATTTTTAAAGTGTTTAAAGCCACATATAAATACTCTATAATGATATGGTAGAGAAATCTTTACCAGTATTGAACTACTTGATTTATGGGCTTAAACAGTTCCCCCTCTACACAGGTACATCTTCACACTTCAAAAGGTTTCAACGCATTTGACAGTAAGCAAATTATTTATGTCTCCATTTCTCTTCCTGGTTAATGGAAGATAAACACATCCCCTCAGAGTGATCATGAGGATTAACTGGGAAAGTACACATGGAGTGCCTGTAACAATGGTTGTCACTTAATCAGCCCTAAAGCATCATTACTGCCCCCGACCCAATGTGCTCTCTGACCTCTGCTGATATCTGCAGAAAGAAGATGGAGGCCTCCTGCCCAACAAATCACTGCTGAATCCAACCTTCCCTGGAGTCTCTAGTACATCCCTGCACTCCCATCCCATTGTCATCTGTTAAGAGTTCTGCAAGAGATCATAACCATTAGAATGACACCACATAATCGAAGAATTACTGAGTAATTTAACAAAGCCGGTATAAATGTCTTCAAAAGGAACAAATACAGAGTTGAATTATGATCCCAAAGCAAAGAATTGTTTACCATAGTGCTTGTCTTCAGGCTTAAGTGCAGGACCATTTGTCTACACTGAGTGGTCTCAATGCACAGTTGTTCTCATCAGCACTGGTGCCCTTCTCCAATGATGTGGGTTTGAAAGGAATTGCTTTGAATAAAAAAAAAGTCACTTCAATTCACCATAAATTTAAATCTCCTGTTGTGCTTTCACTGTCTCTGCCACACAAATGCTACCACTCCATGTTTACTGACAAATCAAAACAGCAGAATAAACTTAGAGGAAACTTGGATTTAGCTCCTTGGTGTGAGGAAATCTTGAGAATTGGGGAGTATCATCTGACACGTATGCCAGTGTCTGTGTTGCAGAGAACATGCAAGTTTATCACACACTTCTTGCTAGCAAGGATAGTGTTACTAAATCAGGAACCGCAGTCATTATTTTGCTGGGCCAATGGCAAAACAGACATTTTTCTCATGGCTGATTATCATCGGCTGTATGAGAGGTCCCGGTACTTAGTAGGCATTTGATAATTGTTTATTTGGATACATGGGAAAATACACAAATAATTAATAGCAGGTTTTCATTCGGATTTTAGTTTCCTGAATAGTGAACATAAGTATTACTAACCATCTACTTTATTAAACATCTGAGCTTGATATCCTTAAATCCACAGTTTCTATTTAGGCGGAAGTGAGGCTGGGTATGTGTGGTGCTGCATAGAAGGGGAGTATAAAACCCAGTCATAATGGAAAAAAATCTGAATTAAATAATTATTTTCAGGAATAATGTATTAAAAGCTACAATGTATTATCTATTATAAATCAGGCATTTTAGTATTTTATTATTTCATTTAGTCTTCCCACACAATTATCTCCCATTTATGACTACTGTTTCCATTCTGAAGATAATGGAACAGTTTTGTTGTTGTTGAACAAACCATTCTGATATTTAGTGGCTTGAAACGATAACCATTTTATTATTCATTATATATTTTATCATTTATGGGAATGACCTCTTTTGGCTCTATGACATCTAGGATATCTTCTGGAAGGGTCAAAAAAAGCTGGATGATTCAAGAATTGGAAGACAGAATGATCTAGGGTCTCCTTCATTCTCATGGCAGGTGCCATGGTGACTTACAAACCAAGACTACTGAGTGGCTTGTCTTCCTCAAAGCATGTCACCTTCGTGTTGACAGACTCCTCACCTAGTGGCTAATGGGTTCAAGTCAAGTGTTCCAGACATTAAGGAAGAAGCTGCATCAACTTTTATGACTAAGCTTTGGGAGCCACAGAGAGTCATTGCTTTTGGTTAAAGAGTCACAAGCCACCCAGAGCCAAAGGGAAGATATATAGTCCCCACCACTTGATGGAAGAAAAGTCAAAGAATTTGGAAGCTATAAAACTTAAAGGGATGAAGAACTAAGACAAAGTCTCACACCTGGAATTTGAACCTAGGTCTTTTGAATTCAATGCACAGGCCATGACATCTCTTACTCAGTTGGCCAATTAAGGTTTTCATGGAGAACATTTTTGAGGATGAGTTTCCACAACCAACAGAAAAAGCAGGAGGAATGTTGTAATGAGCTTAATTTGTTATTCAAGAGGGTTTAGTTTATAAGGTAAAATATTCCCCTATAAACTTCCTTTTATTATGTACATCTTCCAACAAATCCTTAAAGAAAAAACAAACAAACAGTAAAGGTACATTACACCCCAGTCAGCCTGAATTATAACAAAAGTCAAGTTAATGAGGTCTGGACTAATCAAGTTTAATGCAGCAATAACTGAGCAGCCTCAGAGAGAGAAAGGAGAATGGTTATTTAGGCTTTGTTTGGCTTTAGAAGAATAGACTCTGGCTTTCAAGGTACTTGCTTGAGCACGTGCACATGCAAACCTCTCAATCTAGTGTTTGTCGGGAAGATAAATGTGTCATATTCTCGAAGACTTTCACTGATGAATTGCACAGACCATAGTTCTAATTAATATAAAAATCCATTCAAGACTTGTGGGTTATTTTAATTGCTGAGAGACCTAGTCTAGTGTAGGAAAAGTTGTTTTATAAGGGATGAATAGCAAATGTTTTTCACTTTATGGGACATCTAGTCTCTGTTGTGACTACATAACTCACCTTTCATTACCCAAAAGCTGCCACGGACAATCCACAAATGAATAGGCATGTCTGCATTTAGTAACACTTTATTTACAAAGACTTGTAATAGGCCAGATATGGCCCTGGGGCTATAATTTTCTGATCCTTGTCCAAACCTTTCAGTTTATAAGCAAGAAGACTGAGGCCCAAAGAGCACAGTTTATTGTTTCATGTGAACCTTAAAACAATCGGATAAAACATTAAAAAAATCTAGAAAAAAATCCAATAATACAAACGCACGTGCTGGATTTCTTAAGCTCTAAAATATCACCTGGTTGTCATAGTCATCAATGAGTATTTACTGAATATTCCCGAGTGCAAAGTTCTGTACATTACTTTTGGCTTGTCAAGTGTCCCTTTAGCTAGGTAGGTTACATTCACCATGCTGTTTTTTTTGTTTGCTTTTTTTTTTTTTTTTGGTCAGAGATATTCAAAACCACTCCAGTTTCATCAGTTTTCAGTATGCATGTTTGAATGTGTCTAATTTTCTTTTATTGAAGTTTCAAACATTCTTCACATTTCTCCATCTACACTTTATTAGAGAATTCAAACAATGATAGTAGTCTGTTAATGATGTCCTATCTCCTAGCTAATAGCAGTTAATAGTTTTCTGCTACTATCAAGCATCAAATATCTCCATCTGAGCATCTGAAAGATAAAGATGTTTGCACTGGCCATGGAACAGCCATCTATCTCACTGCAGTGGCCCATGTCTGTTCTCCTAAGAATTAACGTGTGAAAACACAACAAGCTTCTAGGTGCATGGAGATGCTCTGCTCAAATAAACCTCACAGAAGAGGGGATGAAGCTTAGTTTTGCATCAGATCATAAGGAAATATTTCTATCCCCGCTAATTTGTGAAATCAACATGAGTACATAAAAGAATGTGGCAAAGATGACATACAGATGATCAACCGACACATGAAAAGATGCTCAACATCACTCATCATCAGAGAAATGCAGATCAAAACTACAATGAGATATCACCTCACATCTGTCAGAATGGCTAAAATTAAAAGCACAAGAAAAAACAAGTGTTGGTGAGAATATGAAAAAAAAAGAAACCTTTGTGTACTGTTGGTGGGAATGAAAACTGGTGCAGCCAGTGTGGAAAACAGTATGGAGGTTCCTCAAACAATTAAAAATGAGCCACCTAGGTGGCTAAGTGTCCAACTTCAGCTCAGATCATGATCTCACAGTTAGTGAGCTTGAGCCCAGCATTGGGCTCTCCACTCTCAGCAGGGAGCCCACTTTGGATCCTCTGATCCGAACTACCCCAAGATTCAATAATTCCACTATTGGCTGTTCACTGCCCCTCACCCCCCGCAAAAAAAAAAAAAAAAAACCCACACACACTAATTTCAAATAATCTATGCACTCCTGTGTTTACTGCAAATTTATTTATAATAGCCAATATGGAAGCAACCCAAGTATACATTGAAAGATGAACAGATAAAGATGTGGTATAAATATAAAATGGAAAATTATTCAGCCATAAAAAGAATGAAATCCTCCCATTTGCAACATGAGTGGATCTAAAGTGTATAATGCTACGTGAAGTCAGCCATAGAAAGGCAATACCATATGATTTCACTCACATATGGAATTTAAGGAACAAAACAAATGAACAAAGAAAAGATATAGAAATGAAAAATAGATTCTTAAATATAGAGAACAAAGTGGTGGTTTCCAGAGGAGAAGGTGGGGCAGTGTAGGTGAAATAAGTTAAAGGGTTTAAGAGTATTACTTATTGTGTTGAGGACTGAGTAATATATAGAATAATTGAATCATTATATTGTATACCTGCAACTAATATAATGCTCTATGCCAATTACATTTGAATAAATAAAAGAATGTGACAGTTTAGGGTAAGCTATATTAACCATTTTTAGGGATATATTCCCCTTCTTAAGGTATCCTTAAGGTATCCCCATCTTAAGATGTATAGAAAATTTCATCTGTAAGATATACCTGCATGAATGAATACCTGCACCATGTTACGCAGTCTCTGGGGACAAAGAGGACATATGCATCATCAGATTAATTGCTGATACTTCTGGTAACCTATTTACATCCCATCTATTGAAAAGAGGGAATGACCAAAACTCGTTGATTTGGTATTCAAGGTACCCAACATGCTTACTTCAGTCTATCTTTTCAGCCTTATTGTCTGGAATTTTCCTTTATCAATTTTACATTTACCATAAACTTTACCCAAACAGCTTTTTAATGTTTCAATGTACCATTTCTCTTGCCCATAATTCTCTTCCTCCCTGCCCGATACCCCTAAAACTTTTACCCTTCCTAGAGTATCATCCACACATCTATATCATCATGGAATCTTTCTTGATGGATGCAGCTAATGTGACACACCAGCCAACTTCTTACATATTTAACTGAGAATCATATTAATCACTATCTTTGTTATGACACTCAACACCTACTATTTTGTATTGTAATCATTTATACTTATCCTCCTTCAAGATTTTCGTTTTATGTACCTCTGCATCTTATTCAAACACAAACAGGTTTTCCCCCCTCGTGTAGACATTTATGAATTGTTTGAGGATGAAAGGGTAGTTGGATAAATACATTTTAAATTTTGTCTCCATGATTTAAATTTTGCACTATTAATCTTCATAATGACAGGGAAAACATCTTGATACAGCCTCTATGGTACATGCATATTCGAAAGAGATTTGAAATATAATTCATGTATTTTTTTAATGCCTAAACATACTGTATCCTTTGAGAACACAATAAGACCACATCTCTCAGAGAATGAGCCATGTCCTCTACTTACAGTGAAAGAAATTATAAGGATTATATAATGACCCTCTAACTTAACCCTGGATTATAATTTATGTTCTACAAAAATGTGCTCAGTCATGCCTAATGAATAAAAACAATTAAATTTCAATAAATTTTATCTTTCTTCTTTCACACAACATATCACCTTATTTATTCCTTTTACTTTTTTATATGGTCAACTTTAAATACACTCAAATTCCTTGAGAAACTGATTCATTTATAGTAATAAATAATTTTATTTATTATTTCTTTCATTATTTGGGAATGTTTTGAAGGTAAGGTATTTAATACCTGATCTAGTAGAATCCATCTATTTTTATTAAAAGCAACTAAATGCTGTCTAAAGTGTTTAGGGTTCAATGGTTTAGGATTTCAATGGCTATGTCACCACATAATATTTTCTCCTTGCCCTTGATTGAAGCTAAGTCCAAGTCCTTATCAGCCTTGAATATCTTAAATATCAGAAGGAACCTTAATTTAAATGCCCACAACTTATAAATTACTCTGAACCCAACTCCCCCCAAGGAAGTTTATATTAAGAGTTTTGCTTTTTATTACAAATCCAGAGAATTGAGAGGCACCTGTGTGGCTTAAGCAGTTAAGCATCTGTCTTCAGCTCAGGCCATGATCTCACTGATCCTGAGATGGAGTCCCGCATCAGGCTCTGTGCTGACAGCTCAGAGCATGGAGCTTGTTTGGGATTCTGTGTCTCCCTCTCTGTCTCTGCCCCTCCCCGACTGTGCTCGCACACACTCTGTCTCTCTCTCAAAACCAAACAAACATTAAATTTTTTTTTTCAAAAAGAGAATTGAGAATGTCAGAGTTAGAAAAAAAGCACAGATCTTTTATGTTGAAGACAACTGGAAACGTTCACAAACAGTAAGAGAGAAGACAAATGCAAGCATCCTTGGAAACAGAATTCTTGCTAAAGAAGCTTTGGTTCAGGAGGCATTTTTATCTGAATGATGTACAGGGTATTATCTGACTATTGGCCAGTGAAATGGAGAACACACTTTTTTTTTTTTTTTTTTTTGTACTAAATAACTTATGGTAACTAGTCACATTCTCAGATTGCCTCCCAGAGCCACGGCCCCCTTTTGTGTGAACTGCCTCTTCCACAGCTACTGTCTGTCCTTTGCAAAACTCTATGCACAGACTCCATGTCCCTGTCATATCCCCAGGGATGATGGGATGCAAGGACAGTAGGACCTCACATGACAGTAAACTTTCAGGTTGCTCAGTTGAAGTGTTACACCCTAAAAAAATGATGGGCTGGATCAAATAGAATCTCAAAAACTCAACCGAAAAGTATAATAAAAAATAAGAAAATTAGCAGAATGAGGGATAATCAAAGAATGCCTTAAAACAGAATTTGTTTTGCTTTTTTTAAAATATTTTTATTTATTTCTAGGAGAGAGAGAGAGAGAGAGAGAGAGAGAGAGAGAGCGTGAGAAGGGGAGGGTCAGAGAGAGAGGGAGATACAGAATCTGAAACAGGCCCCTAGGCTCTGAGCTGGCTGTCAGCACAGAGCCCGACACGGGGCTCGAACCCACGAACCGCAAGATCATGACCCAAGCGAAAGTCGGACGCTTAATCGACTAAGCCACCCAGGCGCCCCAAAACAGAATTTGATCAGTGAAAGTCCCATGTCAAAGCAGTGAGTGAATGAACCAAAGTTATAAGCAACGCCATAAATGGAAAAATGACCGACAGTACATAGAAAGGGAAAAATACCAAAAAAGGAGAGAACTCAAACATTTCAGTGGTCCTGGCCATTTCTGAGTTTCTTTCCTTCTTGTTGTTCTGCTTGTCAGTTGTGTCACATTTTACTCAGAATTTAGATTCTACAGTGAATGCATTCAACAGACATTGAAGATAGTCATCATTTCCCTTGAAAATCCTTGGGGAATATTCCACTACAGAAACTAAAGTATCTCTTTTTTTTCCTTCCTTTTCTTCTAGCTTTGGAGCAAATCATGGTTTCTTTCATTGAGTACCAGATGAAGTGACTGTCTTGCTTTTGGAAGAAATTTTATTTGAGAAATATGCTTCTTTAAACATTATAATCTCTCCAGGGTTTTCCTGTGATGTTCTTGCTATGACAGAAATGACCAAGGAGACAGAAAATTCCCATCTTCCAGCTCATGCTGATTCCTGGATATATATTTATTAAGTGAAATAGTCACAGGAATGTCACATTTTAAATGTTCCACTCCTCTCCCCTTTAAGAAAAGCAAGTACCGTGGAAGTCGCACAAATTAACAATACCTACCTCAAGATGTGCCCTGGTTGTAATACATGTGCACCATCCTAAATAACCCTGGCACTTTAAGTAAAATGAGAAAGCCTCAGTTGCTTGCAACCAAAAGAATTCAATAGAATGGGAAAATCATGTTTTTTTTTTTATCACTTTATCTTCTTACAGAGAAATATACAATCAAAATATCTAAAATCAGACTGGTTCAAAAATCAGGTATAATTGCAAAGCATGTAACCTACAAAAATGTTATACTTCTGAGCTGCAAAATCAATAAGCTAGTCCATGGTTTTATTAAAAAATAACCCCTTTTAGCGCACCTGGCTGGCTCAGTCAGTTAAGCGTCCAACTCTTGATTTTGGCTCAGGTCATGATTTCATGGTTTGTGGAATTGAGCCTCATGCTATTGGACTCTGCACTAAAAGCACTGAGTCTGCTTGGGATTCTCTCTCTACCTCTCTCTTTATCCCAACAAACAAACAAACAAACAAACAAACAAACAAACAACCCCTTCTTTCCAAGATGGATTTGCCCATTATTGCATAGACACCTCTCTTCCACTTCACTTAGGCTACTTTATTGGACACCCCATGTGCTTCCCACTACCATCCTTTGGTCCACCTTGTACTCCAAGCACTGCTGTAGCAGCCAGCTTCCTACAGATGTAACTGAAAAGCATCTCACACAGGGGCACTATTGCTCTGACTCTGTGCTCTTTTCCCTATCTGGCTTTGCAATGCTGGTGCTACTGGATAGCTTTTGGAAACCAACTAGCACTCACACATATGCAGACTAGAAGGGAGGAGTCAACCTCCCAATTAGGAAGGATGGAGGGAAGTGCCCAAAGATCAATACCGCTTACTTCTGTTCCTCTGGTGAGTAATCTTGTGTTCCTCAGGCCACATCTGTACAAAAACTTTCCCTCTTTTTCGGATTCCCTCTCTCCAGCCTTTTACTCCTGTTTCCTGAGCTCAGTCCTAAAAGAAACTACATGCAAGCTCTTGGTGAAGCTGTTACCTAAGAGTCTTCAAATTAAGACATTCCTCAAAGTATTTGAGAGGACCATGAAAGCAACTGCTATTTACTGAAAATATCCTGAATCTAGGGTTCTCTGAATGTATCATTTCACGTAATCTGCATCCAAGCCTTATTAGTTGGCTATCATGACTCTTGTTTCACCTGAGACAGCTTTGATTCCCAAAGGTAATGGGATTTTCAGAGGTCACAGAATTAATTAGAGACACAAGAAGGACTTCAAATCCTGATCTAGGATTCCAAACTGACCTTCTTTCCACCATATGTTGTTATGTTAGGTAAATCAGTTATATAAATGAGCCAAGGTTGACTTCCCTCTATTGGCCTGGTGATGGTTTAGTGCCTCACAGTGGACTGAGACCCAATAGTTCAAAAGCCTGCAAACACCAAACTCCTTTTTAAACATATTGTTTAAAATATAAGCCAAATAAGAAGAGCTTTAGGCATTTAGAGCCTACCTACTTTGCATACCCATGAAGCTTTGTCCAACATATGCTAGCTATAGATAAGCTCTTGGGCTGCTCGTACCTCAAGCTGCTGCCACCCTTTTACAGGTCTCTGACCCAGAGACTTCCCACCGTGCTGCTGCGTAACATCACCTAGGTATTAGGCCTCTTCTCTGATCCACCTCTCCCTGGGAATTTTCCACTCTCTTTCGCTTCTCAATGGTGTTCCCCCTCCTATAACTTTTATATGTCCTCAGGCTATAACAGATTTCTCCACCTGCAAACCTATAACAGATTTCTCCACCTGCAAACCTATCAGAGGGTCACCAAAATAGACCTTGTCTGTGCTACTGCCACCTAGTGGCCATATCTTTTTCTTTGTTCAGTTCCCAACTCCCTTAACCCCCCTACTCTCTACTCTCCAGCTTGACTACTCTTTCAGTCCCTTTGGCTACTTGATAAAAGTTCTTCCTTAAAGCCAAGAGAATTGTGGGTTGAAAACAGCAAAACTTATTTGAGAGAAAAAGGAATAAATCTACAAAATGTATTACCACGAGAGGTGACCCACACTGAAAACATGAATCTATGTCAAGATAAATAAAAAGATGACAAGACAGTACTGGCTTGTTAAGACTCTGATTGCCATGAGTCCTTAATCTATCAGAGTTGACATTAAAAAACTGAAAAAGAGGGACTTTTAGTATACAGGCTTTCTCCGTATCTACCTAGCACAGTTCTTAGTAACAATACTTAAAGGATGCTCATTAAAAGGAAACCAATGATTTTCCACAGCCCATTCATCAGTGTTTCTACCAAAGAAAGATTCTGATTCTGTGGTTGAGAGGCAGTTGAGGCAGCATCAGAGGGACAATTTTAAGACTTTTTGGGTCCAATTTTGGCCCAAATCTAAAGCATTTGATTCTATTCTACATAATGTATTTTACTAATTTTCATAAGGCTTAGGTGCTATCCAAGATTCAACCCACTCATTCAAGGCCATCAGCTGGAACAATTTAAGATCTTCAACACTTTTATTGCCATCAACTTTTCCAAAGTATTCTGAAATGCTCTAAAATCTGTACAACTTGAGTGACGATAATTCTCAAATTACTTATTACAAACGATGATTAACGTATGGACTTAGAATAAGGGAGCATTAAGGAAGTTTGGAGTATGTTTCGGCTTATCACAATGAATGCGGTTATGACTAGAATCCAGTGGTTGAGTGTCAGGGATGCTAAATGTCCTACAGTACATGACTGTATCACCAAATAAAGAATTTTCTACATCTTGCATGACTTTTGGATACAATTTATTTGCAAGGACTTAATACTTTCTCAATTCTCCACATTCAGATTTTCTAATTTCTCCTGACATGTTACTCCTATTTCACATAAGCATTATCTTTCTTTCTTGTGCTATACTCAAATCTAGTTGACTCATACGTCATCTGACATTAATTTTTCTTCTAGTATATACCCATATAATTTTATTTCAAATTCCTGAGTGTGCTGTATGGAAAAGCTTCTGATCTTTTATATCAAAATGAATTCATTATAGGTGGGTGCTACTATTAGAATTATAATCTAATATAACCATGCACAAGTATTTACATATAAACACATTTTTTCTCTTATTTTTCTTTCCTTTATTTTCTTCATATTACAGGGTTTTATATTAGTTGTTTTATTATGTGTGTAAGTAGGTTTTATTATTTATGAGTATCATTTTTTGACAGTAAATGGGATATAAAAATAAATTTTAACCAAAAAGGAAGTGGCTAGGTCTGAAAACCACTTTGAGAGTTTATTAGGATAAAGGCCATCTTACTTCTTATGTCTTTTGGCTTAGTAACTATGTGCTCCAAATATTAGGTTTGATATCTTACTCTTTTTTTTTTTTTTTTTAGGAATACTTATTTTGAGAGAGAGAGCAAGCCTGTGCCCAAATGGGGGAGGGGCAGAGATAGGGGGAGTGAGGGAATCACAAGCAGGCTCCATGCTGAGCTCGTGGAGCCTGATCCCATAACTGTGAGATCATAACCTGAATCAAAACCAAGAGTTGGACACTCAACTGACTGAGCCACCCAAGTACCCTGTAAATCATGATACCTCCCTCATCAGAATAAGTTTAGGCTGAAATGAAATAATACATTCCAGAGTCCCTGGCCCATGTATAGATCATCCTTCCTATACTATTGTTTCAAATTCTACCTTAAAAACAGATGTTCACTCCTAAATAAGAACATAAATGACCCAATTTTTAAAACAGTCAAGACATCTAAACACGTATCTTACCAATGAAGATAGACAAATGGGAAATAAGCATGTAAGAAGATGCTCAACATTATTTGTCATTAGGGAAGTCAACTTAAAATAATGATATCTCACTGTAGAACTATTAGAATGGTTCAAATTAAAAAAAATACTGACACCATAAACCACCAATGATGATCCAGAGCAATGGGAACTGTCCTTTATTGGTGGTGGGAATGCAAAATGGTACATCCACTTTGGAGAACACCTTGACAGGCAGTTTCTTACAAAAGTAAAAATGATCTTACCTTACATCCCAGCAGTTGTACTTACAGCTATTTACCTAGTTTGAACCTGTAGCCACACAAATATCTACATGATTTTAATACTACAGCAGCTTAATTCAAAATCACCTAAACTGGAAGCAACCACAATACATCCTTTGATAGACGGATAAGCAAATAGCAGCACATCCCACACAGTGGACATTATTAAATTAATACAAGAGTTCTCAAGCTACACATGGATGAAATTCAAAAGCACATTGCTAAGTAGAAGTTTGTGGGAAAGGGCTACATTGTTTGAGTCAAGTTAGGTGACATTCTGGAAAAGGCAAAACTATAGAGACAATAAGTGGATCAGTAGTTGACAGACACTGGATGGTGGAAGTTTGAAGAGGTGAGGCACAGGTGGTTTTTTTGAGGCAATGAAAGTACTCTGGATGATACCGTCATGGTGGTATGTAACATTATGCACTCGTCAAGACCTTCAGAACTTTACAGCACAAAGAGTGAACTGTAACTTATGCAAATTTTAAGAAATTATTTAAGAAGTCAGGGGATCTGAGCTCATGATCTCACAGTTCATGAGATCAAGCCCCACATTGGGCTTTGCACTGACAGCATGAAATCTGCTTGGGATTCTCTCTTGGCCTCTCCCCTACTCTCTCCCTCAAAATAAACAAACAAGCAAAAAAAAAAAAAAAAAAAAAAAGCTGTCAGAATGCAGAATATAAAAAAAAAATCTGCATTGAAAATGCATGAAAAAATATCACTGAAGAGGAGGGAAGATGTTGATATAATTGGGAAATGAGTGGATTCTATAAGACTAAGGAGAAAAGAAATTTTACATAAGAACTGTACTCCAGTTGAAAAAGTTGTTTCCCAGGGGGATTTGGGCTAACAATTCTGAAACCACTCTACCTGTTGTAAATGGGTTGAATTATGTGCCCCCAAAGAAGTTATGTTGAAGTTCTAATCCTCAGTACCTGTGCATCTGACTTTATGTGGAAACACAGTTGCTGTAGATATAATCAAGTTGAGATCATTTGAATAGACCTTAATTCAGTCTGATGAGGGTACCCATAAGAAGAGATGAGTCAGGGAGAAGAGAGGAAAGACAGCCTCATGAAGACAGAAGCAGATATTGGAGCTATGCTGTCCCAAACCAAATAATACCTGAGAGACAAAAAAGGATCCTCCCTTACAGGCTTTGGAGAGTATGGTCTTGTGAACATCGGGATTTCAGACTTGTAGCAACAAAGTAATAATATATTACAACCCAACATATAAAATAAATATCCATAAACACATAGTTATAATATAAAATACATGGGGGAAACAATGGAAGAGACAAATTTCCCATGAAGATGAATTCCAAATAATTTTCTAGATAATTATCTCAATTTAGATACTTCATCCAAATCATGTATCCATCCTTAATGAGATGTAGTGTAACTCCCCATTCTATAAGAGTGGGCTGTCAAAGTAACATTAAAAAAAAACAACCTTAGGAGGGGCCCTTAGGTGTCTCAGTCAGTTTAGTGTCCAACTTTGTCTCAGGCCATGATCTCACACTCTGAATTTGAGCCCCACATCAGACTCTGTGCTGGAAGCTCAGAGCCTGGAGTGTGCTTTGGATTCTCTGTCTCCCTCTCTCTCTGACCTTCCCCCACTTGTACTCTGTCTCTCTCTCTCAAAAATAAACATTACAACAATTAAAAAAACAAATCTTGGGAAATCTGAAAAAAGGATGAAATTAATAGTAATGTTTCAATATTGATTAATAGTGAATACAACTTGGTAATGTAACATAATAAGGGAAGCTTTGTGTGGGATATATGGGAAATCTATCACTTATTACTGTAAAATTAAAAGTATACTACAAAAATAAACTGGTTGTTTAATTCTGAGTTTAAATCTTGTTCCAGCACTTCGTTATATCTAATGGGCAAGAGTTCAGTTTTATAATTTTAAAATGCTATGATCCCTAAGCTAGAACACTGGTAAGAATTAATTAACCAATATGAAGGGTCTACCTGCTAAATTCTAACATAATGCCCTGAGGAATTCTGAAACATTTAAATGTCATTTTTCTTTTGTGTTTGTGAATATATTTTCAGACCTAGAGAAGCCAATTAATTAGTAGGAAAGGGGGTAATATTAAAATAATAATTAAATCTAGGTGTCCCAAACTCTGTTTCAGATTGATGTGAATTTTGCCAAATATGAATTTCTTGTTGGTTTAAGTGGGAGAAAGTTGAACTGCCCTTGGATGAAGTACAAGGTCAAGGTGTCTCTTACATCTTTACTACTGGCTGCCCTTCTTCAATGTTTGTGGCTTAAAGTGATTATATCATGAGGCCTACAGATGAAATGAAAATGTCTGCTCACAGAATATTCAAGTCACTTAAGAGTAAAGATGGAATTGTACTCCAATTTTAACTTACTGAAGAGCTATTACCCAGTAAAATGGTATTAGTAATCAATATTTCCCACACAGAACCTCTTACAAACAATCTATATATAATCCTCAAAATAATAGAGAAGATTTTCTGTTTAAGCCAACCAGCCCATCTCCATAGTTGTGTAGACAAATTCAATTAATGTAATAGAAATCTTGTCCTTATTTACCATCATCTCTGCCCACCCACATGGGTAATTATAACAGCATTATTACAGTTTGAAAGGATTGCACAGTACAGAAAAAAATCAGAGCCATGATGAGTCTGTGTACTTTTGTTTCCAATACCATCTGGACAAGCTCTAATAATAAACATTTTCAAACTCTATAGTCTCTGAAATATATACTATCTTCAATGCCCTTAAATGTACAATAAAGTTGTAACCAAACAAAAGCTAGTAATGTATGAGTGCTTCAAGTTCTGCCTCTCTTTGTCCGTTAAGAATAATTTTGGCTTGCCTCTCTCACTATCTTTCTGTCCCCATCCCTAACATTTCTTTCAAGAATGGTGGTGGGGAAGAAGACAGGAGACTGACTCATGGGATGGACTTTGGGAAATTATTGAAACAATACACATTCTCTCTCATGATACAAAACCCAAGGAAAAAACTTGAGTCCTGTACATGTCATTGCTTTATTTTGAAACCCATTGCATCACTGAGAAGGATCTAAGTAGCCAAGATGAGACCTTCACTGGGTGACTGACTCTCAGTTTCACATGTCACTGGTTACAAAGCCTGCCTTACTTCCACTACATTAAAGATTATAGTTAGCTAATGTTGGAATTTACCTGCCAGTGTTTGGTTCCCAGCCCCTTCACTACTTGGGATTTAGACCCCAACTTTCTGGCTCTTGGTGAAATTGTTTCATCTCTCATTACCTTACATTCCTCTTGTGTAAAATGAAGATAATAGTAGTGCATAGCAGACAAGATTAATAGTAAGAAATAAACTGTATAACCAATGTAGAAACAACATAACAGAGATGGAATAATAAGTCCTGGAGATATGTGAGCTAAGATCACATTTTCCTTTGTATCACTTCTCCATAGCTAACTCTATCTTGCTGTTTTGTTAAAGCTTTTCAGCTTTAAGGAAAAAAAGATACTTACATGAAACAGATATGTATGTCTTTTGTGACTAATTTTCATGGATTGGGACGGCTGTTTTAAAAGTGTAGTTAAGATGTTCAACCCAGTTACTGTGTGATTTTGTTCATTCCTGCTCCTGAATGGCTACAGAGATGACACATTTTGTATTCAGTGAATGTAAAATGTAAAATGACCAATGTTCTGAATACCACAATTTTTTAAATGTTTATTTTTGACAGAGAAAGAATGCAAACAGGGGAGGGGTAGAAGGAGGAAGGAGACACAGAATCCAAAGCAGGTTCCAGACTCCTAGCTGTCAGGACAGAGCCAGATGCAGGGCTCGAACTCATAAACTCGTGAGATCATGTCCTAAGCCAAAGTTGGACGCTTAACTGACTGAACCACCCAGGGGGCTCCCTGAGTACCACAATTTTCAGAGGTGTGTCTTAATCTACATAAAGTGCTTGTTCAGTTTCCTTGCTTTGATGAATGATGATTCCTATCAAGTTGAACTACAAAGCTTAGTCCTTCTGATCTGGGTTGGCCATTGACACAAAAGGAAAATCAACCAAAATGGAGCTATCATAAATGGTTCACCCAGCAGCAAGAATACTTCATGAGCTGAAAAATCAGCCAACACTGAAAAGATACAACAACAATAAAATGATCTCTCATCATTTAGGTCTTTTTAAAAACATTATTAACTTCACAGGAGCAGCTGAGCCACATTTTGCACCCAATTGCTGACAGTTCTCGCTAACCGTATCGAGACTCCTTTCTCTCCAAGATATGTTTTTGCCTCTTAAAGCTTTTGGGAACCAATGGACTAAAAACAATATTATTTATGTTAATTGTGCTGTGAACTGCATTAATAAAAGAGTTTTAAAAGCATTTGTGATATTATACATTTAAATTCTGTCTGTATCTTCACCCTTCGGTGACAGCGGCATTTGCACAAATGGTAGAACACTGAAAATAAATTCATTTTTTGTGACAAGTCTGCAACTGTAAAGGCAAATATTAATGGCAAGGCATGGACAAATGGAAAGCACAGAATTTTCATAAAAGAGAATTTTGAGTAGCAATGCACCCAAGAACAGAGTTTAAGGGTAAACAACCCATTCATGTGAATTTCTATAAATCAGGACTGCAGTAATGCACCTACCTTTGCTAAAATGGAGGCCCATACTGAATATTACTAAGATCAACCATTAATTCCTTCTTAACTCAAATAAAGAGATGAAAATTCAAAACTTCTAAGTGAATAATTTGTCCAAGGTGGGTGTATAACTGATGGTTAGTCACAGGGAGTAGAGGAGACCTCATTAACACTGTTCATACTTCCACTTAAATAGCTAGCATTTTACAGCTGTCATTGGCTTCCACATGCAAGGTGTGATAGTTATTAACTAAAATGATATTAATTTAACCTTGTAATAACCTTTATGTAAGAAGAGCAAATATTATTTTTCTAGGGATGAGAAAACAGATAAGGGAAGTTGTGATTTGCCAAAGTTGATGAGCAACTATTCTTCTATGTTTATACAGTTGACTTTGTGAGAACAAACTCTTTCAGAGAAATGCATAGATACTGCTAAACCAAGACTCTCAGGTTGAACTTTTAGTCTTCCATGCATTTACTGACTGGTAACATGTAAAATCTGTTTGAACACTGATCCCTTCTGCCATATACAGTACATTTCTGGCATCATCACTTTTGTATTGATCTACTGTTGCATAACATTATCACCACAAACTTAGCAGCTTAAAACAACACACATTCACTTCTCACAGTGTCTGTGGGTCAAGAATCTGAACATGGCTAAGCTGGATCTTCTGTGTACAGTCTCACAAAGGCTGCAATAAAGGCTAATTTGTCAGGAGTTGCAAAAACTGGGGAAGTTTCTGCTTTCCAAGCTCACTCATGCTGTTGGAAGAATTCAGTCTCTTGCAGTTATAGAACTGAGGGCTTCAATTTCTTGCTGGTTATTGACTAGACACCACCCTCAGCTCCTACAGGTCACGCATAATTCCTTGCCACGTAGGACTCCCTATGTAGGGCCACTTCCTTCCTCAAAGCAAGCAAGACAGGGAAAGACTCTAGCAACAAGAGCACTATAATCTTGTGTAAATCATGTGATCACATAGGAATAATCATGCACATCCTATCACCTACCATATTCTAACAGAAAAAATTCATAGGTGTGGTCCACATTCAGGGGGAGAGGATCACATACCAGTATGAATAGCAGGAAATGGGAATCATTCGGGCTACCTTAAGAGCCTATTTGCCACAATCACTATTAGCTTATACAATGATATGAATAATTCATTGTATTTTGCCCTTATGAAAAGGTTAACAAATTATGTGTGCTAATGTTACTGATAATAAACAATTAGGTTTATCAATTCAATATAAAGCCAGAAATTATTACATAAATATTTAGTCTCCCAGATGCTATAATTCAAATTGAAATGAAGAAAAAAGGAAGTTAAATAACATGTACAAAGTTCTAAATACATATTGACATAGTATCTAAAAGAAAACTGGCAAATTTATCATTTGTTGTACCTCTCTTAGAACTGTTCTTATGAAGTATATGGACACAGTTGAATTTTTGCACAAATTTCATACAATTACACATACATTCACTGGATATGAAAGCATTGCTGCCTGGTTAATAAGTGGCTAAGAACTCAAAAGGAGATTCTATTATACTTATTGGAGTTTTCATCTAAAAGTTTTCCTGTCAAAGCTTAGATCTAATTATGGAAACACTGTCTAAAATTGTCCAAAGGCTTTATGTTGGACACAAAATAAAATTCCTTAATAGGGCTGCAAAAGGTTTCTGCTCACCCTTCCAAGCACTCTCCCTATACTCTTACCTCAATACCGTTGGCTCCTCATATCCTTTGTACATACCACTCTGGCAGCAATGAATGCTCCTTCAGCACTCTCTTATTCATTTATCACTTTACTAAGCCACACTATTAGATTGTTTAAGAATGATGTTCCTTTCCTCCATACAATTCATCTCAGATCATAATTATGTATTCATTTAAAATATATATTGCTTCATGAATGCCTTTCTAGCCATTGGTAAAGGCAGGATTCACCAAGTCTAAAAATGTGTACAAGTGTTTGGTTAGTGCTTGGCACAATGTTCAGGACACGGAAGATCAATAACTATGTTCAAAGATGAATCAACCATCCAAATGACCAATAAATCAGTGACTAGCAATATTTTTACCCTTCCCACCTTTTATTTCAACCTCTTTATTTTTATGCTCCTTTAAATTATTGATTATTCTATGTGATTTTAAAAGTAAACCATAATCCGTTTTCAATAGGTAGAGTTAAACATGGTTTTTTTTAAATTTTGGAGCTAAAATGACATGATTGAAACTTTGAGAATAAATGAAGTGCTCTAGGTTTTTCTTTGCTCTATTTTCAGTGAAGATAATGGCGTTAGGCTTCTACAAGGAGTGAAGGCTTTCCTAGTTTCAGTTTCATCATGGGCAAGGGGGACCTCATCTTCTCTCTCATGTAGCTTCCAAGAAAGAACTGCTGGAATCAGGAGGTGGATTTTGTTTACATTCTTTATTTTCTTTTGAAGTTTCTGAGTTGCAGTGAAGTAACAAAATATTTTTTTAAGAAATAAGGGAAATTTCCCGAAAACTAAATATAGAAAGCAGTCCTCATGAAAATTAAATAACCAGAGAGAATCCATTTTTATTTTATAAGAAAATTAAAAAGCTAAAAGGCAACTAAAAGTTTGTTTTTTTTTTTAAATTATGGTCTCATATTTAACCAGCAATTACATTCAAAATCAGAGATATTATTAAAAAAAAAAAATCAGAGAGAAGAAAGAAATTCACAGTGATTCTGGGATAGGTCTGCACGATTTACCCACTGCTATTTCATGCCAGTTTTGACATGGAATTAAATTTCATGAAATTCTGTTAATATAAATGCTGATTATAAACAGATCTTGGGTAACTGCTCCCTCTCTCCTACATCGTATAATAATAAGTATTTGAGCTAAGAAGTTTTCCACTTACTGGCTCTATAAGTGAACTCTGTGGGTTTGGTCATCGCAAATTGTTTGTTGACCAGACTTAAGCCAATATGTATTAAAAAACAAACAAATATATATATCACATGTGTCTTTTTTATATATATCCCCTATAACTTCTAAGGAACTTATGCAGAGAAAATTTCATTAAACTGTCTCCATTAACCCCAGAGTGGATGTTGCAATCAAAATCACAAAGAGTAAACACATCTGCTATATAAAAGGAAGCAATAGTATCTGGATTCAGCCATCCTTTGCCCCTCCTTCTGCTACTCAGAAAACTAGAGCAAGACACATTTTCCCCCAAAGCATTAATGGTACACTTAATTCAAAGAAAGAAAGCTCTTAAAACTTCAAATTGATTTTAACATTATTTTCTCTACACATAGCGTCTCTGCTGAAATTCCCCCATTGTAACATGACATTTGAGTCCCCAAATGATCTTTTATATAATTGTTCAAATCTTAGGTTATCAGTATTACTTGAAGTGAATGTCTAGATTTTCATGGGAAATGTTGCAATTATGGCTAAGGTTTTTAATTTCATGGTAAGTAGTTGAGCCTTAAAGAAATCTAGACACTTTTCATGAGGAAACAGAGGATTTATCTTCAGAGAGATCAAGAGGGCAGTTTTCGAGCCGCCTCTAGTTATGAAATAGAAAGAAGCATGAAGGCCATTTATCCGTCGCATTTGTTCCAAGCTGGATCAACCAAGCCCCAAGCACCTGTTTTCTCTATTATCACACACAGTGCCTGAATTGCCCTGATTATTGTCTCAATTCTTCTTTTTACCTTGCCTGTGGGGACAGTCTGCCAACATTCAGGGCTTCAACCAAGAATGACAAAACCCCACGGGAGGCTCCATTTGGCTCTAGCTAGTCAAGGAGAGAACTGGAGCAGAAATAGGAGCTACTCCTTTGACTTTCCCAGTTGATTTCAGCCTTTCTCATTCTAAAAATATCAGCCAGTATTTTTCAAATGTACATTGTAGGTAAGATCACATCGTTCACTTCAACTGCCCTCTAAGGGACTATTTTAAATGGCACCCAAATTTCCAAGCAAATGAGGATTTGTTGCATGAAAGTTGCCAAATCTATCGATAAATTGTTGCCAGTTTGAGGATGGAAAAGATCAATTAAGCCTCAAAAAGATATGCATCATCAGACCTGTTTTGCCAAATGCCATAAAAATCTGAGTATAGCCTGAGGAATGCATGGGCTGAATACTGTACAGTTCAACAACATCACTTCCATTTCTATATCCAAGTAGCTAAGAAGAGCCCATTCTACCCAAGGAGTAGAAGAGACACTGTAGAAGACACGACATACCTGCCTGGCTCAGTTGGTAGAACATGTGACTCTTGATCTTGGGGTTGTTTGAGCTCCGTGCTGGATGTAGAGATTACTTAAAAATAAAATCTTTAAAAAAAGATATAAAAAAGGCATAAATGACTATTTCTGCCCCCTCTCCAACCTAGAAGAATATAATTTGATTATGAAAGGAAAGGCACATAGACAATTGCTAAGTAAAGGACTAACTAAAAAGAAGCTTTAAAAGCAGGCCAAGAAAAATGGTTTACATATGAAAGGAAGAAGAGAACATTTCTGCCACTGTCAAAGTAAGAAATCAAAAAGACGTCAGAGAAATAAGTATGTGCTTGAAAAATAAATTAGAAAGAAAAGGGGATATATCATGAGTAAAGTCTTCAAAAAATCTGGGCATCTTTGAATATGATCATCCTTATTCAGTTAGAGTAACTCAAGCAGGTAATTTTTTAAAAAAGACTTACTCAGTCAATACAAGGAATTTGTCATTCCTAGAGGATGCAGTCCTATGCCAACAAAACAAGGATCTAGGCACAAGAATAGGGTGATTACTTTTAATAGTTGTGGGAAAGACTAAGTACGTGAAAGTTAAGAGGGAACAAATGTCCAAACTTCAAAGAACTGATACACTAGTTTCCTTCTGCTGTTTAATAAGTTATCACAAAGTTAGTAACTCAAACAACACATATGCATTTTCTTACAGTGTTAAGAATCTGGGTTCCATATACATGGGTTCTGGGCTCAGTGTTTTATAAGACTATAGTGATGGTGTCAACTAGTTTGTGATCTTTTTTAGAGCTAGGGATCACCTTCCAAGTTCATGTACTTAATGGCAAAATTTAATTCCTTATGGTTGTAGGACTGAGGCCTTCTCAAGGACCAATTCCTTCCCATGTGCACATCTCCATAGGCAATTACCCACACAGCAGTTTGCCTCTTCAAGACTAGCAGGAGAATCTCTCTCTCCAGCTTCCCAAGATTGAGTCTTATGTAAGCATTCCATCATCTTTGACTTACAACCAATGATGTCCAATTATCTTTGCAATACTCTACTGGTTAAAGGTAAATTACAGATCCCATCTATACTCAAAGAGAGAGGTTTATACAAGGGTGTGGATCCTTGGAGGGAGGAACCTTCAGATATGCCCAATCAGACAAATGGAAATAACATAAATGGAATGATGGGGGAATGTTGGTCAATGATATTGATCAAGATTACAAATTAGGCACTTGTCTTTGCCCAAGTATGGACTATCCTAATTCATTTTATCTTTCTTTGTGTATACAAAAGAATAAAATTTACACACGATAACAACCTTAGACTCAGGCAACTGGACCGCTGTCCTGTGTCTTATGCTGTTGAGGTCCCCGCTATGGCACTCTTTTAGCTGTATCCCTCCATGTAGGAAAATGGGTTTGTGGGGCCAAAGAAATATACCCAACTCGAGCCCACATATGAGTTTTATGCTGCCCTCCAGACACTGAAGACTGCAGAACTCCCTTTCCAAGTAACCCCAAGCCTGCTTCCTGCAGCATGTAGTCCTCTTCCTTAGGCTGCACTCCTAAAGGCAGAGCATGACAGTAATGTACCTGCCTTTAAATCCCAGGAGTCAAGAGGTAGCTCTTTTAAGAAGGTACTAGATGACAGAACTGTGACTTATAGTCAGAGGTCTTCACAAACATGCTCCTAGCTCTCCAGAGCACAGCCTGGAATGAGGGAGGATAATTGAAAATGTGGGCACAAGATTAAAGACTCTCCATTTGTCCTCTTTCCCCAGGCCTTGCAAATGTTATCAGGGGGCCTGTCTACCTATGGAAGGTAGAAATTCCACTTTGAAGAGGTAATTTCATTCATGCACATGATGTGAATCGACAGCCAACTTACATATTTTCCCTCTTTGCTAAAGAATGGTCTCTTGAGAAATTGGAATAAAAATGGCACCTCATCAATAAAAGCAAACACATGGAAAACAAACAAAACTTCACATTCATTCGGGGGCAGGGGGATTCCTACAGGGTAAATGATGCTTAGATGTTTTATATTATGCTGTATATTTTAAGGAGACAAAAGAATGTGTGAGGATTAGTTTAGACTCTCATCATATAAAGCATGAGAGATACAATAAAATATTTAATGTAAAACTCAAAGGAGATATTGGAGAAAAAGAAGTTTCTCACAAAAACACATTAATTGGAAATACTGTTCAGAGTTGAAAAAGACCTCTCTGACTTGAGGTTTTAGTGCTGAGCACATGTACTTTTGTGCATCCTCTATTACTAGAGGAACATAAGAGAATCAGGTATTAATGCTACCCCTTGGAGGCTGTCCTGCCTGTTTACAATATGGCATTGGAGAGGTTTTAGAACTCAATAGCTCCCTTCCAAGTTTTCAGTTTCCAACTTCATGGCCATTCCAGATAAACATCTGTGCTTCATATCATGTGCTGGGCACATTGCTACTGATGTGATATCAAATAGCTTTCCCTCCATCTGTTGCCTGCTGATATAACACTTGATTAAAAATTTTTTTTTGAAAGCAGTTCAGTCAGCTCTGCACTTGCACCACGTTTGACCCCTGAGAGGAGAGAAAATCTGGACAAGGACTCATGTAACATCAATAGAAAGATGAATTTGCATAGATTGAACTTACTGTAAGTTATTACCATTTAAGTGTCTTGGAAGGTACATATCATAATTGAGCATGGTTTTCACTTAGTGTATTCATCATCATGCTTAAACTTTAGTGGCAGAAAATATGTTTGATATAAAGCCACAGAACTCTGGATGTGTATGAATGATGTTACACAGAGTTATTAATTCACTCTCCTTGGCCTAGACCCTTTTATTCTTTCACAATCAGCATCTTCTTACAATATAACTGGGTCACACCTAAAGTATAGTGATAGTTAAGAAGATTAAGTCAAATGGTGTTAGATTTTCCACGTTAGTGGCATCGTAACTGACTTAACTACCAGTTCAACTTGCCAATTTTTTAAATTAAAAAATGGCAGTAAGTTTTTTCATGAGCCCCATGTTTTGAAAGTTTGTGTTCATTAACTGAATGGCATCTATTTATTCTTAAATTTTTTAAAAATATTTATTATTGAGAAAGAGAGAGAGAGACAGAGCATGAGCAGGAGAGGGTTAGAGAATGGGGAGACACAGAATCTGAAGCAGGCTCCAGGCTCTGAGCTGTCAGCACAGAGCCTATAATGCGGGGCTCGAACCCAGGAAAGGTGATATCATGACCTAGCCAAAGTCAGACACTTAAACGAGTGAGCCAACCAGATGCCCCTTAAAATGTTTCTTTTTAAATAATGTTTATTTATTTTTAAGAGACAGAGAGAGACAGAGCATGAGAAGGGGAAGGGCAGAGAGAGGGAGAAACAGAATCTGAAGCAGGCACCAATCTCTGAGCAGTCAGCACAGATGGCCCAGGGCAGGGCTCAAATTCACCAACCATGAGATCATGACCTAAGCCGAAGTCAGACACCCAACCGACTGAGCCACCCAGGTGCCCTGGCATTTATTTCTTAATATGACCATTGGTTATTGCAAACGCATGTGTAATTGCTAATCAACATGATTTATCTGTATGAAACCATCACTGGTGACTGGAGTCAAGGCAAAGCAAGAATAAAGAATTGGTCTTTCAATTATCCATATCTCAGATTTTGAAATATGTAAAAGACCATCAACGCTTGTCAGTCTTGGATTAAAGATTAGGAAGAGCTTACACTTCTAAGAGTTTAAGTTTTTAACAGATCACTGTGAAATAAAGAAAATTAAACAATGTAGTGAGTTTTTCATTATATCACACGTGTTCATGCTAAAGTGTCTTTTATTGTGAGATATATTCCTTCTACTTTTGTTAACAACATTGTTTCCTTATAAACTAATGTTGATAGCAAATCTTTTTCTTCTCCTTTTTTTCCCCTCCCATTCCCATTTTACTATTGCTGGACTCTGGTCTCTATTCTTAGCTCGAATTCTTCATAGGTGATTTAATTAAACAACTTATAAATGGGCGCTAACCCCAAATCAGCTGTCCACTTATGTTCCAATCATTAACGGCCACTGAAAAAAGGATCACACATCACAAACATGTTTTCTGTATGCAATTACAATTTTTTAAGCAAGTTACAATAAACACATGTTAAGAATACAAATCAGTGTAGGCGTCATGATCACTGCTTTTTAAATAAATAGAACCTTAGGATATATTAGGAGAGAAATGAGCCCCACCCTCACATCACTTACAAGAGACAGGTAGCCTCTGATCTCCCTGAGTCTAGTTCCAAGGTATTATGCAGTCAGTAAAATAAATAAAACTGATTAACACTTGACAATCTTACTATAATTGTAGACACTGCTCTTGGATCACGTGATGCTATAGCATCAGTGCTTCAATATTCTGACACTAGTCATTTCTTGTGGTTTGAGCTCAGAAGAACTATGTGTTGTCAAAGAGTTAACAGAGGAAATCAAGCATAAGAAAGACCAAAAGGACAGTATTTGTTGTCTAAGCACTTTTTTTTTTGTTTGTTTGTTTTTTTTAAATGTTTTATTTATTTCTAGGAGAGAGAGAGAGAGACAGCGTGAGCAGGGGAGGGTTAGAGAGAGAGGGAGTCACAGACTGAAACAGGCTCCAGGCTCTGAGCTGGCAGTCAGCACAGAGCCCGACGCGGGGCTCGAACCCACGAACCGCGAGATCATGACCCGAGCGAAAGTCGGACGCTTAACCAACTACGCCACCCGGGCACCCCTGTTGTCTAAGCACTTTAAAGGCAAAATTTGTAAGCTGATTTGTATTAGAAATAGTTTTACGTTAATTTAACATCAGAGAAACACCTATCATACATTCAGAAATAAACACAAGTCTCCATTATATATCCTTGCTCCTTTGTCATAATTAATCAATCATATATATATATCATGGTGTATTTCCGGGCTTCCTACTCTGTTTTGTTGGTTTATGTGTCTATTTTTGGGCTAGTACCATGCTGTTTCGATTACTATAGCTTTGTAGTATAGTCTCAAACAGGAAATGTGATGACTCCAGCTTTGCTATTCTGACTCAAAATGGCTTTGGCCATTTTGTATGGCCATTTTATTTGGCCATTTTGTATCATTGTGTTTTGATATAAATTCTAGGATTTCTTTTTCTGTTTCTGTGAAAAGTGCCATTGGAGTTTTGATAGCAATTGCATTGAATCTTTAGATCACTTGTGGTAGTACTGGCATTTTAACAAAATGAACTCTCCCAATCCATGAACAGGTGGTATCTTCCCAATTATTTTATCTTTTTCAACTTCATTCATTGTTTCACAGTACTCCTTGAGCAAGTTTATGCCTAAGTATTTATTTTTGATGCTATCATAAATCAGATTGTTCTTTCTTTTTTGCATAGTTTGTTCTAAGTTACAAAAATGCAACTGATGTTTGTATATTGACTTTGTGTCCTGCAAGTTTATTTATTAGTTCTAATAGTTTGTTTGTTTTGGTGGAGTTCATACAATTTTTTTATACACAAGATGTCATCTGCAGAGGTAATTTACTTTTCTAGTTTAGAGGTCTTTCATATTTTTTGACTAATTGCTCTAGTTAGAATTTCCAGTAGTATGTTGAATAGAAGCAGTGAGAGTTGGCGTATGTTTCTTTTTACTGATCCTTAAGGAAAAGATTTCAGCTTTTTACCACTGAGTATGATGTTAACTGTTGGCTTGTCATTTATGGCCTTTATTGTATTTATGTACATCCCTTATTTTTTAATCAGAATATTTCACAAGTTAACACTTTAGAAAAAATAATTCTAAGTGTCAAGAACAAATCATACAATAAAAGACAGTTACAAAATTAAGAAAATAGAGGTACATAATTCTCTGAATTTGACTATTCTCTATTACAAACCTAGTCTTTAAAATATCATGTATTGGGGGACTTTAGATAATATTTTTAAAAGAAAAGAAGCTCATTTTGCACCAGTGATGTTGAGGTATTTTCAATCTATCTTTAACCAGCTCCAGAGCAATCTTTAAATCACTGCTACTGAGGTCAATAGATTGCATGTTATATATGATAGAACAATTATTTCCCTTGGGGGAACCTTGTTATTTATAGCTTCTGCACCCATTCTTCAAGAAGGACTGGCAACACACTACTGGTACCCATTGCACCTTGGGTATGGAAGGCAATACTCATGTTGTTGGAAAGATCTAGTTCCTTGTAGTTGTTGGAAACATGCTCAATTCTAGAGGCTGCCCACAATTCCTTGTTATAGAAGATTTCCCAAAACACTCACTTGCTTCCTCAGTCAGGATGAGAAATATTTCAGCAAGATAGACACTACCATTTTATGAGATAGGATTATGTACATCCCATTAACTTTGCTGTATTCTATTGTTCAGAAGCAAATCACAGGTTCTTCCCACAATAAAGCAAATGAGATCACATAATAGTGTGACCACCAGGAAGTGAGGGCTATGGTGACCACCTTAATTTCTGTCATCTAGGGGCAGAGCAAATATTTGTTGAATTGGATAAATGGTCCCCCAAACTCCTCTGCCAAGAAAAATTAGTTCTCCAATGCAAAATCAAAACATGGTAAAAAAAAAAAAAAAAAAAAAAAAACATGGTAAGAAGCATTCTTGACATTACATACAAAGTTAGGGAAGTGNAAAAAAAAAAAAAAAAAAAAAAAAAACATGGTAAGAAGCATTCTTGACATTACATACAAAGTTAGGGAAGTGACAGGTGGGGGGGTGGGGAGAGGATAGAAACACTAAACATGTAATTAGAACCTAGGTTTGATCAGTGTAAAATATTATACTCTCTTATGTATGTATCTGCATGATACGCATGGCTTAATTCAGGAAAAAATACAAAGTGAAAATTTTAGTAATTGAGGGAGTTTATAAGGATTTCTCAAGATCTGCTTCAGTACTTATTTTCTCTGAACACATCTGTCAACATTCCCTATTTCTTTACCATGAGGTAGAAATACCTCTGACATTTCAAATGCATCACCCCAATCAAATCCTCATTCTCCAGAATGATTTCAGAGAATGTATTACAGGCCTACAGAAAGTTCTGAATGCCTAACATTTCAAGCACAATAGACCAACTCGGGGGAAAAGAGAGGTAGGAAGGGAAAAAGGAGGCCAGGGGTTTTAGAACAGGTGCCTTCACATTCCTCATGTTGGAAGCAGGAAATTGTCCATATGTGCTTTGTAGCAAATGAAAGCATATATCTACACAGGCGTATAACATCAACCCTTTGAGTGATGGGTTTTAGTTTTTGCTATTTGTAATGCCAAGCCAAAAGTTGTCCGGGTCAAAGGCAATGCTTTGTGCATAAAACTTTCATTGGTTAGAAGATATGTGACACAGGTCTTCCTAGATACCATATGGTCGTATCACAATGACCGGACTGCAGTTTTAGGCGGACAACATCTACTCTACTAAATATGACTTTGTGAAAATATTTTAACTCCTTTGGAATCTAACTTCACTCTGTGAAATGAGGATACATGTCTGTCATTTCCATAGTTAGCCCATTGATCTTTAAAGACATTGTTTGGGGAGTTTATTTAAAAATACAGACTTGTCAATCTCTCCCTTGGAAAGTCTGATACAGCAGGTCGGGCTAGTCTGAAAATATGCATTTTTTAAAAGGTCCCCCCCCTGGAGATTATAATGCAGGTTTAGAAACTGCTGATCATTAAGTATATTTTGTAACCAATGCTCCATGATTCTCCTATCAGTAGACTACCAGGTCTTATAGGTCTTATGAAGAAATGTTAATCATGAAAGTGTGAGCCCTAGGTTAACTTGATTTGGAAAAGTAAATTATTGGCTCTTACTGAAAGAATAAGGAGAAGATTTCTGACTGAGGCAGATTTTGTGTCAATTTTAAACTCTTGTTACTTATTGTAAGTTGTGATTGTTCTCCTTTATTTATGTATGCTATAGACTGTGTGAGCCTCCGCACCCCAAAAATTCCTATGTTGAAAACTAATCTTCAGGGGAATGTTATATGGAGGTATAGTCTTTGGAAGTGCTTAGGTAATGAGGGTGGAACTCTTATGAATGGGATTACTGTTTATAAAAGAGACCCCAAACAGCTCCCTCACCTCTTCTTCTGTATGAGGTCACAGCATAAGAGATGGCAGTCTATGAACTAGGAAGTGGACACTCACTCTACTCCAAATCTGCTGGCACGTTGACCTTGGACTTCTCAGCCTTTAGAACTGTGAAAAACTCATTTATGTTGTTTAAGAAGCTATCCAGTCTAGGATAATCTGTTATAGCAGTGTGTAAGGACTAAGACAACCCATTTCATTACCTTAACCTCTGGTCAGTCATCATTTTTCCAGAGAAATGTTTCATCTGAGCTTCTGTTTTATCCCATGGCTACACGTTCCTTGTGACTTGGAGCTAATACCTTTGTTCCATGCATGCCTCTCACTATTGCAGCTCTGGTTTATTTGCCCCCCACTTTGATTTACAGTGCATCAGCAAGGAGGATGCCAAACCTCCCACTGTATAATTTGGCATTCATAGGATTGAGGTTGCATTGTAACTGGGAGCAGGGATACAGAGGGATCAAATGGACAATACAGAAATGTTAGAACAAAAGGAGAAATAGAAACAAAGTTGAAGCCTATTAAAGTGATGGAAACATACTTTCACATATGAAATAATGATGTGAGTTTATGAAACTTGATTCCCCTTCAATGGCTCCTCCTTCTCTATGGACTTAAGACATTACCCGTTAGCAATTACTCAAGGATCTTTATATTTAGTCATTTTATCTGGTAGGTAGAATAATAACATTCTCCCAAAGATTCCCTCCCTCATCATAAACCTAGAAGCTGTAAATATGTTACTTAATATGCAAAAGGGACTTTGTAGATATGAATAAAGACCCTGGAATATAACAAAACTTTTATAGCAGGTAAAGACAGTCTACCACCCAATAAAATGCTCACCATTTCCCATGAAACTTTGTATTCAGTTGAATTAGTAGAGTGAGCATACATCCCCCCAATTTTTTGCTTTCTGGAGTTTTGCAACTTATGTTCGCAAACAGTTTAACCATTTGTGATTTTCCTACGCTGTCTCTTCATTTGATCCTACATCTCCTTTAAAATCCAAAGTCCTACCTTCTTATAAACCTTTCTCATAATGCATCAAATGTTGTATGTTATTCAAACTTTCATAGCATTGTATTCACCATTCAGTATACCTTTATTTTTAAGCTTATATTGTTAGTAAGTACTTTTGTCTGTTTTTTAACTCTTTAAAAACCCCTATTTTTTAAAAGGCAAATCTATTTCATAACAATATAAAATCCCAATTATGCCTCAAAGGGAGGTAGAGTAGCTCCGAATTTAAATATGATAAACATTTGCGATAAAACCCATTCACCTGAGGTCAGATGTCTAATAAAGAAAAGAGAGGTATTTAAAGATAAAAGATGAGAGGAAAAAGTATTTTATGACAGTTTCTTAAGGATAAGGGAAAATGGATGATGAATTAATGCTACATAACACTCTAGTCAAAGAAGGGAAGTATGCTTGAAAAGTGGTAAAGCAAATGACAAAACCTTGACTGGAAATTCCATCTCCTAGAGAGCAAAGCAACCTAGTAGAGCAGTGGTTCTCAACCAGGGTAATTTAACTATTAACAAGACAGGTGATAATGTCTGGGGAAACCAGGGATACTGAAAAACATGCAATGCACAGGATGGCACTTAACAAGAATGAATTATCCAGCCTAAAATTCGGTAATGTAGAAGGTGAGAGATTTTTGGAGTGCCTGGGTGGCTTAGTTGGTTAAGTGCCTGACTTCAGTTCAGGTCATGATCTCACAGTTTGTGGGTTCAAGCCCTGCATTGGGCTCTGTGCTGACAGCTCAGAGCCTGGAGCCTCCTTCAGATTCTGTGTCTCCCTCTCTCTCTGACCCTCCCTCACTCGCTCTCTCGCTTGCTCTCTCTCTCTTTCAAAAATAAACAAACATTTAAAACAAATTTTAAGAAAAAGAAGTTGAGAGATTTTGATATAAGGAAACTGACTTTGGCCTAAAAAGGATTATTGACTGATGAAATAAAAGTGACCTAATTTTTAATGGACTTCAAAATAACATGTAGCTGTGAGTAAAATTAACAGTTCTACTTGTTAAGCTCTGGTTTATGTGGCTGCAAAGCCTGGCTATCAAATGACTAGCATGGATTTTTAAGTAGCCAAATTCTTATATATTCCAGGTATAAAAGTGATTCCACAGAATTTCACTCTGAAAGGATAGCAGCTTGAGGGGATTTTCAGGTTCTAAGAAATATAATTCTAAGTCACAGGTAGAAAAGGTACCAGCACAAAGAATGTTGTAAATGGCATAATAGCTTTCTATGGTGACAGGTGGTAGCTACACTTGTAGTGAGCATAGCCTACTGTATAGAGTTGTTGAATCACTATGTTGTACACCTGAAACTAATATAATATGTGCCAATTATACTTCAGTTAAAAAAAAGACATGTAATTCGACCATACGATTGTAAAGTACCTCAGTGAGACAGAAAAAGGAAAACAGGGTGGCTGTGTAACAAAATCTGTGATAAGCTCCAATGAGTGAGGAAATATCGAGATAATGTAAAGAAGGATATCATGACAAACCATGATAACTTCCAGCAAAACTAAAACCACTTTGTAAAAAGTATTAATAAAATGGGGAAAAAACCAACTGTTTCAATGCTGGTGATTGACCAAGATACACTCAAGCTATTCAACATCTACACTTTCTGCCCCTTTGCTCATGAAGAAAATTATATACAAGTAATTGGGAAGTCTAAAGTGTGTGAAGAGATTGAGTGAGATTATAATAATTCCAGGCTGAGCTTTAGAAGAATATCCTGGGATACTGAGGGAAATGGGAGGTATCTGATGTATAATTAGGTTCTTGGAAGACTCCAATAGAATGGGAAAGATGCAAAGAAATGGGAGACGAACTTCGGTCTTTCTAAGACTGAGAATAAAAAATGCAGAGTTGCACATTTCTGACAGGCTAGTTTGTGTAATTTCCAGGTCAACTTTGAGAAAGATGTTATAATGGAGTGGTGGGTGACCACTGGGAGACAGAAATGGGTTTGTTAAATACATTAGTAATTGAAAATGAGCAATATCAAACTAATCACATTCGCTTTTTAAGAGTTGAAAGTTAAGTTAGACAATATACACATGGAATGGCTGGTTTGCAGTAAACTTTTGAAAATCCTTTCTTGCTATCTCTATGTAACTTGTAAAAATGAGTTTGTAACTAGGAAAATGTGTAAGATTCATCACTGATTAAAGTACCATGTTCAAAGAGTAGCAGCTTAAGAATTAATTCCTAACTGGGATTGTTCCTTAGCCTATTTTGATCAATATTTGGTCAGTGATATTGCTGAAGGTGTTAGAGACATTATTTATCAAATTTGCAGTGACATCAGCCTGAGACTGTCATGACTTCAGTAATAAAAGAATTGGGATCTTAAATTAATTAGATGGAATCATAGGAAAAAAATAACACATGTTTATTAATTCATAGTTTAATTAGGGTTAGAGAAATTTTTAGTTGAAATCTTCATTTTGTAGGCAAAGAAAGTAAGTCAAAGAAAGGTAACTTTAATTCACATATGGTTTATAGGAAAGGAGCACACCAGTGAATTTATAGAAAGATAAACATAAAGGGATGATTCATTTAACACACACACACACACACACACACACCCCGCAAGGCTGTCTCAAGCACTCATTTAAACTTTAGTAATTTGTAGCAGTAGCCAATAGAGTGGAAACAAAACACATTATCAAAAATCAAAATACCTACTGAATACTATTCTGCATTAGTAAAGCTATAGTTGTTGATGACAAAAAGGTAACCAATTCCAGATTTCTTCCCTTTAGTTTCAAGACATTTAAAAAGTGTAATAAAGCTATTTATAGGTCTATAAAGAAAAATCAGTCTCTCTGTATACTGAAGCTTTGTTTTTGAAAAATGATTCACAAGAGACTAAACATATAAAGAATGCATTTATAAGGCAAACAGATGTGTTAGAGGGAAAAACGGGGAAAAAAACCTTTACTGTGAGCAAAGCTTATTATAGAAATAAAAATACACGTTGAAATTCTGGGTTCCTGGGTAATGGGCTGGCCTAAGAACTTGTTGTCACTACCAAACAACATCAGATCAGATGAGGGGTTTAATTTCTTTGGGTCAATGTGTGTCCTGCTACCAAAATGCAAAAACCAAAAAGTCATATATAGGCATCATGAGGACAAGAAACAGATTTGGTGACAGCCTCACTCAGAGGAAATGTTTGACACTTTTACAGCTATCCCAGAGAATCTCAAACCCAAAAAACTCAGTCTATGAACCCACAGGGGTTAGAAGAGAAATCTCCTACTTCCAGCTCATGGGAGTAAGATTAGAAAGAATTACATTTTAAGAATAATGGTGAATGGGGCGCCTGGGTGGCTTAGTCGGTTAAGCGTCCGACTTTCGCTTAGGTCATGATCTCGCGGTTCGTGTGTTCGAGCCCCGCGTCGGGCTCTGTGCTGACTGCCAGCTCAGAGCCTGGAGCCTGTTTCCGTCTGTGACTCCCTCTCTCTCTGACCCTCCCCTGCTCACGCTGTCTCTCTCTCTCTCTCTCCTAGAAATTAAAAAAAAAAAAAAAGAATAATGGTGACTATATCTGCTGATATAACTAAATATTATAACTGCATGAGTATCAGACATGATGAAATTAATTAAATTACTCATTTATTTCTTCCTATCCTCATTCAACACATTTCTGTGAATGTTTACTGCAAGTCAGGCACAGTGATAAGTGCTGGAGATATAAAGATGAATGGAATTCAGCCATCACACTTAGAGATTTAGTATTTTAAGAGACATACATATCTCCAACAAGATTTTGCAACAAAGCATGATATACCCTTGAAAGGATCACAACTATTAGGTAATGGTGATCTGATAGAAGGAGGGATAAGTAGATCATTGGAGTAAGAAAAGGGTTTACTAAAGGAAAATCAACACAAAATTAGCCATTAATAATCTCAGAAACTTACGAGTTTTATAGAAATCTCTGCTTAGAACAAGCAAAGTTGATATTTGTCATAATGCCAGGGTATTATTAATATTCCCTGAGTTTCTATTAGATGGGACCATAGCCAGAGAATTTAGGAATACCCAACCAAGTCCTATGCCAGACTGTATCTCCACTCCCAATTTTCTTTCGACAACTATATAAGCAAATGGTAGTACCACAAAGTATAATAGCAATGTATTATGATACCAAATTTCAAGTATAGTTCCAACCCTACATAACAGGCCTCCTTCCCCCAGTGAACTCAACCATGAATCTCAGATATTGCTAAACTCCAGCTAAACACTTGGAGAAATAATCACAGAGGGAGAAATACAAGGTAATGGAGGTCGGATCTTCACCTGGGCTGAATTCTCCTAGTACTCAAGCCACACAGAACACAGAGCCTGAGAAAGCCAGCTACAGCCATGCATAATAATCAAAGTCATGCAGAAATCAGACCAATTCATAGTAGCTCCTCCTTGTATAATCTAGTGAGGATGAGGACAAGTGTGAAACTAGAGGAAATATTCCTGAAAATCCTTCCCTCAAGGGAAACATTGACCCACAGGAGAGTGGCACTCTACCTAAGTTGTCAATTCAGAGTGTGATTTAGAGGTAATTCATTAATTTTTTGTCCTACAGTATACTTGCATTACAGTCTACAGAGTAGAAATAAAGAATTCTCAGTCTATTTTATAATTCTAATCATCTATAACAGCATCCTCTAAAATAGAAGTTTGGGAGCTTTTGCCATTTTTGGCAATAGATATGGTATCATTTTTTTGATATGGTATCAAACATAAAGGCATCTGCTTTTAAAAAGTTTTCAGGTAAGTAGGTTAATAAAAGGCAGCAACAACCATAATCCTCAACAAATACCATCATGAAATACCATAAGTAAATAATTTTAATGTCAAAAAAGTAGAAAAGAGAAATATAAGAGAACCATTAAAAATTAATGGTAATAGCATTAAGAGTTGACAACATTCTTTGTAACAAACCAGTGAAAGGAGCACCATAGGATTAAAACGAGACAGGGATGAGCCTCTGGGGAAAACTGCTCTCTAATCTGCATACCCTCCTTATCATAATCATACTGTTTAGAACAAGCATCTTACATACTTTGGAAATTATGCCCTAATATACTGGACATAGAAGATCTTAGCATCTCACCCTTTCTTTGACAGAGGGAACTTTTCATTGAAAATCATTATTTTGAGGTACCTGGGTGGCTCAGTCAGTTAAATGCCCGACTCTTGGTTTCGGCTCCAGTCATGGTCTCTCAGTTCATGAGGTGGAGCCTCACATGGGGCTCTGTGCTGACAGTGTGGGGTCTGCTTGGGATTCTGTCTCTCCCTTGATCTCTGCCTCTCCCATGTTTGTGTGCGTGCTCTCTCTCTCTCTCAAAATAAACATTTTCTTAAAAACAATCACTATTGTCACTCTCATTGTGTACATTTGAAACAATTCATTTTTGAATTGGTAGATTGACATCCCCACCCCCATACAAACTTAAATCTCTTCAAACCTTACCTTCTCAGTCCTCAATGTGAGTGACATGCTTGGCAGGCAAGGGTATTGACTTAGTGTCTGAGGGAGATTTGAGAGAATGTGGTTCTCTTCAAAGCCCCTTAGACCCATTTCAGTTATGAGAGATTATTTTGTTTTTGTCAGTGTTTAAATGTTTTCCATGGTAAGAGAATGGGGAATGTCACGTTAGCTACAGAATTAGGAGTTTTGCCCAGAATAATCAAACTCAAAACAGGCTTAAAATTCAGAAAAAGTTTTATAAGTATATGGCACAGAACTGTCAAAATAAGCATAATTTCTAGAGGACAAAAAGGAAAAGAAAAAAAGAGTTCCCTTAAGAAAGATTTATAGCAAATTGTATAATTCAAAGCAAGGCTCTCAATATCCACTGTCCCCAAAGTATGAGCTGATTTAGTTTTCTAGTCAGAGTATCAGTTGGGAATTCACTTCATCAGCATGACTTTATGTGTAATTAAAACAAGATAACTTATAAATAACCACTTACACAAAGGGACTGGTGATCCTTTACTACATTAAAGACCTCTGCCAGGAAGGAATTGCCAATGTTCATCCAATCTGGATGTCACTGCAGGGCTAGTATTTATACAGAATTCTATAGACAGAAGATCTTATTTCATGAAATTCCTCTTCCAAAAAATATAAGAGTCTCCCATAGAGAAGCCCCTTGTCACACATCATTCTTTTCAAGCTACGTTCTAAATATATTTGCTATCTGCAGAAAAAGACTAACTGGATTTTAGCCACTCAGCAGGACATAAGGCCCCAGTTACAGAACACTGACTTGGTAAAGAGAGTCAAGTTAAGTCTCATTTGAATTTAAAACTTGAAATTATTGTTCACTTGAAATTAAATAAGGCTTGATTAAGTTACACATTATATTTTCATTCTTCATGCTCAGTCTATGTGTGTGGTAATGAACCATCTTTCCTTATAATAGACCTCTGTATCCCTTGCTACGTTTTTTAAATACACAAGTAGATTCTAGAATCTGTTATGGTCTAAATATTTATCTTGTATGACTAGAAATTATCATCCCTGTATTTATGTGACACATATTGTTTCTCTCAAAAAGCATAGTACTTTATTTCAATCTGCTAAAGTCATTAACTAGTAATCATTAACCCTACACCTGTACTCAACTCACTTAAACAACTTGTCCATAACACTAAACAAACCTTGGGACCTCTATTTAGTGATGAAGAGAGCATGCTTCATTCCTGCAGATAAGGTCTTTTCAAGCATGTAGAGTGCCTCTACAATCAAGTGCATGCTCTTCTGTCTGACAGAGTGAACTGCTTTTCACGCATTATCCCAATCCAGGTCATTTTAGGGAAATCAGCTTCGACTTCTTTGAATCCCTAATATATGCTATAACATATTTGGCTTAAAAAGTAACAATAGTGATTCTGCCAAAAGATGTCTATTTATTGCTGTTAGACAAGTAGCTGTCTAACTACTGGAAAGTTACAAAACGGGAACTCTGTTTTAGTTAATGTTAAGATCCCAAACTTGAAGTGACTCTTACTTTCAAAGAGTTAAGGAAAGTTAAGTTGACATCATAGGTCATATGGGAGTCCTGCTCCACGATCTAGGAAAGAGGACACTTAGATGTGATGGATTCTATGAGTCAAAGAATGACACAGAAGAATGTAAACAATAAGATTTTATGTGGATAAAGTTTAAAAAAATAAGTAAATATGTGGTGTTAGAAATCAGGATGGTGGTTGCCTTTGGGGAAAATCCTTAGAAAAGGATGATTCAAAGAGACTTCTAGAATGCAATGATTTTCTGTCTTGATTTTTGTGGTGGTTACATGGGTGTGTTCATTTCACGAGAATTCATTAAGCCTTTTGCTTATAATTTGTGACTTTTTTGTGAAGATTATATTTCATTACAAAACTTTATATACACAAATGCCTAAGCCTACTTCCAACCAATTTAGTCAGAATCTTTTGATATGGAGCCCAAGCACCAGTAATTTTTCAAAGCTCAGAGCGTTGATTATGCTTCATTTGCTTCCCAATTTCCAGCCATTCTCAGATTTGTACTGTAGGAGTCTGACAGCTAAGAACTGCATCCTCAAATCTCTTGCCCTATGCACTCCCAATGGGTTTGGGGGAAGGAGGAATTTGGAGAAGTGGAAGGATGTTGGAGGCTGCGGTTCTTCTGTCATGCTGTCCCCCTGCCTGTGATTCTGAGTGTGGCACTGTTTTCCTCCAGTGCATGACAATGGCTTTCACTGTCCTCAAATTACTCTTTCCTTCTTTTTGCCTCTTTCAGTCTGGTATAATAATGTCATCTGAGAAGTCTGGCTCCTGGTAAAAAACCTATGTGTGAATTTTCAGGTCTGACTGGAGGCAATTACAGATGTTTTACCGAGATGGACTTCATGGGGGAAAGTTGTGTGGTCCACACTTGACTTGGTGCACAATGGATACATTTCACTCCATGATGGGAGTTGGAGGCAAGGGCTCAAGCTTCTCTGGCTGGACATGGTCTTACATGTTTACATTTTTATACTTTGTGACTTCATTTGTGGGTCTCTTTATCTGAGGTCTTGAGCAGGGGTCTTCTTCAAGTGCCTCTGCTAAGACCTCTTTATCAGGGGAAGACAGAGAAACCTTGAGATGTTTACCCACCCTACCTCAATACCAAACTCTTTTCATTCCTAGCCATTCCCCCCACCACCACCTTATCCCCATTACTCCCCAAATCAGTGGTCCTTTAAACTACTACAGGCTTTTGTTTGGGGATCCCTCAACATTGAGATGACCCCCACATCTGTATTAATACATTTGACCCTTGACTGAGGTGCCCTTCCATGGGGAACAATGCAACACTGAGTGTCTAGACTTTCTCTGGTTATGGACGCTTGTGTGTTTTACAATTTCAGTCAGTGATTAAAGACTTAACTCTCATTTTTGGCTTGTTGCTTTAATTGGGTACTTCAGCTCTGCTTCTCCCAGCTCAGGGGAGCTTCTGATAGCATCTTGCTGCTGACACTGCTAGAGGCTTCACCATCATTTGGTGGTTCTCATAACCCAAGCTACATCTCTGTAAATAATAAGTTTATTAAATTCTCTTCATCTACTCCCACAGAGCGTGCTATGTGTCCCAAGAGCTTAAATGATACACTACCTAAATCGTTCCAGTATGCAGGCAGTGTTGAACAGTACTGACACAAACCTTATGAGCCATTAGAAGGAATAAGCACTTGACCTTTACACTTGTTTCCCAAGTCTGCCATTACAAGGAATCACAAAGTGGGTAGTATAAACAACATAAATTTACTGTGTCACAATTCTGAAGGCTCTGAGTCCAAAAATCAAAATGTTGGCTGGGCTACACTGGAAATCTTGATAAAAAGATTCCTGGATCCCATCCTCAAAGTTTCTGACTCCATAGATTTAGGAACCATGTTGAGAATTTCATTTCTAACAAGTTTACAGGTGACAGTAAAGCACCTGTAAACTGACGCTAGTGATCCAGGAACTGCATTTGGAGAACTACTATTTTAGAATGCGTAGCTGGTAGTTTGGTGGACTGAATAGTTTAAGCCAGCAGAAGAGAGAATTATATTACTTTTATTGTTCTTATCAGTTTTAAAATTATAACTGATTCAATGAAAATGTGATTTGGTATCTGGCATCATGTAAGTGTTTCTCTTTTTCAGTGATGTCCAAAACAAAATCAGGTCCCAAGTTCCAAGGCTTCACCTAATTTCCATGCAAATAACTGAATCTGTGGGTTGTTTTCTCCATATCAGAAATCATTTGCACACCTCTTTCAGAGTTGTACTTCATTGCTACTAAACTGATGAGATTTTCCATGGCAGAACTCAAGCAGCAACAAATCCCTTGAGGCTAGAAGGAATTTATTATTACCTAGCATCAACACCAACCAAAAAATATAATCACATGCTGCCTGTTCATGTATGATGGATCAATTCTGACACCAGGCACTTGCCTACGACCTCTCTAATGTGAAACCATTCCTCCAGGGATATTCATTTGGATGACAATCTCTCTTGAACCTTAATAAGGTCAAAGTGTTTGATCAGTGAATACATTTATGGATTCAAAGTGTACAGGCTGTCAGGGAAGACAGAGGAGAGGATATAACAGCAAAGGTCCAAATTCTAAAATACTCAACACTTAGTGGCATGGTCCAAAGGATCTAAGACCTAGGAATGTAACACTGGCTGAGGAATCCAGACACTCGCCTTTCAGAATGGTTTTAACACTGGGATGGATTACCTTGAGAAGTTACTTAACTTCTCTGAGTTAATCTGAACAGACAATAAATTAAAAATATTTGCATTCTATATTTGATTTTATCCCTTCATATGCTATTTGTAGTTGTGACTTCGACTCAAGAGGTGACATTCTGACTTGGTATCCCATTTGATAAAAGGAAAGTAAAGTGGGGTGAGGGGGTTCAGAGAAAACCAAACCAGGTCTGGATTTAAACACAACTGGCTCTGAATCCTGATTCTGCCACACAACTGTATAATCCTAGATAAATTTACCAAATCACTATGAGTTAGAAATTCCTCATCAGTAAAACTGAAGTAAAAATACTTACCTTGAGGGTGCTTGTGAGGATTAGAGATAATATATGCAAAGCACCATGCATCAGTTTTCAATCAAGGGTCGTATAAATCACTTGGCATCTTAAAGAATTTCTGGAAGCTTCTGAATGTTGAACAGATTGTTTTTTAAGCAAAAATAAAATCCAGCAGCATCAGGACCCAGTCCAACAGAGTGTTTTCTTTGCTCTGGATGAAGCATCTGATGTGTGCTGGGTTTGACCATCACTGGCTCTCTAGCTTCTGATTTGCCCTGAATTACTCTTACTCTACAGTTTTAGCTTTAAGGTGGCTTTATTTTTATTTCCCTTTACAGCTAGCACCTGGCTCTATTCTCTCCAGCTTTGGACTTCTTTGAATGAGAACCCTGATCCATGCTTCTGGCTTACAACATGATTGTTATATCCCTGGATACTGCCTCAGCCTTAATTCTAGGATATTTACACTGATACAGGTTTATGTAACCAGTACTCTTAATAAAAATGAAATAAAATGAAACACTGTTTGCAGCTTACTGATACGGGATGTAAAAGAGGAAAATATTGCTATGACAGAAGCAACAGATAATGGAAATAATCAGAAAAATCAACACAAGACTGAAAGGGAGTTTTATAGGCAAAGGCACTACTATCAACACAGGATAGCACTGTGGGCCACTTCTCCATTTCTAAATTTAATGGTGAGAGACAGAGACCTATTTCTCCAAGGTAAAGATTATCTCCTGTAATAAGTAACAAGAGACTGGTATTCCCATACCCTGGTAAACAAAACAAGGACAGGTTCTGGAAAATAACTAAAGCTGGTAAGACTTTGAACATCTGAATATAGCAGTCACTCTGGAATCACCCAACCTAATGTTACATTTCTGATAGCTATAAACAAACTGGAATTATTCAGCAGGGCAATCCAAATGTCTGAGCAACTCCTAAATAGGCCTAGAGGTAGGAAGATGATCTTAATGATGTATGACAAGACTTGCATTACAAAATCATTTCAATTACTGGACACGTTAAAAAGCCACTTCGCAGCTGTTAGAAAAATTTACAAATAGATCTTAAATACATGTAATGCAGAACAGGCTTTAACCTTCCTGTTCCAATTCTAATTTCACTCTAACCTGCAGAAACAAGCTGGAGTATTGATCCAGCAATGAAGACAGGGGGCTCCTAGGGAGACTGGGATGAAATTGAGGGAAAGCAAGCCTTCCTCAAACCGAGAAGATTCTTTCTCATCACATCAAGGACCAGATGAAGACATCTCATTACTTATGTTGTTTCAAAGTGTACCAAGATCCTAACTCAACTTAAATCCCCACTGTATGGGCAACTAAAATTCCTGGAGACCCTTCCAGAGATTCTCACTGGAGTGCTCAACTGTCTCTGAACTGCCTCCACTTTGCCAGTGCAATGTTCAAAAGTGCAAATTCTGCATTAAGACAGGAGTTGCATTTATTTTACTTATTACTGTACCCTGTAAACTAGGTAATTCAGGTATGTTACAGGATTGCATAAAACCTAATTTTCTGGATTGTAAACTGGAAATAAATCCTTCTAATGTAAGTTTGAGATTTGACAAACCACATTCTTCAAATGACTGATTTGCCACATTATAGTAAGAATAGCTCATATTATTAAGGGACATTCTAACCTCCAATCACATTGGCTTATTGTCTTCCAAAGACTCCCAAGCTTTTGCTATTTGCTCACCAAAAAAAGGGTCTTGAATCTCCTCCAACTACACTCTGCCTCTCTAAGCTTTAAGATCTAATTCAAGTCTCTAATCCTCCATGAATCCTCTACATACCCAAACGATATTGATCTATCACTCTCTGAACCTTCAAGTTCAATGTTTCTTCTTATTTTGACAAATATATCAAGTAGTTTACCTCATTCACCTGCCTCACAAAAGCAATCATATCTTCCCAAACAGAAATAAAAATTGAGATGACAAGATGTTTTGTGTGTCGCATGTGTTTTCTTTTTATTATTATTTTAATAGAGTTGTTAGTTTCAGGTGTACAACTTAGTGATTTAGAGTTTTAAAAAATCTATTTATTTACTGAAAGAGAGAGTGAGCACAAGCAGGGGAGGGGCAGAGGGAGAAGCAGAATGAGAATCTCAAGCAGGCTCCATGCCCAGTGCAAAGCCCAACATGGGGCTCAATCTCATGACCAAGAGATCGTGATCTGAGCTGAAATCAAGAGTCAGATGCTAAACCAACTAAGCCACCCAGGCACCCCCTGACCTGATTTTTAAACCTCTTCATTACTCAAGTCCCAATGCCATGAGATCTACAAAGCAGTGTAAAAAGAATATTGTGAATGATGTAGCTGTATTTAATATTTTCTCAACACAAAGACAGCCATAAATACAACTTAAAAGCCAATATGAGTTAGCTTATATTACAGCATAAAAAAGAACAGAACATTAAATCCATTTTCCTTAATTGCAGTTTTTGAGTTCCCAATCCTAAGAAAGCCAGCAGAATGTGACAACCTGGTCTCTCTCTGTCCACTGGGCGTGTTCAGCTTAACTCACCCTCTTTGAGGTACCACTATGGAGTAGAGATTTAGGCCCCCAGTCTATCTTGATGAAGATGGCAAAAACAGAAAAAGAGTGTTTTCTCCTAGCAATTCCAGTAAAAGTCTTATTCATGGTATTGACTCTGATCATCTGCCTGTCACAGATCCAATTACTTCAGTCAGGGGCATATGATGTTCTAATTGACCAGACTAAAGAATATACCCAGTCCTGGAGCCAGCAACATAGCCAATTCCCCAGACAACTTGCAACCCAAAAGTGATATAACAGGGTGGTCCCCTCTCCCCAAGAAATCAGAACCACTGTTAGTAGAAAAGTGAACAATACAGGTCTCTGCTGGAGCTACAAAATTACTAGTTGGTTGATATTTAAATCTATAGATATGGAAATCCTCCAAATTTCCTACCTCATACATTTCTTTTAATTCATAAAGAAAACATCCATCGCATAAAACTAAGAATAATTATTTGGAGAACCACAGTTTACTGTCTGAGTTTTCCCAATTATGTGACCTATTAACTTCCCCAGATCATTCAGTGGTATGTCCACCTGCCTGGACTAAATTAGGGTCAGACGAAATGAAAGGGCAAAGTACCAGTCTGGTTTCAATCTTCCCACAAAGAAGGTACCACAGAGCTTTGAAAAGTCATGATTAATGAGAGAGCATGAGTCAGGCTGAGGGACAAAGCACAAGCTAGCACCCCATACCCACCCAGGTAGGATCTGTGTGATACTCTTAGGTACTCTCGGCTACCCAAGAACAAAAGAAAGGGCTTTAAGTGCTTGCTATGGTAATGTGGGAAACTAAAGCAAATGAAAAATTAAATTCCCTTACTGTCTATAGCCCATTGACAAGTCCTTAGACCAGCAGTGACCTCCCTCCAGGATCTCAGTTATCTCAAGGATGACACTTTGCTGGGGGCAAAAGCGAACCTTAGCTTAACATTATCCCAACCTCAAGGATCCTGTAAGCCAACTTCCTTTATCTCAGCTGCCCCAAGATATACGCTGGCAATCATACTCCAAGCTTACAGCCCCTTGATTTATACCTAAAGGGTCTCATGACTGGGATTTTCTTAAATGGTAATAAACGGTGTTTACCTAGCAATCCTAGCCCATCAAGGTCCTGGAAACCTTGCTTCCAAAATTCCTTAGAGATACACTCTATCCCTAAACCTCTCCCTATATAGTGAGTTAGCCATCAGGACCCCAATACAGCTCTTCCTGCCCATGGGTCCTGTTCCCATGCTTTAATAAAATCACTTTTATTTTTCACCAAAGACGTCTTCAATAATTCTTTCTTGGCCGTTGGCTCCAGACCACCCCACCATCACCATAAAATTTCATGAATGATCAGTAAAAAAAGTTAATCTTCCAGTAGATATTTTTTTTTCCTTTCCACTAAGATATAAAAACAGGATGCTAAGAACTACAATCATTATGGACTCTCATCCCCAACCCATCTTCTCAAAAATAGATTTCCATTTTGGTTAATTATATACTGCTTCTGAAAATATTCAATTTAGGGTTCAGTTTTCTTGCTTTATGTTCAGTCACACTTTTGTATTATGTCTTAGTTATTCTAACTCAAGTCAAATTAGAAATTGTTTGTTAAAAAAACAAAATTGACCCATGCCCTACAACATGTCAAAATGCTGTGAAAAAACATCAACAGTTAAAATTTATGGAGAACATACCATAAAGCAGACACTGTTTCAATTTCAAAAGATAAGGCGTCCGAAGGGAATGAAAACAGGGCGACATGGTAGAAAGGGACCTGATGATGGTCAAAGGAAACTTTTTTTTTGAAGAGGCAATAGTAATGTTGAAATCTCAATGTCAAGAAAGGTAGAAACCCTGAATAAAGGGAACAAGCATTCCAGAGAACCTAGTGTAATAACCCCAAGTATTTATGTCCTCCCAAAATTCTATGTTAAAACCCTCTGTTTAAAACTCCTTTGTAGGGGACCGGGGCAAGATGGCGGAGAAGTAAGGAGCTCCGTACTTGCACTCGCGCCCATACATCACACAGAAAAGATCTGAAGCCATTGGAAACCTTACAAAACCTGAGAGATTGGGAGAAAAAAAGACGCAAAATCCACTGAGAGAGCCTTCTAACATGAGTGCGAACTGGGGAAGATAAAACCGGGCCGGGATCAGAGACTCCAGGGTGGGAGGCGATCCCCCTCTAATCTACGGGGAGTGAGAGGGGGAAAGGAAAGTCCGAAACAGAAAAACCTCCGCACGGGGGAGAAAAACCTCCGTTAGAAAGACCGTACTTGCCAAATACCTGCACACAAGGTCCCCTCGCGCCAACTGGTCCTGGAGGGGGCTGAGCAAACAAACTGCTTCTTTGTACTGGTTCCTGGAGG